>NC_142355.1:37055161-37361161 GCF_059441175.1 Urocampus carinirostris | reverse complement strand
TTTCATTAAGTTTAAACGAAAATATCTCGAGCATATTTTGTCCCATTATGGACTTCTGATTTGTCTATTTCAAGAGAATTTACTGCCCAAAAGGAAAGTGCTAAGGTATGGAATTTTAATCAGATAAAAAAAAACATCTTTAGGATAAAAATGGCACCAAGTGGTCATCTTTAAGTGGTTCCAAATAGGAGAGAGGGATTTTTGCAACATAGGTGTTAAAAAAGACAATTTTGGGCATATTGAGTACCATTATAAAAATGAAAAGGTTTTAGCTGTTGGAAAGGATTATTGTGCTCAAGAAGTCTTTGAGTGTCTCTGTTCTTGACAAAATAAAACTTTTTAGTCGGATGTTTCCTGCGCCCCGCTCTCACCACCGTCCCGACACCTGCCAGACATAAGCAATCGATTGCGGATTTTGTAACAAAGATGAAAAACTTAATTAAAAAAAGTGCTTTGAGTGAGGCGATATGGACGATTCATTCATAAAGACGGCGGGAAAAAAATACGTTTTTAGTTCCTAACCGTGGTGGTCTTGATGCGGCCCCCCGGTTTTGTGCAGGTCCAACCCGATCGATTGGCGAGCAATCGGCATCCTTCGTCGTCCAAACACGGACTCATCCAGCACCATTGACGATTCCGCACGATGTCGGCTGAATGGAGGGGAATATGTTGGCTCCGTTAGCTAGGGAGATGCTAACCTTACACATTTTGTGCCGTTTTTTCCAGTCTTGTCTGTTGCTTTTATAAATTACCGGTGTTGCGGCGAAAAATAATTGCCTTTAACAGGTCGGCAAGGTCGAAGGGCTCATCACAGGCCTAGAGCGCCCTCTTTCATTTCAGAAGGAAAATAACATGTGAAATTATATATCCGGTAATAATCTGTTGATAATTTCACATTAAATCTATGCAAAAATCTGAGATTTATAGTCCGGAAAATATAGTACTTAAAGGTGAAAACATAAGGCTGCAATCATGACTCTAAGCCAGGAGATGGCGGCAGAGTAAGACATGTATGTGGCATTTTAAAGACACGCTCGAATAAACTTTTCTTTTTCATCTTTTTTGTTCCACCTCCTACAGGCCTGGTTAAAGTAAAATAAAAGCAGATGTGCCCAATGGAAAATAAAACATAAAGGCTTTTTGAACACAGTTGGGCATTGTTAACACATCCTTAACAGAGAAAATATTCAACTTTTTAGGGACACCTCAACAGTGTTGAGAATAACGCTGCTAAAAATAACGCCATTACATAACAACGTTATTTTTTTCAGTAACTGGGTAATCTAATTACTCTTTTCACTGTTACAATGTTGTTATTGTTTCTGGCAGTCAAAAGCGGTGTGTTTCTTTGGCTGCAGATCACCAACGCTGGCGTGTCCCCCTTGGCACACCTGAAGCGGTTCATGGCTCTCCTCAGAATTGTTTACGTGAAGTTACGTCGTATCATGTCATCATTCAAAATAGCGACTACCATAAAGTTAGATATCAATCACGGGTATAGGATCTACTAATGTGCCGAAAGAAAAGGCAAGTGAGGGCTGAGTTTTGACAGCACCCGACTCGTGTCATTGACGAACGAAATGTCTCTATGCGACGTTTTTTTTTTGGTAGCTTTATAAATATTTTAATTATATTTCATGTGTTTTTCAGTGTAATGTGTTTATATAAAAATGTAAAGCATTATTATTTTCTCTTCTTTTATCTCTCTTTTTCCTGTTGTTATTGTATAATTTTCTTTTGTTTCATTTTTCTCCTTTTTTGTTTGTTGTTCCCCTTTTTAAGTCATTCCGTGCATAATGTTACATTAAAATTGGTAACGAAGGGATTAAAGAAAAAAAAAAAACCTGAAAAGTCGCTTTGGCTTCCAAAAATAGTCAGATTTCCCATTCCTAAAAGTAAACGCTTAGTTTCGTATTTGCTAATAAAATTTCAAACCCTTTGACATACAACTTATTTTTAAAGTAACTGAAATAGTTTCTTTCCCTGGTAACTAGTTACTTTTACTTTGGAGTAATTTAGTCTCTACCTTTTTTGAAGAAGTAGTGAGTAAGTATAACTATATATCGTATTAATTTAAGTAACCTGCCCAACACTAGCGCTCGTCCTGGGATCAAGGGATCGTAGGTTCAAAATCCCTGCTCCTCTGTGTTATATGTCGAAGTGTCCTTGGGCAAAGACACTAAATCCCTAATGCCCCCAATAAGCAGGTCGACGCCTTGCATGGCTGCATGGCCGCTACTGGTGTGTGAGTGTGTGTGTGAATGTGTAAGTGTGAAGCACATTGTAAAGCGCTTTGGGAGGTCTTCATTGACTTGAAAAGCGCTAAATAAATGCAGACCATTTACCATTACCATTTACACCTCAAACTACGGACCCCACTTTTGAATAAAATAAAAAAAGATATTATACATCACTGCCAGCTCTGGCCAAAATCGGAACTGAAGCCTCATGTTAGCAAAAAAGCGAAACTCGGGTCCGGTGCCCCTCGCTGGTTGATACGGGGATCTCACCGTGTACGCAGGCAGGCTGCGTTCGGGTTGTTCCAGCGGCTCGTCCTGTCGCGCATGCGCAGCGATACGTTTGTTGGTGTCGGCCAGCTTCGCGCTCCTGCGTCAGAACCTCACAGATTCCCACGCGTCCGTTCCCTGAGCATGATATCCATTATTATTGTTTTTTATTTTGTCTGACATTCAACAAGATTTTACCATAACTTAGCTCATGGGCCAGATTTGGTCAACTGAAAATATGTGACGGCCGACTATTCAGCATGGCATTCTTTGAACATTCTTAAATGAATTCAAAGGTTTGCAGTGCCTCGTCGCTCGCCTTCGTAGTATTTTCATTTGACTCGCAGGCTCTCGTGGAAAAGCGATGCTGAGCCGTTAAAATAGCTTTCATTTGCTTCACCTTTTCATGTTTGTTTCCAGTTAGTTTTTGGGAGTCTGCATGTTTTGTCTGGCAGTGCCTCTTGATATTCTATTCTTTGAAAACAGCCACAAGGTCTTGGCAAATTAGGCAGGCGCAGTTGTTTCAGATTTCCAAAGAAATGACTCCAATTGCCACTTGTCCTCACGGTCAACTTTCCTTCTTTTATTGACAGTCACCGTGTCGGAACTGTGTTGGGCTAAATTTCTCATAGAAAGAAAAAGGCAAGGTGGCTAAAGGGCTACTGCCATCATCTGGTGAAAAGGTGATTGTTTTTTTTGGTACAAAGTTATTTTTTACTGCGGTCATCATTACTGGCAGGCCACATATTGTTAATTTTATGTCAGAGGCCGGTAAAAATTTGATCTTGGGCCGTAACTGCCCCCCCAGTCGGACTTTAAACTCGCCTGACTTAGTTTGTAAATTGTGTGCAAAGATGGACTTACCTTGGCCGAGGTGGTCCTGGTGGAGTGCGCACACAAGCAAGCAGCAGAGCCCCGCCACGCTCAGAGCGCTGCAGTGGGGGGCCCATCTGGGGCGGGCACGGACCCCTAAACCCCACGTCCGTAAGTTGGGGCTCACCTTCATGCCACGGCCAAAAAAAGAGAAAACTTTGACGATCCCGGTTCCGAAAGTCTCCGAAGGTTTTCATTCCACTCGGGTGAATTCGTGAAGCGAAGACGAGAAAACTGAGCGAGAGGAAAGCCCCAATTGACTTTCTCTCCACTATGTGTGAGTGACGTCTCCTCCAAGCCTGTGCGCATGTGCATAACTCCCATTCGTAGGAGTCTCCTTTAGGGCCGCACGGTTTTGGGAAAAAAAAAGGATTTGACATTTTTCAGACCTGTATTGCAATTTCGACACGATTCTCTATCTGAAAAGAAAAGTGCATTTGTGTGTTTTGTTTTTGGTCAGAACTTAACCTGATTGGCCTGTATGAAACCTGGTTGAGACGGCGTTACCGTATCCTAACGTTATTTCTGATCATTATATAGTTACTTCTGAGGTACTGGCTAAATGTTGTATCTAAGGAATAAAGGATTTAGCCGCCGCAACAAGATGACGCCATCTGGACCTCCAGAAACCTGCTGGTATGGAGGTGCAGGCAGATCCCCCCCGTGGCTGTGCTCCAAATGGCTGCAGATACCATACAATCTGCGAGCGGCGGGCCTAGGACGCAGCCATAAAGAAGACTCGTCTGCACCCACCCAGACGGGGGAGACGGAGCTACACTGTGGGAGTCCCGGCAGCAACGGCCTGGGTTGTGGAACCCAGAAGGGAGAGGACCCACGCAGAAGGGAAAGGACCCACACAGAGGACTGGAAGAATGCTGCTTGGGAGGGTGGGATGGCAGAGCTATGCCCTTGCACAATAGTATTGCCTTTTACACGCTGGTTAACTACTGTTAAAAGAAAATAACTCTGAAATTGTTTAATTGATGTTGAAAATGTCAGGAAAAAATGTTAAAACGTCATATCGTCACGTCATATTGTCAGATATAAAAAAATTGTGAATATGCTTGATGGCTGTGTTTTGCTGCTGTTGGTGTCAGTGGATTTGTTCAGACCGAGGACAATCGACTTTGGCCTGGACGGATCTATTGACACTAACAAAGATGTTATATAATGAAATTGTGAATATGTTTGATTTTCGAGAAGGTTTGTTCAAACCTCACTTTGTGTTTGCTGTTAAAAACGTAATATTGGAATATAATATTGTGAATGTGCTTAATTGCTGTTGAGATTGTCATGATTGTTTTCTGTTTTTAGTGTCAATAAATTTGTTCAAACCAAAAAAAAGATGACCTCATCTGCGGTTCCTTCTCAAGGTTTCTTCAGTTTCTTCATGTTGAGGTTTTAGAGTTTTTCCTTGCCCTCATGTAGGTTTTAGATCGGATGGTGCAATAATAATCTATGGTCTGTGCAGCTCTTTGAGACTTCTCGTGATTAATGCCATACAAATAAACAGGACCTGACATGTTTTTGAGTTTTTCCTTGCCCTCATGTAGGGTTAGATCAGGGGATGCTGTCATAATCATCTGTAGTTTGAGATAGTATATGGTCTGTGCAGCTATTTAAGACTCCTTGTGATCAAAGGCCATACAAATAAACAGGACCTGACATGTTTTTGAGTTTTTCCTTGCCCTCTTGTAGGTTTAGATCAGGGGATGCTGGCATAATCATCTGTAGTTTGCAATAGTATATGGTCTGTGCAGCTATTTAAGACTCCTTAAAGTGATTTAAGGCTATACAAATAAACATGACTTGACATGAGAACTTACCTTGAGATGACGTTATTACCAACTAAGAGCATATGACTGTAACAAAATAACATAGATCTACAAATAAAAACAGAATTGTTGTCTAATAAATGGTCTTTATGTCATTACACAAAAATACAATGAAATGGGTGGGTGAACCTTTCAGTGTAAGAAAGTGATTCAGAGTACGTCTGGCTAGCTATATGCCAGCGTCAGGTCATCGCGACTTCCGCAAGGTCAAGTCAAGTCGAGTCATTTTTATTTGTATAGCCCTTAATCACAAAGAGTCTCAAAGGGCTCTCAGTGATAATTTGAAATACAAGATTCCACAAATGAAGTGGTTTTTGAGGAGTACCCGGTAGTAGCCCCAAGTCGTTTGTTTTATGTGTAATGGAGCTGGCGTTGGTGACTAGCCACATTCGGCAGTGGTGGCTGAATTTAGAGTTGTTAGCCTAACTGTTAGCATTGCATTCCAATACCCCCTTAGTTAATTCCCTAATGTAATAACAATTCACGGAGCACCAACTGTAGATCAGCGTTTTTTTTGCGCTCTTCTGATTTTACTCAGAGTCACATATTATTGATTTCATTTAATGGATTCTTTCAACGTAACAAGCTGCTAAAGCTTTGAGCTGCTGCGTTTGTTTTGGTGGCCATTTGTGCAAGGGCTGCTTGACTGACAGTTGACACCAGCCTATCAAAGTTGGGAACACACATATTTCCAATTTTATTATGTATATATTTTCTAGTATGATGAACAAAAATAATACTTGAAATGAGCAAAGTTGATCTGCCAGTAGAACAAACCTTTTTCTATGTTCTAACTTTTTTTTTGCGAAATGAGAATATCAGGTTTAAAATTAAAAAATCTGCACAAGAGTTCCTCTTCATTTGTTTTATTTAATGATACATATTTATTTCATTGGCATTAATTTAATATCGCAGGTAAAACTATCAGATGACAACTTGACGCTTTTTGTAAAATGTAGGTCTATGTTGTCCATTACCCTCAACTTTTCCTTGTATCTAGAATTCGAAAACCTGACTAAACTTTGTAGTTTCATCTTCCATTTTCGCTTGTAATCCAATATGGCGGCCGCTTTAAAAAGTCACGTGACACACAAGAGCCTTTATTACAGAATGGATTGACGACTGTGATCCTAGTATTGTGTCCTAACGGATAATGCCGATTGTGGTTCTAGTATTGTGTACTATCTATTTAGTTACACCATCTTTGATTTTTGCATTTCGGAGATGGAATATGAGCTTGCTCTGTCCACTCCACGCATCGGCCCGGTATTGCAGTACCTCCGGGAACGGTGCATTCGCAATGATCGCAGCATGGCTTTAGGACTAGGACCTTAGCTTGGCCTTTTGGCTGAGAGTAAGTGTCCCGGCTCCTAGGCTTTGTAGCGTATTATGAACTGACCGATAACGGATAATGGATAATGAATAACGAAGATAGATCAATAACCCTTAAAAACCCCAAAAACCCCCCACAGAATGGATTGAGTTGCTCGTCTGTTAGCCATGTATGGAATCCTTCGGTTGTAGAAAAAGTAATGTGAAATAACTGATTCCTAAAAGAAAACGTTAAATTAATTGGCCGTTAACAGGTAAGGAAATTTCAAAATACAAAAAATACTGTATGGATTCAGGATCGAGTAGTCCGTCTGTTTGCCAACCGGAGATGCTTTCAGGCAATGTAGGAAAATATAATACTCACTACGTAGTACTTGTGTACGAACACGTGATACCCGTGGGCACCAGAAAATATTAAGGTATTTAAAAATAATGAAAATTTTAAAGTATCTGTTTCAAATTTGATAATCTCCAAATTAAAACTAAACGGGAAACTGTAAAAATAAATTAATTTACAATCACATGAACGCAACGTTTAACCACTCCTACTTCCGGTATTTGTCCGCTATCTCCGAGGAAAGATTTACCAAGCTGGACAGCACAATCCGCTACTCGGTGACCATTTAGCCTCCATTTTTCCATCTAAGCTTAAATGTTATTGTAGAGATGTCACACGGAGACAGTATGTTCCAGCGGAGGTAACCTTTAATTTGAACGGGCCTGAAGGGCAGACGGAACCGAAGCTGAGCGGTCCGGTCTGCTCGGATGGAGAGGCCGACGAAGTTGCTGCTCTCGTCCGAGTTGCGCGTTCGCAACGTCGGCTATCAAGTCAGCTTGTGCCGCTCCCTCCTCACCTGGAAGCGAAGCTCCGGTTTGGTGGTGTACCACCCCTTCAGACCCAGTAAGACTCCAGAATAACCGAACCGAATGGCGTTTTTTTTTTGTTTGTCGGCAGGGATTAATAATAGAGCAATTTGTGTAACGGGGGAAATCGCGCGAGGAAAAGCGAAAATTCAATTTACAGTATTTCTTTACTCCTTCTAGCTTCTTTTTTTATTGCTATTTAAACTTATGTATTCTATTTTTCAGCAGCATCCGCTTACGTAACAAGCCGCGTCGACCCGTAAAGAAAAGCGCCCTTGAAAATATAACGGTGTTTGACTGTCACGCGAATCTGGCCTCCGAGACAACGCTGGGGGAAGCTCAAGAGAAAAATGAGCTGTACTTTTTAATATGTCCGCTTGATGTCGCCAAAGCCAGGCACTACTTAAAGCAACTGGAGCAGTACTTTCTTTCTATGTTTGTTATTCTATTTAGCTCTATTTCTCTTTTCCTTCTCTTTCTTCTTTCTCCCCTTCTTCCTTCCTTTTTAATCCTCCTCTCTCATTTTCTTTCTCTCTATCTCAATATTTTTCTCCCATTCTCTTCTCTCTTTCTCTTCCCCTCTCTTTACTATTTTTCTTTTCCTCTCTTTCTGTATTACTTTATTTCTTTTTTCTCGTTCCTTTGGTCTATCACTCTCTCTCTTTTCTCACCCACTCTTTCTCTTTTTCTCTATCCCTCGTTTTCTTGCCACTTGTCTCTATTCCTCTCTTCTTATTTAATCGACAAGTTCCGGCCCCTGAGCTCAAATGAGATTGACATCCCTGCGTTAAAGGGATACTGTATATTGTTTATCGCCTCCTGGTGGGGGAAAAACATTAAAAAACATGAACCATATTCATTCAAACGCCAAGCAAAATTAATTGTAAACGTGCAGTTTTTAAAATGCTTGGCTGTTGAGGAATAGCATTTATTTATCTAATCTCGAGGAAGCTAAAATGATTAGCTGCCCACAAAACCTTTTTTTTTTTTGCTCATGATTTAAATGTCTTTCTTTTTTTTCACTAGAAAAGCCCTCAAAAATATAGAACATATTGAATACAATGTTTCCACTGTAGGATAATTGTTTCTCATTTTAAGTATTTTTTTTTTAGTTTTTCCTTTTTCTTTTTTCTTTTATTTATAGTTCCTACTTTCCTCTTCTGGACCTTTTTTCTTCTTTATTTCACTTTTTTTTCCATTTTCCAGGTTTCATTCTCTTTTAACTCTTTCATATTCACTATTTTTCCCCTTTTTCTTTTTTCATTTAATTTTTTTCCTTTTTTCTATTGCTCTTTTCTTTCTTCCACGTCTTCTTTTTTTCATATTTTTATACTTTCCCCCCCTTTTTTTCATTTTTCATGGCAAAAAAGTGAGGGGAAACATGTTGTGTTGTGGTCAATTTGTGTCTCTGTCGTTTGTGTTCTTCCTTGTGCTTTTTTAGCACTCATTTAAGGTTCCACAAACCCATATTTATCTTGTGGACAACTATTACTCACTGTGCCTTTAATGAAAGAAAAAGCAATAATAGTCTTTGTGACCCCGTCTGGCCTCTGTAAACCATTGTAACGATGCACTATTTTCTATTGCACTATTATTACAACTTGGGCCAGTTTCAAAGCACTACCTTATAAATATTTTTACCCATTTATCCTTTGGTCTTAGCCTACGGACGCTGCCCTACTTACAAACGAGATGCGTTTCAGACGATCGTACGTAAGTGTAATTTGTTCGTAAGTTGCTCCAGTGCTATATTTTGTATTTTTGAGGTTTATAGAAGTATGTTTAAGGCTCGTATAAGTAACCTGTATATTTTTGAAACTTAAAAATAAACGTTTAATAAAATAATATGCTCTATAACGTTAGAAAGCTGGCTGAATGATAAAGCATAGTACTGAAAAACCAAGCTACACATTAGGCGTTGACATTCTGTGGTCTCTGAAGCCATTTGAGTCTCCTTGTGATTAATAAGCATGACTTGACTTGACTATAAAGATAAATAAAGTTAAGTTCAATCTACTTTTGGAAGAGTTAGGCGACTTCCTCCTCCGTGGTAAAAAGTGGACAAAAAAAGTGATCCAACCATTTTCTCAACTGGATCAAGCTTTCTTATTCCACTATCATTTCAAAAGAAACGGCTCGCCTCTTCTTTAAGCTTTACACGAACATATCAAATGGATGCATGAGATATTAAACAATACAAACGTCAAAGTTCTTAGCGTGCTAGAAATACAGTGCAATGTGTATACACACAAACCAGGAAGCAGGAGCCAGATTTCTTCTTCGGGGTGAATGCCGGGTGACCTGTCACAGCGCCACACGCCTGTAGTGGCAAAAGGAGTACTACAGTACTGTCATCTACTCGGAAAAAAGGTGCACACAATACAACCTACTGCAATGTCTGGATATTTTTCGACATCCCGAAAAAAATGTTCGTATCTACCGTTGTTCGTAACACGAATGTTTGTAAGTCGGGGAGCGTGTGTATTTTATGCATTTATATAGCGCTTTTCAAGTCGATGACTTCCCCAAGCGCTTTATAATGTGCTTCACACTTACCCATTCACACACACTCACACACCAAGAGCGGCCGTGCAGCCATGCAAGGCGCCAACCTGCTTATTTGGGGCATTAGGGGTTCAGTGTCTTGCCCAAGGACACTTCGATATATAACACGGAAGAGCCGGGAATCGAACCTGCGATCTCTTGATCCCAAGACGAGCGCTCTGCCAATCTATTCTAAAGTACGCTGCTAGATTTTTGGCTGCATCTTTAAAATGTTAGCTGGTAATCTAGCCCATTGTTTTGAAATGCCTAAGTAAAGTACTGTAGTCATACATTTAAAAACAGAGCTAAAAGCCTTTTTAATTGCACAAAAGGGAAATAAGTTAAAAATCACTCATAGTCACTTACATTAACATTAAACTGCTAATCAAGAGTTTATTAAACTAAACTTAAAATGTTGCTAAGTAATGATGCGAAAACTTTAATGTACTTAAACAATTATTTATGCCATGTTGCCGTGACGACCGCAGAAAGAATCAATGCTCTCTTATGAATTTTTCATGATTGGTTGTCTCCTATTTCCTTTTCAGTTTCGCTCCATCAAGCCAATTCTGGACAACCCGTTTTGTACTGTTTCCATTTGAATGATTAAATAACACAAGAACACATTTACTTTAAACGTTTTTTAAATCCGGAATCAACATTTTTATTTAAATGGGGATTGTTTTGAATAAATCTTAAAGAAATAAACTCCTAATCATCGTGAATCAAAACAATCTTTAATCATGTTTTTTTCTATAACATTGCTCTGCTCTGCAGGGCCTCGTCATTCACGAATTGTTCCTTTTTCTTTCTCCTGCAATTCATGTTAGCCACTTGGCCGTAGGGTTTTGTTAATTGCTATTGTAATTGTTAGCTGCTCCTGCTTAGTCCTTCAGTGTCGCCCACCTTTTACAGCTGAACCTCGCTGAAATCTGATTCTGGCGCGTGTCACCTGGTGCTTTTCCCCACTGTTTCCTTGGCAGCAGGCTATGGCTTGCCGTTATTGTTAGCTGTTCCTGCTCCACCTTTTAATGTCACTCATCAGAACGTCATTTGGTTCTGTGATTCAGGCATGTGGCGCTTTCTTTCCCACTGTTTCCTTCTCTAGCCGCTCATGTCGCAGAGCTCTGCGATACGGGATCCGGATGCTTGGAAATAATTCTGCCATTTCTTTTTTGCTGGCCTTTTTTGTAGCTTTTCCCACTACCCGCCAAAGTTAACCAGTTCCATCAGATCTGACCAACTACAGCTATTGGCTCTTTTCAGCCGCTCCAGGAGTCTATAGCTTTCTCTGTTGTTTTTAATGCAGTCAAGGATTAAAAGGAGCTTCCATTTCCTGTCGCTGGTTGAAAATTTGGAAGTGTGCTTGGGAATGTTGTCAAGTGGTATCTTTTAGACCAGTGTTTTTCAACCAGTGTGCCCTGAGACCTTGTCTTGTGTGCCGCTGGAATTTTAACTCTCCAAAAAATCAGGCCATTATTCAGTATTTTCCTATCTTCAGATGAGGAACTGTAATAGTCATCCATATCGGCAGGTGGCAGTAGATTTTTATATACTAATTATCTGCTCATGGAGTAGCACAGTACATTTAATAACTTGATTAGTTTAACAAAGCGATTTAAGATTGCACTGTAAAAAATAAAAACATAAAGCACATCATTCTTTTTTATTAAAATTATTATTTTCTTCTTTTTATACAGTGGGACCTCGCTACTTCGCGCTTCGACGTTTGCGGATTCAGAGTTTCGCGGGCCTAATAAATAATGATAAGCATTTTTGAGGGTGCGTCGCTACTTCGAGGTTCCACGTTCGCGGGTTCAGAGCTTCGCAGGTCTAAAAAATAATGATAATAAAATAAGATAATTAATATATATATATATATATATATATATATATATATATATATATTTTTTTTTTTCAAGCATTTTTGAAGGGGCGTCGCTACTTCGCAGATTTTCACTTTTCGCCGGTGGTTTTGGTCCCCATTAACCGCGATAACCGAGGTCCCACTGTATACTAATTATCTGCTTATGAGGTAGTACAGTGAAATATTTAACATAACTTCATTTTCAAACATTTTCGACGAACGGTGTGCCTCGGAACTTTTTTTTTTTTTTTTTTTTTTAAAGTGTACCTTGGTTCAAAAAGGGTTGAAAAACACTGCTTTAGACTTGTGTAGTGTGTTCGTGCTTCAGCTCCATCCTGAGCTACAACCACCTCTGGTGGTGAATTATTACACACGGTCACTTTGAATTGAATAAAGTAAAACCATGAATATACTGGACTGTCTCAGAAAATTAGAATATTGTGATAAAGTTCTTTATTTTCTGTAATGCAATTAAAAAAACAAAAATGTCATACATTCTGGATTCATTACACATCAACTGAACTATTTCAAGCCTTTTATTATTTAAATATTGCTGATTTTGGCTTACAGCTGAAAAAAACTCAAAAATCCTATCTCAAAATATTAGAATACTTCCTCAGACCAAGTAAAAAAAATAATTTTATAACAGCAAAACTAAATCAAACATTTGAAAATGTCCATTGATGCACTCAGTACTTGGTTGGGAATTCTTTTGCACGGATTACTGCATCAATCCGGCGTGGCATGGAGGCAATCAGCCTGTGGCATTGCTGAGGTGTTATTGATGCCCAGGATGCTTCGATAGCGGCCTTCAGCTCATTTGCATTTGTAGGTCTGGTGTCTTTCATCTTCTTCTTAACTATACCCCACAAATTCTCGATGGGGTTCAGGTCAGGGGAATTAGCAGGCCAATCAAGGACAGTGATGCCATGGTCAGTGCACCAGTTACTGGTGGTTTTGGCACTGTGGGCAGGTGCTAGATCATGCTGGAAAATGAAATCCTCATCTCCATAGAGCTTTTCAGCAGATGGAAGTATGTAGTGCTCTAAAATCTCTTGGTACACAGTTGCATTTACTCTGGACTTGATGAAACACAGTGGACCAACACCAGCAGCTGACATGGCTCCCCAAACCATTGCTGACTGTGGGAACTTCACACTGGATTTCAAGCAACTTGGATTTTGCTCCTCTCCAGCCTTTCTCCAGACTCTGGCGCCTTGACTTCCAAATGAAATGCAAAACTTGCTTTCGTCTGAAAAGAGGACTTTGGACCACTCTGCAACTGTCCAGTGCTTCTTCTCCATAGCCCAAGTCAGACGCTTCTTCCGTTGTCTTGAGTTCAGAAGTGGCTTGACCATGGGAATACGGCTATTGTAGCCCATTTCCCGGACACGTCTGTGAACTGTGGCTTTTGATACCTGGACTCCAGCTTCAGCCCACTGTCTTTGAGGCTCCCTCAAATTCTGGAAGCGGCTCTTCTTCACAATTTTGTTAAGGCTGCGGTCATCTCTCTTGGTTGTGCAGCGTTTCCGGCCACATTTTTCCCTTCCAACAGACTTTTTGTGGATATGCTTTGAAACTGCACTCTGTGAACAGCCTGCTCTTTGAGAATTTTCTTTTTGTGTCTTACCCTCCTGATGGAGGGTATCAATGATGGTCCTCTGGACAGCAGTCAGATCAGCAGTGATTTAGTTTACTGAACCAAGCTGAGTGTTTTTAAGGCTCAGGAAACCCTCGCAAGGTGTTTCGAGTTAATTAGATGATTCAGGTGATTAGTTGAATAGCCTACTTGTATACTTTTTCATAATATTCTAATATTTTGAGATAGGATTTTTGCGTTTTCTTAAGCTGTAAGCCAAATTCAGCAATATTAAAATAATAAAAGGCTTGAAATAGTTCAGTTGATGTGTAATGAATCCAGAATGTATGACATTTTTGTTTTTTTAATTGCATTACAGAAAATAAAGAACTTTATCACAATATTCTAATTTTCTGAGACAGTCCAGTAAATGTGAAGGGTCACTTCAAGGGAAAAAGTCCAATTTTGTAAACCGTTACAATTCTTACGTTCGTGCAAATGCTAACAAAGAAACCTTTGTTATCATATAGGCATCCCATTTTCTGAACTTAGTAACCTTTTGACTCTTTACTGTGTTCCTTTTTTGTGCAATTCAGGTCACCATGTCATCAACACACTGGCTTCGTTCATTAATCACGTTATTGCAGGATCCGGAAAACCGTGAAGTCACCACCTCACATGAAGATCCTCCTGGGGGATGACATCAACAACCTGTCCATTTACTTTAGTGTTTGTTTACGGCAGGTGTTTGTCACAGCGTGAGCGTGTCGGAGATCATAAGCGTTCGTGAAGAGGAAGAGGAGGAGACGGAGGTGAAAAAGCAGAGCAAGAAGCAGCCTGGTAGCTGGAAGATCAGAGAGAGCCAAAACAAAGACTGCGGGCGCTCTTTCACAGGTGATAGGGGGTTAGAGTTAAGCTAGCAGGTGTCTTACCATGTCGGGTTAGTTGTGTCAAGGGTTGCCTTAAACTAAATCACATGAAATATGTGCCAGTTTATTAGTTTGACAGTCACTTATTCTCTTGTATTTGGAGTAACTTTCAAGCAATGGTTCCCAAACTTTTGCAGGCTGGCGCCCCCTTGGCTCCCCAGTGAATTCCTAGTGACTGTATTTTCCGGACCATAAGTTGCTGTCAAGTATAAGTTGGACCCGCCATTAAATGAATAGTAAAGAAGGAAAGAAACATCAGCCGCACTTGAGTATAAGTTGTACCTACCAGATATACATAATAAAGAAGGGAAAAAGCATATACTGTGTAGGTTGCACAAGCCAGAAAGTGCATGTACATAATGAAGATGGAAAAAAACGTAAGTCGCAATGGAGTATAATTCACTCTAGCCTTAGAATACATAATGAAGAAGGGAAAAAAAACTCGTATGAGTCGCATGAGAGTATATGTTGTGTCAACCATAAACATAACGAGGAAGGGAAAAAAAAACGCACTGGAATAAGTTGCACCAGCCTGAAAATACGTAAAACAGATAGTAAGATTAGCTACGGCTTTTTCCGGGCAGCCCTTTTATTCCATCCGTTTTGTCGATTGTTTATCAAAGCTGTTGATATTAAATGGATTATTACCTTGTATGTGAGGGATGGGCGCCACCAGGCTGTACTTGCCCAAGACACACCACAGGAAATGGTGCCCCTCCGACCCGTTTTCTTAAGGGATCCAACAAACTGGCCAAACATATGATGATCCATGGAATAGAATAAAATTGTCAATCATTCAAAACTTGTATATAAGTCGCGCTCCAGCCATAAAATGCACAATGAAGAAGCACTGGAGTATAAGTCGCACCAGCCATTAATTACATAATAAAGAAGTGGAGATAAAAAAACAAGTTGCATTAGAATATAAGTCATACCAGCCATAAAAATTATAAAGCAATAAAACCTACAAACAACCTATATAAGTTGCACTGGAGTATAAATTTGGGGGTTAATCTGATTAAATCTCACCTCATCTCATCTCATTAGCCGTACCGCTTATCCTCAGTAGGGTCGCGGGGGGCTGGAGCCCATCCCAGCAATCATCGGGCAGTGGGCAGGGGACACCCTGAAATAGGTTGCCAGCCAATCGCAGGGCACACAGGGACAGACAACTCATTCGCTCATTCACACCTAGGGACAATTTGGACCGGCCAATTCACCTGAAATGCATGTCTTTGGAATGTGGGAGGAAACCGGAGTGCCTGGAGGAAACCCACGCAAGCACGGGGAGAACATACAAACTCCGCACAGAAAGTCTGGAGCTGGATTTGAACCCACGACAGGTTCCCATGACATGAACTGTGCCGCACAAGCGCTAACCACTGCGCCGCCGTGCTGCCTGATTAAATCATACACCAAAAAAGAAATGTTATTTAAAATGTAAACGACTAACGATTTAAATAAAAACAATGTATTCCTTGTTTCTGTTTATTTTTCTCAAATAATGGAGAGGCAACAATGTAGCCTAATTTGACAATAAGTTTACATACAGTTTTGGTAAATAATTTATCTGTAATTTTCGATCCACTCTATCTTTGAATTATTTCAAATTTGCGATACATTTTTGTATTACATGATAATAGAAATTAGCAAAAGTATATGCTCATATAAGTTTTTACTACATTTCAGAGACAAATGAGGAAAATGTTACATAAAGTGAGCAAAATAAACTGCAGGTAGAACCTTCAGCTCAACTTTATTTATGAAACCATTTAAAACAGCCCCATCTGAAGACAAAGTGATGTCCTCAAATAAAACATACTTAATAAAAACCATGAATAAAATATGAATTTCTATCAAAAGTATAGAAAATAAAAAAAAGGAACAAAGTCTCAACAGAAAAGACTTCATCAAACAAAATCAGTCGTTATTTATTTATGGCACTAGACAATGGGTAAAAATGACATTTAAAAAAAATATATATTGCAGTTTTCTGTTACTTCCTGACACACATACATATTTCTTACTCTGCTGAAAACAGAATAATACACAAATTGACAAATTTAATGAAAATCATTTGAAATTAGTTGTTACCAATTAGGTATAATTGGGGGATTTCCTGCGGTACACCAGATAAGCTCTCACGACGCACTGTTTGAAAAATACTGCTTGTTAGTTGGTAATGAAATAAAGGTTAACTTAGAAAGTTGTTGTTTTGATGCAGTGTCCTATGTGGAGAGGTGTCGGCAGCATCGCTGGCGGTGCGCCAAAGTCACCTTCACGTGTCCCCAGGCGACGTTGTGCCGCCGCTGGGTCAAGACTATTCGAGAACTGCTGGCGGCCATTGGTTCGTATGGCCCAAAAAACGTAAAATTGTCGCAAATACAACCGTGAAGGTGATGTGGGTTGTTGTGCTGTTGCAGGAGACAGACCCGCTCAACTGCTAGTCTACATCAACCCCTACGGAGGAAAGCGCCAGGCCAAGCGCATCTACAAACAGAAGGTGGCGCCGCTCTTTGTACTCGCTGGCATCGAGACCACCGTTATCGGTAGGAGAGACATTCAGTAGTCCCCGCTTGATGACATTTTTACCTTACAGCATTGATTTTTTTTGGGGGGGGGGTCTTCTCTTCTATCCAACATCAACAACTCTTTATGTGATGTGCCCCCAAATGAAGCCTTAAAAGAGAAAGAAAAAAAAGTTGCTTTTACACTCTTTGGTAGACACTGCCTTATGGTTGGGATTATGTTGTCTATAGCCTAGTATACATCATCCACTACAAATTAGCTATGGCCAAAAAAGGATAAAATTCAAACTTTCTAGAGACTGCTATTTAGCAAAACAGCACAGACCTTTTAGCACTGATTATATTTACGATTGATTCCAAAGTGGTGATTCCAAAATGAAAAGCAAAAACATGATAACTATAAAAATAAAGCTTGCAGATATTCAGAAATACGAAAAAGACACACGAATGGCTAATCTTGCTACTTTACATTGGTGAAAGTGAGTATTTTAAAAACCAGAAGGCAATTACAGAAACAGCAATCATTGCAAGTTGAAGTTTTAGAATCAATTTCCTCTTTAATCCACATTGACATTTCCTTCCCACTCTGCATCCACCCACTAACTCCACTGTAACCGCTCAAGTCAAATCACATCAAGAATAAAACAAATTTAATATTTAAATTTACATGAATAGAAGCGGTCGACCAATTATCGGGTAGGCTGATATTTGAGAATTTGACTGATATCGGTATCGGTGTTTTTATTAATTTGACGATTCGATTACTTAGGTTCTCTAAAGGAGCACAGCATTCTCGTTGCTCGAACTTCTCTCTTCCTCTCCTCCTCTCCCCCCACCCTGTGCTGTCCGATTGGATAAGCAACAGGGGCAGAGCCACTGAAACAAAAACCTTATCCGACTCCAAACGCTGCAAACAGCTCTGCCAACCCCCCTGACGCGTCTTGAGTGTAAATCAAGCCCCTGGTAATATTGTAATGCTCCTACGTGTGGTCAAAGATGCACACAGTCACTGATGAGGTCTGATCACATATTTAATAAACAAATAACAAGCGGGAAATGAATATTGCCTCCAAATAGCAGTCATCGGCCTTATCTCAATACTAATAATCGGTATTCTTGTCGTCCCTAAAAAAACCATACTGGTTGACCCCTAATGAATATATCTCTATGCTGTTCATTCATATGCACATATATTAGACATACGTAGGACTTACTAGATACCATGTTGTTAATGTTTTCATCTGGGGTACTGAGAGTTCAGACCTCATTAGCACATTAGTTTCTTCCTCCACCATACAGCAATTTCGCTTTGCAATTCCTACCTCAGAACGGATTTAATTCGTATCCCGGGGGTCTTCTGTACACGCTACGCAACCAATTACTGTTTGAAACGTATGTATTTTGTTGTGTGTAACCATAGTGACGGAGTACGCCAACCACGCTCGAGACCACTTGAGGGAAGAGGCAGAGCTGAAGAAATATGACGGGTGAGTGAGGGAGCGAGCGAGCAAGTATCGTTTAGTGGAGCCACCCAATAGCACATATGCGATTTCTTTCTGATTTTGTCTAGCGTGGTGTGCGTGGGCGGCGACGGCATGTTCAGTGAGATGGTGCACGGCCTGGTGTGGCGAACGCAGAAGGACGCCGATGTGGACCTGGACGGGCCCGAGCAGGCGCTGGTTGCTTGCTCGCTACGCATCGGGATCATCCCGGCAGGTCGGCATGAGCTTCGCCTGGCTTTTTGCTCTTCTACACAGTGAGCGTTGATGGCTAGCTCACCGTATTTATTCGTGTATAACGCATGCTTTATCGTACCTGAAAAATAAGTTTGGGTTTGTCTTATTGATACACAAGGTTTTACGGTAGTACATTACCGTATTTGAGCAATGGTTGATCAGTCAAAAAATATCGACATTTGCTCAAAATTTGATGCAATGAGATTCGAACACGGATCACCGTTATCTATAACCCTAGTGATTAAGAATCGGCACTCGTACCGCCACAATCTGGGTCCGAATCACGTTAGAACAGTTCTCGACACAAGGTTCGTGACCTACAAAGTTTAGTTTGAGCTCAGAAAGATTGAAACTAATTTTTACAATGATATTTTATCCAAAACTAGAGGTGAATGTTAAACACAAATAAATAATGTAGCTTGACCAAATTTATAGTCTTGCGGTTCTTTATCTGACGCATTTCTTTGTTCGCAAGTGGGTTAAATGAACCAATATTCTTCTTGGGTCAAAATTTAACTGTTGTAGAGTTTAAGTTGTTTTCTTAGTAGGTAATCTCTAAGTTGGTAGGTGAGGCCCAATTAAAATTAAATTAAATCCAACGAATTTGTTAGTTTGCATGCGGCTTGGCTGTCGTTTGTCAGTTCTCTAGCCTTTAGTTGCTTGGTTAGCCCGTTATCTAGCAAATCTTTTTTTTTTTTATATTGTTACTGAACTTTGTATCAACCCGCCTGAATGATGGTCGAGCCTTTTAACTGATGCTTCACAGTGTTTGTTTGAACAACCGTTTCCGTCATACTGTTTAACAATGTATAAGCTGTAAGAAAAACAAATTAAAATGCATAGTGGTCCTTCTTATCACAATCTTAAAAAAAAATTACAGAATTAAATGAAATCTAACTAACACGAATGAAAAGAGCATTCTATCTGAACAAAAATCCTTGGAGCGCATTGTGACCATATTTAACAAAAATAAAAATTTTAGCTTTATACATGTACACGAAAAGGGCCTATTTAGTGCTAATAAGCACTCATGCTGGTGACACGCCACAACACCCATTGAAAAAATCTTTGATCAAACAAATGACTAGTGATGTTCTCCTCTGCTCAAATCCCTGAAGCCTGTGCCAAGTATTTTAGACGAGTGGTTCATGAACCGCGAGTCGAGTGGTCTAAAATAAAAGCAGCAAAGAAACACTCCCAGAGTTGAAAGTCCCATGCAGTACCGGGTATCGCAGAAATGTACACCGCCAATTCTTTACAATCCCTTGCACATCTATGCACCCCTAATTCATCTGTACCATGTGAAAGAGTTTTTCAAAAGCAGGTGAAATTCTCTGCAAAAAAAAAGGAACCGCCTGGGTCTAAAACCCTTGGAAAATATGTTTTTTGAATAAAAATGAATGAGCATTTTATTTACCTCGTTTTCTCTTGTTGAATATACACAGAACAAATCATGATACACTCTTAATAGACTCTTTAATTACATTATTTTTTATTCAGAGCATATTTTTACCCTAGCATGTATACATTTTTCTGTCCACACGATGGCGTAGCCGAGGTCATGAATCTTGAAGCATCTACGTGTATGTGGGGCATTTTCCTTGAGGGCTTCTCCGCTTTATGAAGCTTCATTTGGCCATCACTACAAATGACAAACAATAATCATACTTTATTTTGTCCTTTCCTGGTAAACTTACTTTTTTCTTTTTGTGAGGTTTGCTAAACCGTCTATGCTTTGTTTGCAGACTTTTTCCAATTACTGCCAAAAAATCTGAATTGAGCATGAAGCTCTAGAGCAGGGGTGGCGAACATGTGGCTCTTGAGCCGTATGCAGCTCTTGGCCAATAAGAATGCGGCTCTTTGCCTCATCATGTTTTCTATTTACTGTGGCTCTTTGCCTTGTTTCATGTTTAGTTTTTTTTTTTGGTTTATTGACGGTTGACACTTTCCTTAAAATCAACACAAGAACAATATTTGCTGTATTGTAAGGTGAGGAGTGTGTTATGGGAAATAATATGTTTTTAATTGTGTGTGTTTGTGTGTGTGCGTCTGTCATGGCAGGTCAGTGGGTGGTGTGGCTCTTTGACTCCCACAGTTAAAAATTTCGGCTCTTTGTGTCAAACTTGTTCCCCACCCCTGCTCTAGAGTGTGAACTCAGCCATTATCATATTTTTGGGGTTGCATGATGACTGGCTTGGTAGATATCAAGACAAGAATGAGCATTTGGTAGATTAATCAAACAGAATTCTTTTTTTTTTTTGCTTAGGATCGGTTTCCACCAACTCTTCCTAAATCCATTACAATGGTGACATATTCTGTGGAGATGGTGTCTATTTACTCTACTGATTCTTATGGGATATACTGTAACTGTGTGGGCTGGCTGCCATAATTGTCGTATGTGTTACTGGGCTGCTATGTGCAGTGGTGCCTTACATTGAATTTAAGAAAAAAAAAAGAGCATCTGTGCTGCTGCTGTTGCTTAGTGTGATTTTACTCGCGTGCATATGTTTTTCTTGGATGAAAATGGTGAATGTAAGAAAAAGACTGTTTAAAATACAGTCGTAATGCCAACCCAAACCCCCAAAAGATGAAAAATGAAGTTTATTCAAGCGCATTTAAGAAAGTCACGTCCTTGCACGTGCAAAACAGGCAGCTTGACAGAGGATGCAATGATTCCTGGCCGAAAATGGAATCAGCAACTAGAATACTTTGAAGTTAGACACCCCCTTTAAGTTACAAGGTTGAATTAGTATGTTGACTCAATTGTTTTTGTCCCTCAGGTTCCACAGATTGCATCTGCTTCGCTACGGTGGGCACCAATGACCCAGTTACCTCCGCCTTGCACATCATCGTGGGTGAGTCAAGCATGTTCAAGCATGTTCTTCTAGTTCTGTAAACAACTTTTTGATGAACACTTCAGGCGACAATCAGCCGATGGACGTGTGCTCGGTGCACCGAGACGACGCCTTTTTGCGTTTCTCGGTCTCACTTCTGGGATACGGTTTCTACGGCGATGTGCTGGCAGACAGCGAACGCAAGAGATGGATGGGTCCCGCCAGGTACGACCTGGCCGGCCTCAAGACCTTCCTGGCGCATCACCACTATGAAGGAACCGTGTCTTACTTGCCGGCTGGCGGCGAAGCGCCCAGGGACGCTTCCAAGTGTCGCTCCGGGTGAGGACGGAAAAAGAGGGCCATCGGCTAGAAAACCTATTAAGAAGAAACATTAAATTGTCTATTTTGTTTTCCCTGGCAGTTGCTCGGTCTGTCAAGACGACAGGAAGCTATCCGTGGAGAGAGCCGGTGTGTATCAGACGGACCAAAACGAATCCGGTGGTAAGGATCATTATGTCTCAAACTCCATCAGTTGCATTAAAAAAAAAACTCGGACATTGTCACTAACAAAGGGATGATTTTTCAGAATCTCGTTTTGTTTACGATTTTGGGGCCCAAACATATTCTTATGAACATGTATTTGATTGTTAAATCATTCACTGCCTATGGTAGCTATAGACGTAAATATTCATTTGAAATTTTGTGCCATTGACGGATTTAGATGTCAATCTTCCATTTTTCATAATAGTAGTTTACTAGACTGACATTGAATAAGTTGAAAACAAATCATTTTCTTCTGCAAAGAAAAAGAAAAAAATCTACGAAATATAACATCTTGTAACATTTTTTGTGGAGAAAATATCTTTGATTATATTGACTTGGTTTCCTTTTTTAGAATAAGAATTAAACTGCGTAATAATAGTCTGTAGTTTGCAATAGTGTGTGCAGCCCTTTGATTAATGGCTATACAAATAAACTTGACTCGAATTATTTATTTGAAAAAATATTAAACATCAAACTTGAAACTGTTTTAATCAAATAGTTAAGATCATTTTATTTTTAAGCACAAAATACTCAAGTATTTTAGTATTTAAAATAATATAATGTATTGGTCATATAATAGATTAACATAATTTGGGAAACTAAATCATGTTTTTATCAAAAAAACATGTGTAAAATTCCTAAAACTATTTTATATAGAGAACATGATTTTGTAGTGAATTAACAAAAAACATTTTTTTTAAAGTTGAAAGAATCTTTATACTAATAAACAGGCGGTTACCACATCATATGTGGTAAAATAGAAAGCTGTATACTTAACTAAGAGTGTGGTGCAATTTACTATAAATTCAGAGGCGTTGCACATTCTGTTTGGGATAACGAGTTACCTAAGTCATCCCATGGCTCATATTTTCTTTTTTTTGGGTGATTAAAAAAAATCCATATCTGTTAGTATGCAAAAATAAGCTAATGTTAGCGAGCAGGCGCGTTTGGTACTAGCAACGAGTGCTAACATGCAAACTGTGCCACAGAAAATGGAAGCTGGCGGAGCATCCGTGGCAAGTTCCTTGCCATCAACGCCGCTAGCATGAGCTGCGCCTGCCCTCGCAGCCCCAAAGGATTGTCACCTGCCGCCCACCTGGCCGACGGAACCGCAGACCTCATCCTGGTGCGCAAATGCTCCCGATTCAACTTCCTGCGTCATCTCTTGCGCCACACAAACAAGGACGACCAGGTGAGAAACAACTCGCCCCTCCATCTGTCAAGGGCTGAAGCTAACAACTCTGTAGCACAAGTTTTGTCCAAATGTTGGGTCCTATTTCTGTATATTACCGCTCGAAACAAAGACTAATGCGCATGAGCGATTCTCAGCAGAAATTATATTCATGAGAGACGCCACACTGGGAGACGGGTATCTGGTGACAATAATTGTCAACGGAAGTCCTTGTTGACTTTTTCTATTATTAATTTTGCAGCCCTAGTCATCACCCCGTTTCTCCTCTGCAGTTCGACCTGTCTTTTGTGGAGGTGCACCGCGTGCGGCGCTTCCGCTTTACGCCGCAACATTTCCGCAGCAACTCGGAATTGTGTCAGGAGCCGGCGGACGGGAAGCGGCGGCAGATTTTCGGCCACATCTGCCGTGACCACGCGGCCTGCGGCGGCTGCACGCCGGCCTTCAGCAGCTGGAACTGCGATGGCGAGATCTTGCCGCACGCCGCCGTCGACGTCAGGTGATCTCAAATATATTTAAGGCCTTTTTTGAATTATATTTTTCTGTGATATTTTCACACTGTTCATTTAAGAAAATCTTTTGACACTACCGCAATATAATACTTCAGAAGTTACAGCTGTATCGAATACAAGGAATCGATCACTGAAAAATCATACGGCTCTAATAGATCTCAATAGGTACAGATTGGCGACAGCAATTCAAGTCTTGCGAGCATTAGCTGTGGAGTCCTTCAAGGGTCTGTGTTTAGGACCCTTGTTTTTCTTCTTTTACCTCGCCTCTACCCCGATCAATAAGGGGTCGGCTCCCGTACACACACACATGGGACTGTGCACGGTAAATGATACGACGATAGTCCTACCCAACCGTTGTGTCGCAACATCTGTTGTTGGGAGTCATTAGGTGAGCAAACCCCCCAATTCCAACCCTTAATGCTGAGCTCCAGGCAGGGAGACAACAGGTACCAATGTTGTAAGTCTTAGGTATGACAGGTATAAGTATGAGGTATAAGCCGAGGCCCGAACCTGACCTTCTGCTCACCGAGTTGGTAGGACCTTTATTGTTTTTATTGTATATAAATGACTAGTATAACGTATCATTGGAATGAATATATATTGTAATTGCTGACGACGCCACAATATTGGGTCAGGTTACCAATTTACAGGAATTACAGGCAGAAAGAGATTTAGAACTTAAATGGAGTAGAATGATTTGGTAAAAAACAATTTTCATGAAATGTTTCGAAAAACAATGGTTACAGTATTTGGGAAATCTCAAAAAAGGCATTGAAATACAAATAAAGATAGTTAATTTTCAGATGGAAAATGTTAGAGATTAGTAGCTTACACTAGTTGGCAGCCATGGCTTTATGGTTCCCGCCATGGGTCTTCTATAAGTATTAGTCTAAAGGGTCAATTTAAGGCCAGCAACTATTTTTGACCACAATGCATATGTTAAACAAATATAACCTTACAAGAATGCTGGGAATAGGATTGTACTTAAGACCTTTTTAAACAGACTGGGTTAAACTAAGCTTTATAACCTGGTGGACTGAACAAAAATACGGATTATTTAATTCTAAAAAAGGTGCTACTAATAATTCGGTATAAAAGATCCCTCCCGATAACCCCAAAAAATTGTGATTCTGGAGACTGATACCAATAACTTTTAACTGCATACTATATTAAACACACACACACACTATAAATCCAATTACTTTTATGCATGTATTTTTGTTAAAGATTACAATAACATACAGCTCTAGTAAACATGTCTCCAAAAAGAGGTGTTTGAGGGACAAGAGTGTGAAATACTTGCTTAGTTTGTCAATAATGACTCCGATGGGCAAGCGCTCCTGTGCTTTGTGCACAGTGCAAAGAGGAAGCACGACCAAGTTGTGGTTCTACTTTCTTAAAAAAAAAATACTGAACATTCAATTTGTAGAGAGGAATAAATTACAGAGTTATGGTGTTACTTCTAATAGGTATCAACATTTTTTTCGAATCACAGAAAGGTACAAAGGAGACACGACCAAGTTGTGCTCCAATTAGTATAGAAAATGAAAATCTATTTGAGTTACTGAGAGATGAATGGTTATGACCAAGTTGTGCTTTTACTTTTCTAGAAAATCAAAATTTATTCTAGTTACATAGGTAGAGAGGAGACACGACCAGGTTATGCTCCTACTACTATGAGCGGGTGGGTGAATCCCTTAACCACATGGGTCATAGGGACACCATTTCTGTGGTGTGTCTTTGGCAACTACACTCTGGTGGCACCTCTACTTACAATGAGGCAGAGAGGAGACACGATAAAGTCTTGCTACGACTTCTACAGAAAATCTAACGGAGCGGTAGAGAGAAGAAACAACCAAATTAGGCTACCGCTATAATAGAAAATTCAAACAAATTCTAATGAGGAACATAAATGTTTCGAGTCTTTCGAACATGTAAAGTCTCTTGATTGAAAAAGCGTGAGGTCAAGTGACTAATAATTAGCTTTTTTTTCTATTGGGCCGATAACTGTCATATTTGGTCATTTTTCCATTTCCTCACTTAATTAGTCTGTGCCTTACCAAAATTTTATTATATTTATATATTTATATTTAGATGGACCAATAGCTAGCATTTCGGTCTTTTCAGAGTTGAGGCGCAAGAAGTTGAGTGACATCCATTCTTTTATCTCAGTGAGGCAGGCCTCCAAATTTCCACAGTTTGGTGTGGAAGATTCCTCTATCTGAAGATATAGTTGAGTGTCATCTGCGTAGCAATGAAAACTTATATTATATTAGAATAGAAGAATATAATTTACTTTTATTGTCATTCTTTGTAACAATGCACACAGAACGAAATGTCGATACACCCGTACAGTTAAACTGTAGCGAGCCGATGCAGCCGCAGCCAAACAGGGCGCAGCCATTTTAGTCATTAGGTGACCAAACCCCCCAATTCCAACCCTTAATGGTGAGCGCCAAGCAGGGAGGCAATGAGTACCAATGTTGTAAGTCTTAGGTATGACTCGGCCGAGGCTTGAACCAGCGACCTCCCAGTCCCAGAGCGGGCACCCTACCATCTAGGCTACCGAGCTGCGAATAATATCACCTAATGGAAGCATGTAAATGCTGAAAAGAAGGGGGCCAAGTACTGAACCCTGCGGAACTCCACAGGTAACACTAAAGGGCTCAGATATAATTTTACCATATTTAACACAGTGAGTCCTATCTGAGAGGTAGGATCTGAACCATAAGAGGCCGGTTCCTGAGAGACCAATCATTTTTTCCAACCGTTCTAGTAAGATATTATGGTCCACAGTGTCAAAGGCAGCACTAAGGTCCAGCAGCAGCAAGAGTGATGAAGCGCCGGAGTCCATTGCCAGTAGAAGATCATTGGTTACCTTAATCAGTGCTACCTATCGCAGTCAAAACTTTTGCTGAAACTCATCCTGAAAGCTTTAGTTATTATTTTCAATTGATGTATTGAATTTTTGTGGCAACAGCGCTAACGGTTGTGTGGTGGTCTCGGTCCAGGGTGCATCGCCAGCTGATCCGCCTGTTTGCTCGAGGCATTGAAGAGGTGGCCATCTTTGACGAGCTGGCGCCCGCATCCTCCGGCTAGGACGACCAATCATCTCATCGTCCCGGGCCTGGAACCGCCTCCCTTTCCTTTCATGCGCTTCCGTTCAGCGGGTCTGATCACGGTTGGGCTTATGAAAAATATCAGATAGACTGACATCACAGTTGATAGGTCAGGTCTGACTGTTGCATCAAATTCCTACTTATTGATAAGCCAACTCTACTCAATTCTTGTGTTTTTTCGGGTCTGAATCCGGAGTAGAGTTAGGTTTGTTAATGTCTTCACCTCAATGTCCTGCTCGAACCTATTACTCCAAAATATCTCCATCCCAAATCTAACGTTTTATCGGGTCCTTTTTTTAGAATAAGTGTGAATGACTAATCTAAATGAAGTCTTGACTCTTGAGTCCCAAATTTAGTTGTGTCTGAATCTGGGTTCAAGTTTGGTCTGTGTTGGGGTCCTACTGGCATCCAGTCTAGTTGAGAAGTCCAAATTTTATTCACGTCATGTCCCATGTTGCATCGGGTCTGAGTTAAAGACTCAATCCAGAGTGTGAAATCTCAATCAACTTTCGACTCACTCCGAGTCCCAACTTTATTTGGGTCTGTTATGTTTTCTCGTCAAGGTCTTGCTGGAATCCAGTCTTGTTGAGAAGCCCGATATATCTCAAAAGTTCCGTTTTCAATCAGGTCTGAAGTTGGATTAAGTCCATTGTAAGTGAGAAATCGAAATTCAGACTAATCTGGTGTAGTTAGGTTTGCTGGCTCTTGAAGAAAAATCTAACTCGTTCTGGTTTTGAGTCCTATTGTGTTCTCGTCAGTACTTCCAATTGAATTTTGCCAGTACAAACTAGGAATTCTAATCAAGTCTACGTCGTGTCGGGTCTGAAGCGTTGAATCGCTTATGTTGGCCTGGACTTTAGAAGAAAGCAAGGACTGTTTTTTGTCAAAAATCGAAGTCCAGTCTGCTTTTAATGAAGAAAAATACTTCAGGTCAAGTATCTAGGTCAACTTCTAGGTTTAGTTGGGTGTGAACTCGGGTCAGACTTTTAATCTGAGTTCGGATGCAAAGACTCTAGACACCGCTCGAGTCTATGAGTTACATGTGTAGTTGGGCTCGATTTCGGAGCTGACTGATGTCCGACTGCTGATTTTTTAATTATTATTATACATTTCCTGCTGTCTTCCAAATAGAATTTTGTCTGAATCTGCGTCAGGATCTGAAAGACTGTGGACTGTCGCGGGTTTTTAGTTTGTAACGAGTCACGAGTTTAGTCGGGTCTGATTTCAGAGCAGATTCATGTCCGATTGCTGAATCTCTATTGTACATTTCCTGGTTTTGTCAAACTCCAATCTTGTCTCAATTTAGTCGGGTCTGAATCTGAGTTAGGATGCAAAGTCCTTAAAACTCTAAACTGACGAGACCAACGAGTCCGTGGTGAGTCACTGCTTTAGTCGGGTCTGATTTTGGAGCCAAATGATGTCTGACTGCTGAATTTTATCTAAACATTTCCTAGTGACACATTTTAGTCTGTTTTGAATCGTTTCAGACCTCAAATCTGAGTTGAGATGCAAAGCCCTGAAAACCGACAAGGACTGATTGTGTATGAGTCAAATGCTTAGTCAGGTCTGATTTTGGAGCCGATTAATGTCTGCCTGCTGAATCTTTATCAGACATTTCCTGGTGTCGTCCAACTAGAACCCTGTCTCAATTTAGTCGTATCTGGTTTCCCGCTTAATCAGTCTTAAATTATTATTTTTTTTGTCTGTTACACCAGTATTCAATGGGACATTTGTGAATAGAATTTAACTTTTTTTAGTTGGACAATTTTTTTAGTTGGACAATTTTTTGATGCCCAAAAAATTGTAGCGTAAACAGATGAAAGTTAAAAGAATGGAATGAATTACGACGACAATCTTTCCACAGAAAGGAAATTTGACGCTTGGCGTTGATCCTAAATATTTGGTGATAGAACATAGCAAAAAAACAATCACATACATTCTTTAATTTTTTGGTGGGAAAAAATATTCCTCATAATAGAAGTTTTTTTCTTTTTTTTTCTGTCAGAATTTTTCAGCTAATATTCATTCTCCAAATATTGGATTTTTCTCCCATAGAATTTTCATTTTTCCACAAATATATTTTAAAATACTTTTTAATAATTTTTTCACCCGAAAGGTTGTTATTGTTATTATTATTATTTATATCATAGCTAGCTAAACGTTGACTCACTCATCTTCTCGAACAAAATATCCTTCGTTGTTTTGCTGAACTTATAACAAAATGATGCGCGTTTATTTTTTATTTTTTTGCTAGCCGCAGCTAATGTAGCGTTTTTTTGCTCTCGTCTGCACGCAACGATCATCAATTGCTGTCGATCGGCTGACCCGAGCTGGACTCGCGATGATAAGTAGCACTCGTAGCAACTTATTTAACCTGTTAGTATTCGTGTTCATGCAGGGCCGTCCTGTAGCAGGCAAGTTATTGAACAACAAATCTGGGAAAAAAATAAAACACCAAAACACTCCAGAGGTTCCAAGTTTTTCTGCTAGCGTTCATGTGACATCGCATGGAAATGAATTGTCATTAGCCTAGCATGCTCGTCTGTTAGCAATGTTTTTTTTTTTTTTTACCTCTATGCATTCTTACCAGCTGTACCTTCAAATGTGGAAGAAATAAAGTAAAACTTATAGAATATTCCGTTTTGGATTTGTTTATACTTGTTGCTGTTTTTCACAACGCTCGAATGTTCCCGGTTACAGTGGCGGAAAAAAAAATGAACCTGTTGTACAAACTGAATATTTATCTTTCCAATTTAGAGCCGGAGCAAAACTCAGTTTGGCTGACAATTCAAGATTTCAGTTACGTACGGTATGTTTGAGATCGCACACTGTTAAGTTTTCTGCGGATCCATATGGGAGAAATGTTGCACTCTATAAGAAAACAGTCAAGTCAAGTCATGTTTATCTGTGACGCCCTTAATCACAAGGAGCCTCAAAGGGCTGCACAGATTAAAGACTATTGCAAACTACAGACTATTATGACACCATCCCCTTATCAAAAAACCTACATGAGGGCAAATAATACACATATTATCAACATAAAATACAGGTTATTCATATGCTATTGAGTAGAAGTGTCTTTTAAGCTTAGATTTAAACATTTCCACTGAGGTTGCAGATCGAATCTCGGGAAGAGCATTCCACAAAGAGAGGCCCTGATGGAGAACGCTCTCGAACCTGTGGATCTCTTCTTGGCTGTTGGGTTCACTAGTAGACCAGCGTTTTCAGAGCAAAGGCTCCGGACCAGAACATAGGGGGAAATTAAATCTGAAAGATATGAGGGAGTAAGTCCATGCATAATTTTGTATAATACCACCAGAACCTTAAAATCACATCTTAAGCTAACAGGGAGCCAATGCAGGTTAGCTAAAATCGGGGTCATGTGATCAAACTTTCTTGTCTTAGTCAAAAGCCTCGCTGCAGCATTTTGTACCAGCTGAAGGCTCTTGATTTTGGACTTCAGGAGCCCGGAGAGTAGTGCATTACAGTCATCGAGACGGGAAGTAACAAACGCGTGAATTATAATCTCTGCATCTAACTGAGACGGCATAGGACGAATTTTAGCAATGTTGCGAAGATGGAAGGAAGCTGTTCTAGTAATATTCTTCATGTGTGTTTGAAAGGACAGATCGGGGTCAAAGATGACACCTACATTTTTGACTGAGCTTACCGATGAGAAGATACTACGGAGTAGTACTGGTGATGGTCTAAAATTGCATCATATTTGCACGAGGGTTAAATGGGTTCGCATTGAGATCCGTGGATAAAAAAACAACCACGATGTTCTGCATAACGCATATTTCTTATCTTTTTTTGTTCAATTCACATTTCCCCATTTATTATTTCATGGTGTCCTCTACTACGCTCGCCTTACAACACGGGGCACACTGCACAACTTGAAGAATATCTATTACTATTATACTACTATTATACTGTACCTCACCTACCATTCTTTCTCATTTCACTTTACTCTTCAAAATTGATAAATTGATGTGATATGATTAATGAAATTAATATTTAATGCACTACTGTCCAAAGCAGATGCAGAATGAGGAACACAGTTCTATGGCCTCATAGTAGAGGGAGACTGTGGTACCGAGGAATTATGATTTGGTGCACACCTCATACCCATGTAATAGAATTAGTGATTGTATTAGCAAGCTAACAGCAAGTCAAGACTGTATACAGATATTTTTCCTTTCAAAATGGAGGATAATTGATGCTTTGTTTAAAAGGAGAAGCCCATAGACTTCATTTATAAGTTCAGGTTAAACCGTTTTTTTATGCTACAGTTTATATCAAGGGTTGAACTTTTTTGTCATGAATAAGCGCAAAGGGCACCCACTTTGATACGAATTTTATACGAAAAAGGTAGCTTGATAGATAAGTAGAAAGGTAAACTGATAATAAACTAAAAGGCAGCTAGCTAGCTATAAAATATAAAGCCATCAGAATAGCCAGATAGAAAGCTAAAGACAAATTAGATAACTCGCCAGAATGGAGCCCAAAAATTGTGAAAAGCTAGCTAAATAGCTCGCTAAACAGTTAAAAAGGTAACATGATTGTTAGCTGTAAAAACTAAAACGGAGCTATATAGACATCCAAAAGAGTAAAAAGCAATCTAATAAAAGCTGAAACCAAAGCTAGATTGCGAGTTAGAAAGGAGCCCAAAATTTAGCTTGATAACTTCCCAAAAAGGTAAAATCGTATGCAGAAAATGTAATACGCTAACTAGATGCGTGCCAAGTAGCTAAAAAGGTAGGAAGATAGCTAGCTCTACAACTGTAACTTATTTTTCTCCTTTGCTTTGTAAAACCCATAAATTGGAATTTAGTTGGTTGTGTTTAATGTAAAATACATCAATAAAAAGATGAAGAAATACAGATGTCTATTACGCAACTATTCTCATTCTCCTCTCCTAAATAATTGCTTCATAATCATTATCAATACTGGAATAAATGTTTTTGTCCACGAAGCCCACAAACTGGAATTGATTTATTTGAATAATAGATAACAATTGATCATGTTATTACTATGTTGTTACTATGTGATTAGCCGGTTAATTATTTAAAATAAGGGTTTAAATAGACTCGGTCAACCAATAAAAAAATAATTTGACTTGAAAATCACAAATCCGCTGGAACCTCGACTATCCCTAGGGGGCACTCTGGTAGGAAACCCCTGGTTTATAGATTACTTGCTTTTTTGCTCAGTTAATTAAATTAAAAATAAGACTTGAGTTGACCGAACTCGAACCTCAACACAAGTCACTGGCTGTGACGATACGAAAATTCAAAACTGGCGTTTGTAAACAAGACTCTCCCTGTTTTAACACCCACCCCTCCAGCCCTTCACAATGTGACCCCTAGCTCAGTTCTTGTTGTCTATGTTTAGCCGCTCTATTTTAGCCGCCGGTCATAATGAAAGGGTTCCTCTCCGCCTCTTCGCAGGCAAAACTTAGGATTCTGCTGCTTTCATGTCATCGCAAGGCAACCAATCTGAAGACTCTGATGCGGTCGACCAACAGTGTCCCCGCCTCATTAGCGGCAGTCAGACAGTGGTGGTGGAGGACACCCGCTTCTGTGAGGACAAGACGTTGCTACTCCAGAGTTTCGACTACTTTGCCGCGCTCTACCGCTCGGGGATGAGGGAGTGTCGGCAGGAGGAAATCCACCTGCTGGGCGTGGGGGCTTTCGGTTTCTTCACAGCTTTGGCGGTCGTGCGAGGAGAGATACCCCATCTGGACGCCGGCCACCTGGTGGAGACCGTCCATTGCGCCGCTTACCTCCAAGCAGCGCCGCTCACCCGACACCTGGTCGAGCTGCTGGACTCGGACAACTGTTTACTCATGTTCCATTCCGCCGCCACTTTCGGGTTGCTGGAGCTCTACCATGCCGCCGCGTTGTACATCCGGAATATGTTTGAAGACTTGGAGGTTGAAATCAGGCGGACTTTGCCACCAGAGCTGGTTTCCATCGTGGAATCGCTTAGCCCTAGTGCTTTCGCGGCAGTGGGAGCTCACGTCACCTGCGGCGAGGGCGATAGCGTCCACGCTGCTTCCAGGACCGTTTGCTACCTGGATGAGACTGAAAACGTCTGGAAAAGGCTAACTGATCTCCCGTTGAAGGCTAGCACCTCCATGGCGGGCGTGACCGTCCTGGATAACAAGCTCTACGTGGTCTGCGGCGTTCGAGGCATCGGCAAAGACGTGGTGGATGCCAGTTTCTGCTACGACACTGAAAAGAATGTCTGGACCAGGTTGGCGGGTCCGGCCCAACTGCGCTTCAACTTCAGCCTGGTAGGACAAAACGGACACCTCTACGCCATCGGCGGCGAGTGCCAACAGACGGCGATGTCATCCGTGGAGATGTTTGAGGTCCGGACTGGGATTTGGCGGTTTGCGGCAGACCTACCCAGACCAGCGGCAGGGGCAGCCTCCACCAAAGCCACCGGCAGGATTTTTGTCTGTCTGTGGCAGCCTATGGAGACCACCGAGATCCACGAGTATGTCCCGATCGCCGACGAGTGGCGTCTGGTCACCAGCCTGGTCCGCCGGCAGAGTTACGGACACTGCATGGTGGGTCACCGGGATGATTTGTACGTGATGCGAAACGGGCCGTCCGACGACTTCCTCCGATGCCTGATGGACTGCTACAACCTGAGCACCGGTCAGTGGACTTCCCTGTCGGGACACTTTCCCAACAGCAGAGGCTCGCTCTTTACCGCCCTGGTTCGAGGTGACTCTGTTTTCACGCTCAACCGGAGCGCCACGTTGGAGTACCTGGTCCAGGGGAAAACCTGGAAACCACGACGCCAGATGAAGGGTTTTCCTCGGAGCGGATCGGTGTGGACCTTTTTACTCAGGCTGCCAGTGGTCCGGTTACAAGGAAACGAGACACGACCTCCTGAAGACTGACAAGGCCCTCGATTGTGTATTGAGTCACAATTTTAGTCGGGTCTGACTTTGGGGCACATTAATGACTTCTGATTTTCATTGTACATATCCTGCTGTCCTCCAATTAGAACCTTGGGGTGAATCTGGGTCAGACTTTGAATCAGAAATAAAAGGCAGCGTCCTGAATGCAGAAAGGCCCTTAAGTTGGCATAAGTCACAAGTTTAGTCTGGTCTAAATTTTGGAACTGATTACCGTCTCACGACTGAATTTTATTCTAACATTTCCTGGTGTTTTCCAAGTAGAATCTTGTCTCAATTTAGTCTGGTGTAAACCTTGGTTCGACTGTATCTAATTTCAGGTGTAAAGTCCTAAAGACTTTTGAGATACCCGTCGAGTCTATGAGTCATAAGTTTAGTCGGTTTTGACTTAAGAGCTGATTAATGTCTGACTGCTAAACTTTCATTGCTAGCGTCTTTCAAATCGAATCTTTTCTGAATTTAGTCGGGTCTAAATGTGGTTGAGTCTTTGGATCTGAATTAAGATCTGAATTAAGACACAACGTCCTAAAGACTGACTAGTTCATTGAGTGGGAATTGAGTCATAGGGTTAGTCGGATCTGATTTGGCTCCGATAAATGTCTGACTGCTGAATATTTGTTGGACATTTCCTGATGTTGTCCAAATAGAATCTTGTCTCGATTTAGTCGTCGTGTCTGATTTTAGGGCTTACTAAAGATTATTTCCGTTTTGTCAGTCTTGAAACGCTTTTACAACACAATTTTTGTGAAGTTAGGAATTTAACTTTTAAAATGACTATTGGACCCCAAGGACATGACATTTTAAACAAATTAGATTTAATTTCAACGTCAATGTAATGAAATTTCAGGCTACCATTGGTTTTAGGACCCAAGTGATCTGAAGCACAAATAGCTCAGCCCAGAACAAATCTTAAAACTGCGGTAATTCTACTACTCATATAAGATTTTCTTTTCTTATAAAAGAAGAGTTTGCTGGTCCTATTCAAGACAGACAACGTCAAGATCCTCCTCCTTTTTGAAATGGGTTGGTTGGGCCTGTTCTCGAGCTTTCAGCTCGACTACTTTTCCTGGACGTCGGTCACGCCCTACCTGTAGCCCCGCCTCTTGTAGTTTGAGTGACAGTTATTCTATTGTAAAACAGAATACGGTAAATACGTTTGAAAATGAAAACGGACTTGTTTTAATGACGGAAATTACATTAAAAGACACTATTTTATACAGTCCTTGTGTTGTTCATTTCAATTCATTTCGATTTTATTTAGGACATTTTGACAGTCTTGGGCTTCCATGGTGACTAAAAAAAATAAACGTTTTTTGAAGGAAGTCATAACTCTTTATTTTTCTTTTCCATTTTGTGACTATAACGTCCCTCTACTCTACTGTCATCTTGTGGCCATCATTTGAAACGACATAATCCGAAAAGTGTGGCTTGATCTTTTTTCAAAAGATCTTTTTTTATTTATGGTATTTTTACACTCTTGGGCTTCCAATAATGATAAAAAATAAGTGTTGATTTTTTTGATTCAAGGTAATTTCACGGGTTTTTTTTGTGAAGGTTTTTATTTTATTTTGCAACAATGTACCTCCCTCTACCGCTATCTTGTGGACATTATTTATATTAGAGTATAGTGTCGTTTATTCCAGAAAGTTGTTTTTATTGATTAAATCAACCTTTTTTATTTTTATTGGAAGTAAATAAAATCGTTTTATAAAGTTTGTCTCTCGTGTTCTCGAGTTTTTTTCTACTCCATTTTGTGACGATTCACATTTCTCTACCGCCATCTTGTGGACATCATCTTTTCACTTCCGGGGGCGGAGACATACGCGAGTCTGAGACGGACAGAGCGAAGGAAAGAAAAAACGGACACAAAACGTGACTAAACTGAAACCTGTGAGGTTTCTTGGGGAGCCCAAAAAGCATTTATATCGTTTTGGGGGTGATTTGGACGTTACCTTATGAAAACAAGACGACAAACAAAAGCTTTCCCAAAAAGTTTCTGACACTTCCGGTAAGTCTTGTTAACGTCACATCTTGCCGGAAGTTGGCGTCAAAACTAACTCGGGAAAATTTCGGACTTTATGGTAACGCTTTTAAAACGATGATAACATTTAAAGAATAATATATGTTTGAAAAGTATTTTTTTGTGTTATGAGTGGTGTTTTATTTTAAGGAATCTAATTAAATGTCATGACTCTTTTTTTGTCATCGTGTATGTGTTTGAATTAATAACGTTAAATACATATTTTAAGAACAATCCAATCCTCACAAAATTCTTTTTCTACAATTACCTTAAAAAATATTTTTTTTAAGATGAAGTGAAGAAAAAAATATATGTATGTAAATGAAGCTTTTAAATGGATCTTTATCGTTGTGGTATGATTGCGCAATCAATTTGACGTCACAAACTACGGTTAATGATAGTATAAATTATTACCGACGTAGATTAAGCAGTTATTTTAAATCATTTAAATCAAATTTTAAATAATTTAGATGAAATTTTTTTAAAATTAATATAACGCTCAAAACAGACTTTGACCCCCCCCCCCCCCCAACTAAAACAAACGTGAACTTCAGTCAGCGGCTATTAAACATCAACAAAAACTCCGAGTTTTATTCACCACGCCGAACAGTTTGTAACTTTTTTAACCTAGTAAATAATTTATGAACATTTTTATGGTTTTGCATTTGAAAACATCAAAGCTTCAAAGGACAAACTCCAAACCGATCAGAATAATCGAGTCAGGTGAGTCTTATTTTCTTCAAATGAAAAAAGAAATTTTGGTAATTCTAGAAAGACTTTTATAGTCCAAAATAAATAACAATGTCATTTTTAATCAATGATTTACTGAAATTTGACTTATTAAACCTCAATGTTGTAACTACTTTACTTTTTCAATTTGACTGCTCACTGTTAGAAGTAATATTAGCTTTTATGTGATTCCATTGCTCTTAGTATGTCACTGTGTCCTTAGAAAACGTTAACGGGCCAGTGTGAATGATCCAGAAACCCTTACTGGTTGAAAAATACTTCTTTTATTTAAATTTATATAACGTAAGAAACAGTCATGTTTCTCCAGTTTCCTTCTCTGGCCACGCACTTTAATCATTTGGCTGAAGGCTATGGCTCGCTGCTAGCAACTATTGCTAATGTTAGCTGCTCCCTCTTCGTTCTTCAGTGTCACTCACCATCCATAGATGACGTTCATGAATCATGTACCTTCTGCTTATATACACTGATTCCTTCTCTAGCTACTCACATTTGCCCCTAGTCTGCAGGCATATATTGCCTCACCGTTATTGTTCGCTTCTCCTGTTTTGCCTTTTAGTGTCACTTGCCTTTCTCAACTGAGTTTCCCCATTCACGACCCTTCATCTTTTTCCCCACTGTTTCCTTGTCTAGCCACCCCCATTAGCCCCTAGGTTGCAGGCTATGCCTCACCGCTACTGTTATTCTAAGCTGCTTCGTTATTCAGCGTCACTCCCCTTCCACACCTGCTCATGAAGTGAACTCTGCCGAGTGCCGTCATTCAGACATCCTGCGTTTTTTTTCCCACTGTTTTTACTGTCCTTTGGGCTAACTACTACCCAGCGCCAGAAAATGGCTTTTTCAGATTTTAACTTCGCAATGTGACTTTTTAAACATTGATTTCACAATGTTATAACTCACACTATATACATGAAGCTCCTCCTCCAAGAAGTCCAGATGTCCCCCCGGCAGCATAGCGTCCATCTGACCGTTCGTCCATCCCGTGGCCTGGTAGACGAGAAGTTTGTGGTCAAAGTGCAGGGGGCGCTCCCTGGTGCCCGGGTCACCCTGCGTGCCTTTCACCGCTGCCAAGACGGACATGGTTGGGAGGGCTTCGCTCACTACCTGACAGACTCTGCCGGATGCCTGGATGGTACAAGCTTGGGTCTTATACCAAATTAAATACAGTTGTTGCTGGATTTTGACAGAATTTTGTTGCTCCTTCTATTGCAGTGACCGAGGATTGCAGCCTAGGTGGTTCGTACACTGGAGTGCACCAGATGGGTCTTTTGTGGAGCATCAAACCAGTTCCAGGCAGCCAACCTGGACTCAGGTAGGTCTCCACTTGGTGGACAGCACCAAACCTGTAAGGGGGACTAACGGCGTCTCGTACACAGGATGAGGAAGATGGACGTCCTGACCCCGATGGAGATCAGCATCTCAGTCTATCAAGGCCACCTCACAGACTTCACTGATCAGGTTCCGCAGGCGTCCCAGCTGGTGGAGCGCTGGTATATTGCACCAGGAGTTCTGAGGACACCAGTTACGGACCGCCAACTGACAGCGACGCTCTTCCTGCCCGCAGGTAGTCTAGAACCAAAATATACTTTGTCTGAAGGTTCATTGGCAGTCTGGGTGGGTGGACCTTGACTCAAATTGATCACCAGGTCCCGGGCCATTCCCTGCCATCTTGGACCTATGGGGCGGCGGGGGCCAGCTGGTGGAGTACCGAGCAGCGCTTTTGGCCTCGCATGGTTTTGCCGCGCTGGCTTTGGACTACATGACTCCAAAGATTACTATGGAGACCAGCAAAATGGTGGACAACAGCTACTTTGAGGTACAGTCTGGTCCTTGGACTAATTACCATCCTTGTCATCATGTCGCCTGAGCTTTTCATATACTTTTCTTGGTTCAACTTCAATTCAACTTAATTCTGATCTGTGTCCTTGAATTAAGCTAGTAAAAATATATCTATATTCTCAAATGCTCTGATCCTAATTTCTCTTCCGGCTGGCTGTGGGCTGTTAGTGCACTAGTCCACATGTAGTTCTGGTCTTTCTTTTTTTCTGGTCCATGTCAAGAACTGGTTTTCCCGTGTTATGGTCCATGTCGAGCTCTGGTCTGGTTGTGGTCTGGTCCATGTCAAGATCTGGTCTGGCCGTGGTCTGTTCCATGTCAAAATTTGTTCTGGCTGTGTTCTGGTCCATGTCTAGGTCTGGTCTGGCCATGTTTTCGTCCAAGTCAAGATCTTGTCTGGCCGTGTTCTGGTCCATGTCAAGATTTTGTCTGGCCGTGTTCTGGTCCATATCTAGATCTGGTCTGGCCGTGTTGTGGTCCATGTCAAGATCTGGCCTGGCTGTGTTCTGGTCCATGTCAAGTTCTGGTCTGGCCATGTTGTGGTCCATGTCAAGATCTGGTCTGGCCGTGTTCTGGTCCATGTCAAGTTCTGGTCTGGCCATGTTGTGGTCCATGTCAAGATCTGGTCTGGCCGTGGTCTGGTCCATGTTAAGATTTGGTCTGGCCGTGTTCTGGTCCATGTCAAGATCTGGTCTGGCCGTGTTCTGGTCTATGTAAAGGTCTGGTCTGTCCGACTTTCGGTTCATGTAAATAACTGGTCAGTTCATGTTCCGGTCCATGTTCAGATCTAGTCTTTTCGTGTTCCGGTCCATGTCCAGATCTGGTCTGTACGTCTTATGGTCCATGTCAAGCTCTTGTCCGTCTGTGTTCTGTTCCATGTTTTAGTATTTTTGCTAACCAAAGCTAATTCTGACAGGAGGCCTTCAAGTTCCTGCAGGAGCACCCTGCTGTGCTGCAGGACCGCATAGCCATGTTGGGTCTGTCCTTCGGAGTCAGCATCACGCTCAAGATGGCCGCCTACTCGGACGTCGTCAAGGTTGTGCACCAAAGACATCATGGACGAATAAACGAAAAAGTCTATACTGGTACCTGTCCCTCCAGCCCAGGTGTGCAGTGTGCATCAGTGGAAGTCACGTGCAGCCCGTGGATGGGACACTCGCAGACATTTTGTCTTACTTTGACCGGTAACGTTCACTGTCTTGTTTATGACGAACACAAGACACTTCATGTTCTTGTTTTCGGTCCCATCAGGAACAGTCACAAGATTCAAGTGAACGAGCAGGACCAAGCCATCCTGAGAAATTTGCTGCTACCAATCCCGAGTGACCCTGCTTTCAAAGTGGACGTGAGTTCCTACTTCGGACTCCTGGTCTAAGCCTTGGGTCCGGTCAATTTTATGGTCTTGCTTCTAATCAGAGTTTATGTCATACTTCTGGTCTGTCGATAGGTCCTGAATATTATATATATATATATATATATATATATATATATATATATATATATTCCTGATTCTGTTTTGTACTTTTTACTTTCCTGGCCATGTCCTAGTCTTCTTCTATGTGTCCCCATTCTGTTTTTGTTTTCTGTCTTAGTTTACTTCTTGTCATCCATCCTATGTCTCAAATGTCGTCATTCTGTTACTTTGTCCAAGTGTTATTCCTTGTCATGAACTACTTCTATGTCTCGGTTTTGGTCCATACCTTTGTGATGCCGTTGTCCTTCTTAAACATGTTAGTGTTGTTGGGTTTGGTCCAAGTTGATGTCCTTGTCCTTGTTCCTGTCTTGGGCCATGATTTTTCCAGGCCTTAGTCCTGGTCCACATTCATTATGTCTCCATCTCTAATCAAGTCCAGATTTCGACTTCTATCCCCATGTTGTTGGTTATGAGGAGAGTATTTGTGTGTTTTGACAGGTAGGACGAGTCCAGTGTCCTCTTTTGGTGGTTGCAGGCGAGGACGACCAGAACTGGCCGGCCCGCGAGTCCGCTGAAGATGTGAGAGGCGCACTTTCAATGAGGTCATCGACAAATTACTGAAGCAAGGTTTTTTTCTGTGTTCCAGATGAGGGAAATGATGGAGAAGGCAGGAAACGCCCACCTGCTGACCGTCCTGTCCTACCCCGACGCCGGACACCTGCTGGAGCTGCCTTACTCGCCACACACCAGAGTCAGCTCCTTCCGATCCGTAGGCAGTCGGCAGAAGCGTACGTTTTTGTATCGTTTTTGTATCGTTGTTTTTGGTCATTTTTCATTTTTATGTTTTTTGGGTCCATTTTACAGTTTCTGGGTTGCGTCTCAATTGTTTTTTTTTAAGTTTTTGGGGTTGTTTTTAAGTCATATTTCAGGGTGTGTTTCTTGGGTAGTTTTTGTTTCTTCGTAGTTTTTCAGCTCTTTATTTGGGTCCGTTTTTATTCTTAGTTTTTTGGGGTGTTTTGGGTCGTTTTTTTTTTGTATCTTTTCCCTTTTTTGGGTTGTTTTTGGTCATTTTTCATTTTTATGCATTTTTTTCCGTAGTTTTTAAAATTTTTTTATTTATTTGAAAAAAAATATACATATATTTTTAATTGTATTTCAGGTCCTTTTTTCCCAGGTCGTTTTTATGTCTTTTTGGGGTGTTTTTTGTCTTTTTGTGTTTTTTGTTTTGTTTTAAATTCTTTGTTTTTTTTAATTGTTATTTTGGTTTTTGAGTCCTTTTTCGGTCCTTTTTTGGGTCTTTATTTTGGTTGTCTTCTTGTAGTTTTTCATATATTTGGGTCAATTTTGATTCTTCGATCTTTTTTTGTTTCTACAATGTCATCAGATAAAGGCTTGCTTTGGGGGGTGGTCTCGCTCCCCACGCGGGCCATTTTTTAAACAGACACTCATTTTGTGCGTTCGCAGTCACGGTTCTGTGGGGGGGCGAGTGCACGGCGCATTCGCTGGCTCAGGAAGACGCCTGGAAGAAGACCTTGGACTTCTTGCGCCGCCATTTGTTCGCCTGAAGACTCAAAACAACTGAAACGTTGACAAAAAAACAAGACGGTCCTTCCAAAAACATTGCGTGTATTCTTTATCCTCTGCAAAAACGGTCGTGCTTCTGAATTTAACAATAGGAAAGTTAAAAGATGGACAAGTGCTTACAATAACCTGCAGATTCTTTATCCCTTGCAAAAAAAATGACGATGCCCCCTGGTGGCCAAAGCGTATACTAGACACATGATTGCTGCGCAATTCATGACAAACCAATTAAGTCGATCTTTATTTGATTCGATTCTATAATTATTCTTATTTATTTCTATTTTTTTGAGTATGAAATGATTCTTTTTTTGTTGATTTTTGGCCAGTTGGATTTTTTTGTATGTTTTTTCAATCTTTAGAAAAATGATGATACCTCCTGGTGGCCAAATTGCACACGAGACACACGATTGCTGCACAGAAACATGACAAACCTGAGTCATTATTTGTTTGATTTAATGATTCTCTGCTGTCTGATTTCGTGTAAGAAAATGTGTGAAGTGAGAATAAAAATTTTAAAACTGTGACAACAGACTTGTGTTTTTTGTTTTTTTTCAACGAGAGGAGTTTGGAGCGTAAAGATGAGTCCAGCTTTCTCAAAATGGAAGTGGATCGGATCCAGATTTCAGGTGTGAAGGCCCCGCCCCGTCCAGGTTTTCCCGTTCGGCTAACGAGAGCTCGTTGGCGGGCGCGCCTTGGAACCTATAAGAGGCGGTGGATTTTAAAGCTTGACTCGAGGTTATCTGAAAAAGATAGCGATGGTGGATCGTCGGATTCGCCTGGAAGCGCTTTCGGCGCTTTGCGATGCCCCCGTGACGTCCCGCCAGGCAAGAATGGCGGGGCGTGGACCCCACCTGGTCTCTGCCCAACCCATGTCCGTCAGGACTTTCCTCTCTAAGACGACGGGACAAGTGTGAGTTTTTGGATGGACTCAAACGCCACACTTGGAAATGGAGCTTTTTTGTATTTCTTTTGTCTACTTTTGTATCATTTTTATGTGGGTTGGTGCTTGCGTGGGTTTCCTCCGGGCACTCCGGTTTCCCCCCACAATCCAAAAACATGCATGTCAGGTTAATTGGCCGGTTCAAATTGTCCCTAGGTGGGAATGAGCGAATGAGTTGTCTGTCCCTGTGTGCTCTGCGATTAGCTGGCAACAAGTTCAGGGTGTCCCTTGCCCACTGCCCGAAGATGGCTAGGATGGGCTACAGCACCCCCGCGACCCTACTGTGGATAAGCGGTGCAGATAATGGATGTTTATTTTATTTTTTTGGGTGTCTTTGCTTTCTTTTGTTTTTATGTAGTGCATCTGGTTCGTTTTATGGGTTTTGTCTTTATCGTATTTTTTTTCTGTTTTAGCTTTTTTGTGTGTTTTGTGTTTGTGCATTTTTTTTCAATCTTTTATTCTAGGTCTTTTGTTATAGTTTTTGTCTTTTATCTGCCAGTTTTTCTCCATTATTTTAATTTTTTATTTTTGAGTCTTTTTTTGCCTGTTTTGTCAGGTTTTTTTCATGTTAATTTGGGTTTCAACAGTTTTGGGTCTGCTTGTTGGTCCTTGTCCGTTTTGACTTTTTAAGAAGAAGACTTCTACGTGTTTTTAATGTTTTATTTTGACAGTGTATTTGGTTCATTTTATGGGTTTAGTCTTTTGTCATGTCAGTTTTTTCTGAGTCTTTTGTTCTTGTCTGTCAGTTTTGACGCAGTTTTTGTTGTCTTTTGAGGCTTTTTCTGTCTTGTTTCACAGGATTTCTGAAAGTCTCAGTTTTTGCTTTGGGCCTTTTTGGTGGTTTTGTTTTTGGCGGAAATTTTTCATGTATTCATGTCTTTTTAGGAGACACGTGGTAAAAATGTGTTGAATACACAAGTTTAATATACAGTAAGGACAAGACGCCAAATCCCTAATGGCCCCAATGAGCAGGTAGGCGCCTTGCATGGCTGACTCACTGTGTGTGTGTGAGTGGGTAAGTGTGAAGCACATTGTAATGCGCTTTGGGAAGTCTTTATTGACTTGAAAAGCTCCGTATAAATGCAGACCATTTACCATTTTTATTTTCGTTGGTAGGTTTTTCTTGTCAATTGGTTTTGTTTCGGCTTATTTGCACTTATATTCAAGTATTTGAAAAGCTTTTATTTTACTTTGAATAGTTTTGTCGTTTTTGTCGTGTTCATTTTGGGTGTTAATTTTTTTTCAGTTCTTTTGAATTTTTTCGTCATGGTTTTTTCAGGGACAAGGAAGGCCTCCTGATCGACGAAGACGAGTTCTTCGACAGCCGCTTTGATTTTGACTTCAGCGACCTGAAGGACACTTGCACTTTCTACCGGGGAGGCGAAATCTACCGCAGGCCCAACGGATGGATACGATTCGCTCTGAAGGTAACCCTGACGCCATCGGAAAATTCAGTCCCCCTTCATAATTGTCTAGGACGGTGACAATATGCGTGCCTTCTTCATATTTCTTGATCATCGCGAGCTTCGTTTCCATGGTTATGTTTTGCTTCTTCCTTCAGCATCGCTACAAGCTTAGGAATACACACTAACTCTCTTTACAAAGCTCATAGGATCCCAAAAACACCATAAGGCAGGGGTTTACTGTGTAACGTGTACTTTTTTGGGCTTTTCCAGGTGCAAGACAAATACCCAGACGGCAACGCGTGGCTGGGCGAGCGCGGATACGCCACCACCACCTACTCCAAAGCGGGCGAGTGGCCAGTTTCCTACCACGGGACCTCCAAGGACGGCGCGCGAGGCATCATCGTCGCCAATTATCAAGTCGGTGCTCGAAATCAGTCTTTGTGCAGTGCCTGTCGATGATCAATTGACCCAAAAGCTAGTCTTTTTGGTGCTAATTTTCGTTTTGTGGTTATTTTTCGTCTTTGGGTGGTGTTAACTCGTCTTCTTTCCAGGGTCATTTTTGGAGTCTGTGTTTTTTTTTTTTTGGTTGTGTTGTTGTTTATTTTTAGGGGGTGTGTTTTTTATTTAGCAGTATTTCCTGTTTTGTGGTTCGCTTTTGGGGTCCTTTGTTGGTTTTGGAGGTTTAGTTCTTTATAATTAAGGTCTGTTTTCGTTTTGGATGGCGTGGGAACCTTCTTCTTCTTCTTCTTTTTTTTTTTTTTTTTTTTTTTTGCCTTTCTGGATTGTCCATATTTCTACAGGTTTTTCTGGGGGGCTCTTTTGAGAGATGGATAGCAAATGTGGGGGTGGGGTTAAATGTGGGCTTTTACTCCCCCGGATGGGGTTAGAGCTTCATGGCATGGTAAATTTTGGGTGTTTTTTGGTCATTTTCAATTAACATGTTTTTTTTTTAACTGATGCTGAAAATGCGAATAGCATTTATTCTTTTTTCATGATGCTAACTATGCTAATAGCATTTTTTTTAGTGATCCTTATAATGGTAATACAATAGCATTTTTATTCATTTGATGGTAATGACATTAGCATTTTTTGTTTACTTATCCTAGCTAATAGCGTGAGTAACATTATCCTGTATTTTTGTCTAGTGTGAATATCATTATTGGTATGTACTGTATTGGCTAATGCTAGTTACATTTTTAGCATGTTTATTTGTTTAATGCTAATAGTGTGAACAGCTTTAACAGTCATACCGTTAGCATTCTTTGTCTTCTATGTCCTCTTTTGTCACCTAATCAGATTTTTTTTTTTTTTGTGTTCACGAGCTAGCCGGGTCCGGGCCAAAAATTCGGCCGCGGCGTTTACTCGACGCCTAACCTGGAGGACGCGGTGGAGTACACCAAAATCTTCCAGTCCAGGGCGGCAGGCCGCAAGTTCCGCGTGGTCATACAGAACCGAATCAACCCGACCTACCGCCAGAAGCACAACGCCGACAAGTACTGGCTGCTGCCGGTGCCAAAGGGCCTGACGCCCAAGAAGGAACAGGAACTGGTGGAGAAGGCCATCCGACCCTACGCTGTACTTGTCAAACCGCTTTAAAAGAACAAAATACAGACCGTGAATTCATGCAAACCTTGTTCCGTTGTGCTACTGTCCACAAAATGGCTGCCTCCTGAAATGGTTTAGGGCTAATTAGTGTAATGGTCCTACGCCAATTAGTGCTGAACCCCTGCTAGGCCAAGGTAAAAACTTTCAAATACTTGATAGTATTTTGGTAATGACTGTTTGAAAACTAGCAGCTAGCATGCTAAAGGCTATCACGTTTTAGTGCTAGCAGTTACAGCATGATTCTCGACATTTCCAGTGTCATTTATTTGTGCAGTCGACGCCGGGATACGACGTCACTCGGTCCTGAGGTGGGAAAGTGAAACTGCTGTATAGTGGAGGATATAAATCAATGTTATTTAACCAGTGCCTTTCATATTAAAAAAATAAAATAGTATAAAGTACATATGTGTGACATAAATACACATGTTTAAATAACATATGTACATGTAAAAGAAAACTTTTATTTTACTTGAGCTGGTACAGTGGAGGCAAAGAGGCAGGAGTGAAAGAATGACTTAAAAATATGAAACTTCTTGCCTCCTAAACTTCCTGATGTTGATTGTTTCCAATGTTTCTACCTTTTGCATTATAGCAGTTTTGTTACAAAAGCTGTACAATTTTTGTAATAGTCCTTACGAAACACACAATTCAAAATTGAATAAAGGCATTGTGGGTAGAACTTCAATGACTTGTGGGCAGTTTCGTGATGCAAACCAACAGCAGACCAAAATCTTATATGATACTGACCAATAACAGGCGTTTTTTGAGAATGTCGTTGGGCATTGCCCAAAAATATATGCAGAGAGGATATCTGGCAAAAAGGGAACGCTCTTTATTGAATTAATGTTCAAAGTTTGACATTCAACATCGGCCTTTATAGTGTCCTCGAATCAAGTGATCTCTCGTGAAGGTCGCCCGCCCCGGCTCACTCGGCATATCAGCTTGTGACTTCCTGTAACAACGTCATCCCATGACCTTCGCCAGATGCCTACATACTTATAGATAGATAGATAGATAGATACTTTATTCATCCCCGAAGGGAAATTCACTTTTCCAGCAGCATCCCTAAGCTGAGAACAATCGAAAATAGTTATTATTCAAATTCCACAACATTATCAAGTCGAAATTTTGTATGATTTTTGGCCAAAGAAATAACTTTTGATGCATGGAGGGGTAAATTAAGCTGAAAAACACATCAGACACAAACTAAAGTATCTAAAATCATTTCCATATTTAATAAAGCCAAATTCATTTTAAACTATGATGCATTGCATTTTTTATAATGTTCTCTAGTTCTGCCATACTTAACATATTGTGCAGAAGTCTGGGGCAATAACTACAAAAGTTCACTACAGCCCCTTTTTATCCTTCAAAAACGTGCAATTAGAACTATACACAGGGTAGGATATCTAGAGCATACTAATATTTTATTCCTCCAGTCCAAATTATTAAAATTAGATGATTTGGTCAACATTTTCACTGCACAACTGCTACTTAAGGTCAACAAAAACATAGTGCCGGAAAACATCCGTAAATTATTCAGTCGGAAAGAAGGAAATTATAACTCAAGGGGCTGTAGTAAATTCAAAATCCCAATGGTGAGAACCACCAGGAAAAGTATGTGTGTCTGTGTGGAGTCAAGCTCTGGAACGGTTTGCAAGACGAAATCAATGTTCAACAATTCACTTTTTCAAATTTAAATACAAAAAAACATTCCTGGCGGAATACAGAGATAAAGAAAATGTCGTCTGAGTGATACTAGAGATCGGAAATACTGCGTTTATAACTATAGTTAACTGTGTTGTTATTGTTACTATTATTATATAATAACTGTTATTAATAGTATTACAATTGTTATATAAATGGTGTATGCGATATTATTTTGTTGAGTTATTGTTTTTGTTGTGTTTTTATTTTAATGTTCAAATAAAGTTTTCATTCAGTAATTCATTCATTCAAATGCTGTATCGTGAGACCAAAAACATCTTAAGGTGCCATCATAGGGCGGGGTCGCTGTATCCCGGGGCTCTACTGTATTCTACTGTATTTTTGCTTCCTGGGTTACTGGGTTTACTGGGTATTTTATATATGTTTTTTTTTCCATGGAGCATTAGCTAGATCCTTTTTTAAATTAGATTTACATTGACTCATTGTGTGGATAGGCATGTTAGCGCCCACTAGTTGAGATTTTATGTAAACTATATATTTCTAAATATTTCTATATATTTCTAAACCCATGAATATTAAAAAACAAAAAGAAGATTTGATAGTTCACTTATTAACATCAATATTTTGCCTGTTTTTTTTCCCTTCCACTAGGGGGCGCTAAATAGTACACACACTTTGCCTTTAAATTCAATCATCTTGAATGTATCCTACACTAGTTTTAAATCCTCCAGCATTTACATTTCAATATCACGTAGAATTATAACTTAATTATCTCAAATATTTATTCGAAATGATAAAATAGCGGCAAAATAAACTCGTTTGATTTGCAATCTTGTCTGTTTTATAGTCTGTCATTTCACCGGCAGAGGGCAGCCAAGGCAAGGATTTCCCCCGAGAGTCTAAGCCCCTCCCATAAACCAAATGATGCAACTGCAGCATTTCCCCTGTGGAGGGCGCCAACTCGGCTCTGAATTCCCCCCCCCCCCCTCTTTTCCCGCGACTAAAGCCACCTGTGAACGCGCGCGTCCGGCAGCGTGCGCGCGCAAGATTTCGCTCCATCCACCCACGCGCGTGCACGAGCCAGGCAGTCTTCCAGCACGCAGTCAACCAGGGAAGTCTTCTCTCATCTTTATTTATTAGTATTATTATTATTATTTTGGCGCGCATTTTGTTTGGTGGCGGGAAAAAGGAAAAGGATATACGGCGCGGGAAACTCCGGCGGACAAGACAAGTACGTGAACGCACCACGCGTCAATTCTTAAATGCACGAAAAAGGGATTTTAATCGCGTGACGTCATTTGGAAGTACTTGTGACCTCATTGATGTCCTTTGGCAGGAATGTAGTTATTACTGCAACATTTTGAATCCTGTTACTTGTATTCTTTATCCTCTGCAAAGAACTACTAACTACCGGTACTATTGGAGCATAGTGAGCTAAAAATCTCCACACTGCCCCCTGGTGGTGAAAGCAAACAAAGTTGACAAAAATGGGCACTTAATTTAAATAGTATATGAAATTTGTGCATTAGCGACCATTGGCTAGCATTTAACAGCTGGTTTCCTTGTGTCTTGATTTTTTTCTCTGATAAAATAAAATAGAACCCCTTGTGGTGTAAAAGCACTTCCATTTATTTACTCGTAAACAATTTTGATTCAAATAATAGGCAATTCAGAATCAAGCACCTGGTGCTTGTCATTTTCCCTTTTTTTCCACCGTTTCCCTCTCTAGCTGCTCCTGTGTCGTCCTTCAAGGTCATTCGCCTTCAAATTCTACCCATGCTAGCTAATGTCTAAGTTTCATTATTCAAGCGTTTTCTACGGTTTCATTCCCTAGCCAAAATGAGTGGCTAGTGGCTAAAATTTTCCATTGTTATTGTTAGCTAGTCCTGCAAGCGATGTCGTTGAGTATAATGATTCAGGCATCTGAAATAAATTCTACAAACTTTTTCCCTTACTGTTTCTTTCTCTAGCCACGCAACATGCTATAGCTTGCTGCTAGCTGCTTGTATTGTTAGCTGCAGCTTCTTTGTCCTTCAATGTCATTTGCCATGCACAAAATCCAAGATTCTAGCATTTTCCACTTTTGTCCACTGTTTCTTTCTTTAGCCACACCAGTTAGCCACTTGGCTGCCAGTTATTGCTCGCCTTTATTGTTTACATTTAGCTGTTCCTGCTTGGTCCTTTAGGGTCCCTTGCTTATCCCATCTGAGTTCTGTGATTGAGGCTTTTTCCTTCTCTAGCCACTCATGATACCCACTTAACGCCTCGGCCGAGTCATACCTAAGACTTATAACATTGGTAAAATGGCAGCGCCCTCTGTTGGCTGCGGCTGCATCGGCTCGCTACAACGGGTCAGGTGTATCGACATTTCGTTCTGTGTACATTGTTACAAAGAATGACAATACAAAGGAAATTATTATTATTATTATTATTAACTACAGGCCATCACTAGCTGCTATATTTATTATTTTTTATTGTTAGCTGCTCCTTGCTTTGACAACACGTTTTGGACATATATCCTCCCGTTGCTCGTTTTTTCTCTTGGACTTCTCTCAGCGTTGTCTCGCAGGCCTGGTTTTATCTCCGATCTGACTCGCGACCTGCATGTTGGACATTTCTTTTTTAGAAATTACTCTGAACTTTATGGCGGTCCAAATTAAAAAAATCCAACGGGCCAGATCTGGCCCACAGGCTGTATTTTTGGCGTGGTTTCCTTATAACACATGGGGGTAAAAAACAAATTTTCCAAACGTTTTTTGTTTTGTTTTAGGAAGCGCCCCCCTGCCCCATTTCGGTTTGCCCGCCCCCCCATGCCGATTGAGGGCCCCACCCTGGCGGCCAGATGTTGTTGAGCGGGTGCTACCTGCTGCCCCTGCTCATGCTGGAGGGCTTGTGGTCGGCCCCCCCTGAACCCCAGGACCTCTCCAAGGACCCCTCCAAGGACCCCCCCCACTCCATCCGACTGGAAGGCGACCTCATCCTGGGGGGGCTGTTCCCGGTGCACGCCCGAGGGGAGCGGGGGCTGCCCTGCGGACCCCTGAAAAAAGAAAAAGGCGTCCAGCGTCTGGAGGCCATGTTGCTGGCCATCGACCTGATCAACAAGGACCCCCGCCTGCTGCCCAACCTGACCCTGGGGGCCAAGGTGCTGGACACCTGCTCCCGAGACACGCACGCCCTGGAGCAGTCGCTCGCCTTCGTCCAGTCTCTGATGGAGCGCGACGCCGCCGATGTGCGCTGCGTCGGGGGCGGGCTGCCCGTCTTCCACAAACCCGAGCGCGTGGTCGCCGTCATCGGGGCGGCCGCCAGCTCCGTCTCCGTCATGGTCGCCAACGTCCTGCGCCTCTTCCAGGTAAATACCACCCAAAATACCTCTTTGTTACGACGAGCGTTAGCGCGGGGGTGGGTCAAATCACAGCCCGCGGACCACATGCGGCACCTGCAGGCTTTTTAATCCGGCCCGCCGAACAAAAATAGTCAAAATACAGTATAACAGTGAGTTGGATCCCTTAAGCAGACGAGCGGTAGAGGCACCATTTCCTGTGGTGTGTCCTGGGCAAGTACAGCCTGGTGGCGCCCACCCCTCTCCAGGCCAGCATATAATTCCGCCCGGTCTCGAACCGGGGACCTTTCGTGTGTCAGGCAAATGTACGGAAGCACTACTGTATTATGGCAACATATATAATCAAATAAAGTACTACTATAAAATACGACAAAATTCATACAAATCAATACCGATTTTAGTGCTTAAAAACAGGGACTTAAGTCATTTTTTTACTACTTATATTGGTTTTGTACTCATCGATTCCCTGTTTAAGCACTAAATTTGATATTTAGTTTCGTAGTATTACTTGTTTATTTGAGTTATTTTGTAGTATTTATGCAGTCTGATTATTTGTGTGTAATTGTATGTAGTATTTTAGTAGGATTATTTGTAGTATTTTTGTACTATTACAGTCGTTTTAATTTTATATTATTTTCATTGTATTGTGTAGTATTTTCATTGTAATATTTTTGTAGTATTTCCATGGTAGAATGTTCTGGTATATCTGGAGTATCTTGTATTGTATTGAAGCGTTGCTGGAGTTTTATTTTGTAGTATTTTCATAGTATTGTGTAGTATTTCCATCATAGTGTTTTTGTAGTATCTATGTAGTATTTCCATAATTTTGTAGTATATCTGTGATATTTTTGTAGTATAACCGTAGTTGTATTTCAGTATTATTTCTGTCTTAAGCCTTCTGTAGTAGTATTTTTGCATTGTAGTATTTTTTGGTAGTATTTCCATAGTAGGATCTTTGGACTACATTTGTAGTATTTCTATATTTCCGTTTAACATGTTTCATAGTAAAATTTATGTAGTATTTCTGTGGTAATAGCTCTGTAGTTGTATTATTGTAGTGATATTTGTGTGGTATATCTGTCGTATGTTGTAGTATTTTTGAAGCAATTCCGTAGTAGTAGGATTTATGTAGTATAATTTCTCCAGTATTTAAGTATTAGTGTAGTAATATTTTTGTCGTATTTCTATAGTATTTTGTCTTTTTCGAATGAAGGTCAACAATTCATTACTTTTAAGTCCCTTCTTCAGGCACAAAATTTGAAATTTAGTTTTGTAGCAATCTGTACTTTTTTTGCAGTATTTCTGTAGTAGTATTTTGTTTTGTGTACATTTTAATGGTACTTTACTTATTATTAAGCATTCATTTATTATCCTTTTTGACGAGCAAGTTGAAAAAGCCTGCCGGGCCGCGTGTGGCCCGCCAGCCGCGGTTTGCCCACACCAAGATAAAGAATCAACATACTGTGACACCTGATGGAAATGTGCAAAATTCTTAACTTTGGTGGCTAACAGGTAGAAAGAATCAAGATACGGTCACTTGTTAGAACTCCGCCTTTCATTAACAATATCGGCTAATCGCTAAAAAGAAATCAAATTTAGAAAAAAATCAACATACTGTGACTCCTGTTGGAAATGTACACTTACTTAGCATTAATAGCTAATGAGAAAATAATAATAATTAAGCTACTGTGAAACTGGTAGAAAATGTGGGAATGTGCCTCACGTTAGTATTAGCGATTAATAGCAAAAAAAACAAAAAATTAAAATGGGGCTCCCGTGACACTGGTTGGAAATGTGCCCATCATTAGCAATTAGCGGCTAACAGCCAAAAGAAAACAAGAGAATCGAGAAACTATAACGCTTTTTGAGAATGAGCCTATTGTTAGCATTATAAACTAAGGCACCCCACATAAAAATGAAGATAGGTCTACTGTCATTCTTGTCGGAAATCGGCCCATTGTTAGCATTAGCGGCTAACAGAAAAAAGAAATATTCAAGCTACTATGACACAGGTTGGAAATGTGCCCAGTGTTAGCATTAGCTGCTAACAGTAAAAAGAGAAATATTCAATCTACTTTGACACCGGTTGGAAATGTGGCAGACGTTAGCAATAGCGGCTAACAGAAAAAAATGAATGTATAAGCTACTATAACACAGGTTGGAAATGTGCCCAATGTTAGCATTAGCGGCTAACAGAAAAAGGAGAAATATTCAATCTACTATGATACTGCTAGGAAATGTGCGGAACGTTAGCATTAGCGGCTACCAGAAAAAATAAATATTCAATCTACTTTGACACGGGTTGGATATGTGCCAAATTTAGAATTCTATTTTTGACTTAAAAAAGAACAATTTAGTGCTCAATTATTACACACAGTCCCTTTAACAAACTTTTTCTAAAATTAGCTCGTCTGACGTGGCAGATGAGTACATCGTGCTGACACGCTAGTTTGTTTCTTCACGGTCCGGGAAACGTCTCGGTCCCCCTTGGGACCTCGGTGACGTGAGCGCTAGCTTAGAGGCGCTAACAACTGCTAAATCACAAGCCGGGCAATATAATCCTCGACTGGCACCCGAAAACGAGTGCTAAAAACTTACAAGGAAGAATAAAAAAACTTTGTACTTCTCATCAAAATAAGGCAGAACAATATGAAGAAAAAAAGAAATGAAAAGAAAAAAAGGGAAAAAGAAAAAAAAGAGTACAATGGTAAGAAGAAATCAACAAATAAAAGGAAAACCGGAACATAAGGCGAAAAAGAGAAGAATAAACGATTAAAAAAGGAAAAGAAACATTAAAATAATAAAAGAAAATGGGAAAATAGATTAAAAAAGGAAAACCAAGAAAGAAAAAAGATGAAAAAAGGAGAAATGGGACAAAAAAGAAAAAGAGTAATAAAAAGAAAAAAAGGAGAGTAAGGAGAAGATAAACAAAAGAATAAAAAAATCAAGGAAAATAGAGGAAAAAAGGAGTAAAAAAAGAGAAAACGATGAAAATAAATGAAAAAAGAAAAGGGATAAAAGAGAGAGAAGAGAGTAAAAGAACCAAAAAACAGGAAAATAATTTATGAAAAAAATTAAAAGAAAAGGGAAAGAGATATCAAGAAAAGAAAAACTTAAAAGAATAAAAAAAAAAGCAAGAATAAAATAGATAAAATTGAAATTCTTGCAATGGCCACAAGAGGGCACCCTCCTTAGGGATCCCACTAATTTTCTCATTTTACGTTTTTGAACATTATTTTAATTTGTTCTTTTTTTCTTCCTGTTTCTGTCGTTTGATTCGTCGACTGATGTTTTTTGTTGTTGACCTTAGCGCAGGGGTCGGGAACCTTTTTTGCTGAAAGAGCCGAAAAAAACCCCAATTTTAAAATCTAATCCTAGGAGAGCCATATGTATATTTTAATACCAAAAACAGCTAAATGGAAGAGGAAAATCAACGAGTTTATAGTATAATAAGACAGAATTTATTTTGAACAACATTGTAAGTTAATAACAAAAACTAACAATTATTTATAATTATAACAATCAACTGGTCTGCAGGCTGAGGTTTTATTCATATCTGTCCATGTTTACTTGCCCGCTCTGCTTGTTCACCGCTGTCTGAGGCCCTCAGGTCAGCAATTTCTTATCTAAATCGAAGAAGACCAACAATATATACTGGACTGTCTCAGAAAATTAGAATATTGTGATAAAGTTCTTTATTTTCTGTAATGCAATTAAAAAAACAAAAATGTCATACATTCTGGATTCATTACACACCAACTGAACTATTTCAAGCCTTTTATTATTTTAATATTGCTGAATTTGGCCTACAGCTTAAGAAAACTCAAAAATCCTATCTCAAAATATTAGAATACTTCCTCAGACCAAGTAAAAAAATAATTTTATAACAGCAAAACTAAATCAAACATTTGAAAATGTCCATTGATGCACTCAGTACTTGGTTGGGAATCCTTTTGCACGGATTACTGCATCAATCCGGCGTGGCATGGAGGCAATCAGCCTGTGGCATTGCTGAGGTGTTATTGATGCCCAGGATGCTTCGATAGCGGCCTTCAGCTCATTTGCATTTGCAGGTCTGGTGTCTTTCATCTTCTTCTTAACTATACCCCACAAATTCTCGATGGGGTTCAGGTCAGGGGAATTAGCAGGCCAATGATGCCATGGTCAGTGCACCAGTTACTGGTGGTTTTGACACTGTGGGCAGGTGCCAGATCATGCTGGAAAATGAAATCCTCATCTCCATAGAGCTTTTCAGCAGATGGAAGCATGTAGTGCTCTAAAATCTCTTGGTACACAGTTGCATTTACTCTGGACTTGATGAAACACAGTGGACCAACACCAGCAGCTGACATGGCTCCCCAAACCATTGCTGACTGTGGGAACTTCACACTGGATTTCAAGCAACTTGGATTTTGCGCCTCTCCAGCCTTTCTCCAGACTCTGGCGCCTTGACTTCCAAATGAAATGCAAAACTTGCTTTCGTCTGAAAAGAGGACTTTGGACCACTCTGCAACTGTCCAGTGCTTCTTCTCCATAGCCCAATTCAGACTCTTCTTCCGTTGTCTTGAGTTCAGAAGTGGCTTGACCATGGGAATACGGCTATTGTAGCCCATTTCCCGGACACGTCTGTGAACCGTGACTTTTGATACCTGGACTCCAGCTTCAGCCCACTGTCTTTGAAGCTCCCCCAAATTCTGGAAGCGGCTCTTCTTCACAATTTTGTTAAGGCTGCGGTCATCTCTCTTGGTTGTGCAGCGTTTCCGGCCACATTTTTCCCTTCCAACAGACTTTTTGTGGATATGCTTTGAAACTGCACTCTGTGAACAGCCTGCTCTTTGAGAAATTTCTTTTTGTGTCTTACCCTCCTGATGGAGGGTATCAATGATGGTCCTCTGGACAGCAGTCAGATCAGCAGTCTTCCCCATACTTGTGATTTAGTTTACTGAACCAAGCTGAGTGTTTTTAAGGCTCAGGAAACCTCGAAAGGTGTTTCGAGTTAATTAGATGATTCAGGTGATTAGTTGAATAGCCTACTTGTATACTTTTTCATGATATTCTAATATTTTGAGATAGGATTTTTGAGTTTTCTTAAGCTGTAGGCCAAATTCAGCAATATTAAAATAATAAAAGGCTTGAAATAGTTCAGTTGATGTGTAATGAATCCAGAATGTATGACATTTTAATTTTTTTAATTGCATTACAGAAAATAAAGAACTTTATCAACAATATTCTAATTTTCTGAGACAGTCCAGTATATTATAATAAAACTCTGTTATAACATGTTGTTCAAAATAAAATTAAAGGTATTTATTAATAAGAAAAGTACTTCTGACTTACTATTAATGCGACTTTTGGTGTTGCATGGTTTTGCTGATGGCTTTGTAGTCCGGTTGATAGGTGGTGAGGTTCAGCTTCATGCAGGCGTTTAGGCTTCCATCTTTTAAACGTGATCGCAGGTTGGTTTTGATGTGTTTTAGGTGTGAGAACGACTGTTAGCATGCAAAAGTAGATCCAAACATGGTCAATACAGCAAGTGCCTCCTGATGTAGAATACAGTGAAAGCTGAGGATGGGTCTGTTCTCCTGCTCACGAAGCAGCACTACAAATCCTCTGTTTTTCCCCACCATGCACGGAGCACCATCGGTACACACAGAAATAAGTTTATCCATTGGTAGATTCTTTTCATTTGCAAACTCCATGAAAGACTTGAATAAATTCTCTCCTCTCGTTGTCCCTTTTAGTGGCAAAACGGCAAGACTTTCCTCACGCAGCGAGTCACCGTCAACATAGCGTGCAATAATACTGAACTGGGATAAATGACTGACATCTGTTGATTCATCCAAAGCGAGGGAAAAAAACTCCGCTGCATTTATGTCATTCACTTGTTTTTATCTCCACTTGATTCGACATCACAGCACAGTTCTTGCTGAAAGAGGCATATCTTTTATCCGTTTGATTATTTTATCTTTATCCTTAACGTCGTCAAAAAGCTCGTTGGCCACATAAAGCATGAATGATTTGGCATAATCGCCATCTGTAAACGGCCTCCCGCTCCTCACAATTGCTAAAGAACCAGCAAAGCTAGCAGAGTTAAAATCACCTTGTTTGGCCCATACACAGAGCTGCTGCTGACTAGCCTGGACTGTGGAAAGTAGTTCTTGACAGGCCTTCTTTCTGTTGTCTCCCACTGGATATTTCGCTGAAAATGTGGCATGGCGTGTGTCGAAGTGTCTCTTTATATTTGACCGTTTCATCAAGGAAATTTTATCATTGCATATAAGACACACTGCACAACCTGCTCTCTCAATAAAGGCAAATTGCTCTGCCCATTCCTGCTGAAACGTACGGTAATCTTCATCTTTTTTCCTTTTCGTCATCTTCTTGATTAGAAGGGTTCACTCTGCATAAAAAAGCTAACCAAAAACGAGGAAATATTACTTCTTTGCTTCAAAATGACTTGTGCAGATTGTTGTAAATTATCCATTAAAATTAGACTTTCCGGGTAGCGGACCCTCCCGCTCACCGGAGAACAGATTGGCTCTTAGCTGCGTGCCTGAACGAAAAGTTGCAGGTGAAAATATATATAAATTAAAATGTGTCTATTTATTTATTTTTTTGGACATGGGTTTTTCTGACTTTATTATTATTTATTTTGCTAAAGTAACATTATTAGTAAAATTATTGATTGATTTGTTTCGTTCAGAAATTTTCAGAGAGCCAGATGCCGTCATCAAAAGAGCCATATATGGCTCCCGAGCCATAGGTTCCCGACCCCTGCCTTAGCGCCTTTAGCGCTCAAGCTAAGCGCCGCCTCCGCCGCCCACTCGTTTTTCCGGCCGTCACGTCTCAGCACGTCATCGTCCGCTGTGGCCCTGGGGCCAAATAGTGACCGGCCCCCTCCTCCGTTCCTGCCGGTGCAAGTTGTGACATTAGCACGACGCTAACGCTAACGGAGACGGCTGCCGGCTGCTCGTCGGGCGCCATCGAGTCCCGAGCGTGACCCCAAAATGTCAACGCGATTCGCTTTGCATTTTCCTCCGACGCGGCGCCGTCTTTGACGTGATGCCTTTGAACGCAACACTGGCGGTGACATCATCGGCCAGTCTTTGGCGCTCCACAATGTTGTGGTCGTACTCTGAAAAAGTCAGATTCTCTGTGCTGCGGATGTCAGTTTAAAATATCTGATAATGCAATGATCTAGATTTCGTTAGACAATTCCTTGCCACTAGGTTTTGGATTTTGCTTAAAAATCCACTCCACAATGTTGTGAGTGAGCTTCATATTAAATGGTTTTGCTCACAATGTTGTGAATATCGGAAAAATGAACTCCTTTGTGGATGCAGTTCGACAATATTGTGGATGTTGATCGGAAAGTAGAATCCACAAAGTTGTGGGCTTCAGCTATTCAAGCAGAGGAAATATATTGTGCAGGTCCACCTAATTGGTATAATGGCGGCGCCCTCTGGCTGCGGCTGCATCGACCCGCTACAACGGGTCAGGTGTATCGACATTTCGTTCTGTGTACATTGTTACAAAGAATGACAATACAAAGGAAATTATTATTATTATTATTATTATGTTGCGGTCATAATTTAAAATGTCTGATTCTCAATGTTGTGGATTTTGATTTAAAATCGGACTCTACGTTTTGGAAGTAGATGGACAATTTCTCGGCACAATGTTGGGGTTTTTGCATGAAAAATCCACTCCACAGTGTTGTGGTTAGCCTTTGCACGAAATAGTCCGAATCACAATGTTGTGAATATCGGAAAAAATGAAATCTTTTGTGAATGCAATTTGACAAGTCCGTTCCTCGATGTTGTCGATGTTGATCGGAAAGTAGAATCCACAACGTGGTGGAATCATAACTTTTCTGTTTTATGGATGGACCCTGTCATGTTGTGGATTTAATTTGATATTTTCTTTTAACAACGTTGTGGATTTTGCTTGAAAAAAATCAACTCCACAATGTTGTGTGTGCAACTCACATTTAAAAAAAAAAGTCAAGCTCACAATGTCATCACTATAGATTAAGTTATTATCACTGGGAATAATGTTCCTCAATATTGTGGATTATAGGCGAAAAGTAGACTCCACAATGTTGTCAATTTCAGCTATAATTATTATACCACGTAGTGATGACTTCACGTCGCGCTGTCCCGGCGCCGATCGAAGGCGACGCGTCACATCGAGCTCTCATAGTTTTCTTCATTTTATCGCTTTTCTTTATCTCTACAACCTACTCTATCGTGCAATATTCTAGAGAGGAACTACTGTTACTACGCCCTGTGGATATTACGCCTTTTAACCCCTCACTTTTATCGGATATTGACAATTTTAATGCTGAAATTAGGAACGAGAGCCGTCGGGTCGAACCCGTAAACGTGAAGAAGAGGTGGATTATTGATGAAAGCCAGAAGAAGAAATGGACGTACTCCTATTCCTAGTATAGTGCTTGCTAACGTTCAGAGGCTTAACTGATGAGTTGTTTATGAAGATACATACCCAGAAAGATTTCCGTGATTGTAACGTTCTTTTTTTTCTGAAACTTGGCTAAACCATCACATCCCGATTCCCTGGTCCAGTCGCCGGGATTTACGATTTTCACAGGTTCAGATCAGATTCAGATCAGATTCAGATATACTTTATTGTCATTCTAGTACACGTGTATACAGAACGAAATGTCGATACATCTGACCCGCACAGTTTCCTTGAATGTACAGATATAAATAAAATGTTGAATTGAGTTGGAGTATTGAAGAACTAATAATATACTAAATAATTATGGCTATGTATAGTATTATACAATAGTGCAAAGAGTGCAAGAGTAGCTGCTAACCAGATGTGCAAAATGGGCAGTCAGGTAAACAAGTCACTGTACAGTAACAATAACACTGTAGTACGATAGTGCAGAGGAGAACAGAAGTGCAAAGGAGTGGCTAGGTATATAGAACTCCTAGTAGTGCAAAATACAAAACTGACAAACAGATGTACAGATTAGCAGCAGTATAGACTTACTATGTGTGTGATTGACCATTTAACAGTCTAATGGCCAGGGGGACAAAACTATTGCAGAACCTGGTGGTCCTGCACCGCACACTGCAGTACCTCTTCCCAGAGGCTAGCAGAGTGAACAGTCCATGATGGGGGTGAGAGGGGTCCCTAATGATGTTCTTGGCTCGGGATAGGCAGCGCTTCTGGCCAATGTTCTGAATGGAGGGGAGAGAAGTCCCAATGATTTTCTCTGCTGTCCTCATCACCCTCCTCACACTCCCCCAGTCCGAGGCACTGCAGCCTCCACACCACACAGGGATACAGCTGGTCAGGATGCTCTCTATGGTGCCCCTGTAGAATGTGATGAGGGTGGGTGGGGGCAGGTGGGCTCTCCTCATCCTCTGCAGGAAGTACAGGATCGGGACACAGATATCACAGGTAAATCCCGAGGAGGCGGAGTGAGTTTTTTGGTGAACGACAGCTGGTTTACGGATGCTCGGATTATATCCAGTGTTTGTTCTGCTGATTTGGAATATGTGACCATTAAATGCAGGCCTTTCTATCTTCCTCGTGATTTCTCATCAGTGACCCTCACCGCAGTATATATCCACCCCAGGGACGACGTCGATGTTGCACTAAAAGGATTAGCAAGCGCTATATCCAAGTACGAAAACAAGGATCCCAACACCCTATCCATAGTATTAGGTGATTTCAACCCGGCCAATCTTCGTTCCGTACTACCAAACTATAAACAACAAGTCACATGCCCAACCCGTGGTGACAAGATCCTCGACCACTGTTATTGTCCAGTGAAGCAGGCGTACAAATCTGTCAACCCGTCAAGTCTGGGGAATTCCGATTACTCCACGGTACTACTCATACCCGCCTACAAACAACAGCTCAAGCAAGTTCCACCTACCAAACGTACCCATCTGACCTGGTCACCAGCTGATGTGGATAAACTGCGTAGATATTTGAAGTGCACGGACTGGAGAGTACTCAAACACGGGAATGACATTAACGAGTACACGGACACGGTGTCGGATTTCGTACGTTTCTACCAGGAGCTCAGTCTACCTCCTACGTCCAAAACTCGGTACTCCAATTCAAAACCATGGTTCAACAAGTCCATCCGGAAATTGATTGTTGCCAAGGACTCGGACCCCGATGCTTACCGCCAAGCAAAATCAGCGTTGACAAAGGGTGTTAAGGCCGCCAAACGTTCATAGGGTAGAGGTACAATTCGACACTCAGGACTCCAGAGCTCTATGGTCAAACTTGAAGCTCATAACTCAGTACAAAGGACCAAAGAAGACTATTGGTAATGTGGACGCTACTCTACCCAATCAGCTCAATGACTTTTATGCCCGATTTGACAAGGACAATAGTAGTACTCCAGTGCCAGCCCCGAGGACGACAATCCTTTGATCATCATTGAAGAGGAGGTAAAACGTGATTTCGGTAGGTTGAAAGAGAGGAAATCACCAGGCCCCGATAAACTCTCACCCCGCCTTCTCAAAGAGTGTGCTTCTCAACTTGCCCCTGTCTTTCCTGGTATTTTCAAATGGTCTTTGAGTTCTGCTACTGTACCCTCGTGTTGGAAGCGCACTACCGGTCCCGAAGAAGAACAATGTCTCATGTTTGAACGATTATAGACCCATAGCACTCACGTCCGTGATCATGAAAACTTTCGAGAAGATCGTATTGAAATTCTACCATCAAATCTAGATCCGTACCAATTTGAGTATCGTGCTAATAGAAGTGTAGATGATGCCATTTCAATTTGTATTCATGAGATTCTAAGTCATCTTGAGCATAGGAATTCATACGTAAGGGTTTTATTCATTGATTTTAGTTCGGCTTTCAACACTATCATTCCTTCTAAACTGCATTTTAAAGTTCTTCATGACCTCAATTTTCCCGTTTTACTATCAAATTGGATTTAAGATTTCCTTCTCAATAGAGAACAGTCCATTCGCATTGGTGAGAAAGATTCATGTTCTATTGTCCTCAACACTGGTATGCCTCAGGGCTGTCCATTGTCTTCAACTTTGTTTTCCCTATTTACACATGATTGTCAACCCAATTCTGACCATTCACTATTCGCTAAATATGCGACACCACGGTTACTGGGTTTATTTCAAATGGAGACGAAACTGAGTACCCAGCAGAAATTGATTCACTTTCCACCTGGCGTCATGAGAGTAATCTGCTATTGAATGTAGGTAAAATTAAGGAGATGATAATAGATTTCCGTACTAAGCCTCCCCCTCATGTGCCACTGTCAATTAATAGTAGTGAGGTGAAACTGGTCCATTCATTCAAGTTTCTGGGTACTTACTTGTCAGCTGACCTCACATAGACTGTCAATGCTACTGATATTCTAAAGTCAGCCAGACAAAGGCTCTACTTCCTTCGTCAACCCAAATCATTCGGAGTCCGTCAATCCATTCTAGTCAATTTTTATCGTGCTATCATTGAATCTGTTTTAACTAGGTCAAAAACAGTTTGGTTTGGTCGCGTCAATCAGAAAGAATTGTCCAAGATGGAATCAGTAGTGAGGACGGCAGAGGAAATAATAGGTACTGGCCTCCCGTCCCTGCAAAGTATCTACATCGATCGAACTAGAAAACGGACACTAAAAATTATAGACGATCCCAGTCACCCTGCTCGCAGGTACTTTGATTACCTGCCGTCAGGTCGCCGTCTTCGCTCCATTGCGAGCAAGACTTCACGTCTTAAAGAGAGTTTTTACCCTTCCGCTATCCGTATGTTCAACGAGATTTGATTTAGGTTATTATGTATAGTATTATTATGCCAACGGCGTTCCTCCGTCCTATTCTACTAGTCTTGTTATTTACATATTCTTTCTTTTTAAACTATTCTGTATAATTACCTTGTATTATACACTACAATATCTTTTTTACTCTATTTTTTTATTCTTTTAAGTCTATTATTTTATCATTATTGAGTTTTCGCGTGTCAAATGATTTCTTGTATATATCATGTTTATGGTTTATACTGGCTGAATAAATAAATACAATACAATACAATACAAAAAAATAGACAGTGTTGTGGTCATAGTTTGAAAAGTCAAGCTCACAACGTTGTTGATTATAACTGAAATAACTCGACAAAAGTAGCTGCAAATATGTACAAGATACTCTATTCCTAGCACCTTGTTCAAAGATTATGTTATATTTGGACTTATCACCAAAAAACGAGTGCTAAATGCAAAACGGAAGAAGACATAATACAGAGAGTAGACTCCAAGCCAACTTGGAACTTTTGAAAAGAGGAAAGGAATAAGAAAATAGAAAAGAAATGGAAGAAAAAGAACAGAGGAGAAAAAAATATGAAAAGAAAAAAGAGAGAGAATTGTTTATTTTCCCGTTTTTCTCTTTTTTTCTTTTGAATTCCTTTCTTTTCTATCTTTACTTTTTTCTTTCTTTTTCTCCATTTTATGTTTTTTTTCTCCCTGTCATGGTTGCCATGGCGCCCAATTGGCCCTGCCCGTGGGATGCCAGCTGCAGCTCATTGACATATTGGCTTTCTGTCTATTTAAGCTCAGTGCTCTCACTCACCCTTTGTCAGTCTGTCAACAAACCTCTGCCCCACAAGTCGTGGGTTTTGACTTGGTCCTGTTTCCTGTTGGTATTCCCTGTCCGGTATTGTTCCCGTTTATTTTTGGCCTGTTTAATATTGGTTTTTAGTTTCGTTCCCGTCTATTTTTGTCCTGTTTATTATACTCTCCAGTTTTCGTTCCCGTTTAGTTTGTCTTGTTTATTTTCGATATCCTGTTTCATGATCACTCCTGTCCCGCCCCATCCTGTCCGGTATCGACCCCATCTGTCCGATATCTACTCGGGCAATTGGTATCGATCTCGTCAACCTCTGGCTTCCTATCATTTCACGCCAGACCGCTGCCTAACGTGCATGACTCCCCATTTCCTGTAAAATAAAAGGCTTGTGTGAGAAACGTCACGCGTTTTGGTCCTGATCCTGTTCTGGTTCGTGACACTCCCCTATTTTATCTTATTTTTTGCCTCTTTTTTTTTTTATTTCTTCTTTTCTATTTTTTATTCCTCTAAAAGAAATCTTCCTTCCCTTTATCTGTCTTTCTTTGAGAAAGGCTGGCTAAAAACGGGAGCAAAAATGCTGCTTTTTGCTCCCTTTCAGTCTCTGTAGGTTCTTACTCTTCTTTGGACTCATTTTTGCTTGCATGACACATGACAGTGACACCCAGTGGACAAATATAAAACACTGTCCCTTTAAGAAGATCGCAATGTTTTTATCAGTGCTGTCTTTGTGGTAAAGCGGAGCTTTAGGGGCCCCAAACTCAACTGAGTTTGAGAGCCCCGATGTAATGAGTTGCCAACACTTTCGATAATCGATTCTAATCGATGTTATCGATTGGTTGTTGCAGCCCCATTGTTGTCTTAAACATGGTTGTTAAAAACGACATTGGCATTTTGCGGTCGAATGATCTGAAGGCTGCAGATCAGATGGCGGGCACAAGAATTGCGTCCAGGCGGTCCCGCACTTCAAATTTCCGCTTGTTTTTGTTAGCGCTATAAGATGTCGTAAGCTAGCAACGGTAGGCATAACGTCCGTTGTCCCCTGTCTTCGACAGATCCCTCAAATCAGCTACGCCTCCACGGCCCCGGAGCTTAGCGACAACAGCCGCTACGACTTTTTCTCCCGGGTGGTCCCCCCGGACTCGTACCAGGCCCAGGCTATGTTGGACATCGTGACTTCCTTGGGATGGAACTACGTCTCCACGCTCGCCTCCGAAGGAAACTACGGCGAAAGCGCCGTTGACGCCTTCCTGCACTTCGCCAGGGAGTCAGGTACTCCCGCCAGGATCCTCTCGCTAGCAAACTAGCATGAGCGGTTAGCGTCTGCTACGGTTGCATGGAACGGCAATGCTAGCTCCTGAAGCAACAGAAAGCGCTCAATCGATTCTAATTGCTAACTCAACGGTAACACCAAGTGGAGCTAATGTGTCAGCAAAATTATGGACTTTAAGATATTTGATCTTTCTGTGCTTCATGATATTGTAAAAAAAGTCGATTGACCTTATATGCCATTGCCCGAACTACCTCCCACAATGCCTTTCCTTTCATTTCGTTCAGAATATTGTGTTTTTTGTCATGACTTCCCAAGTTGGATTTAAAAATGTGTTTTTGTAGTGTATTTATTCAGTCAGAGTTCTAAGGTTCGCAGAGATGCTAAAGAGAGAAGCAAAACCATGATAACTATGAAAACGAAATTTGCAATTGCTAGTGGAGTTAGCGGCTGTGTCCGTAAACCCATGACTGGTAACTGAAAAAAGAATTGAATGAGCTTTATGTGCTTCATAATCAAGTATACAAAGAAAATATATCTTTGAAACTAAACAATTTCATGATACAGCAACCCCACCCTAAATCCAATATGCAATTAGCTTAACTACCTCCCACAATGCCTTTCCCTTCGTTCAATTCTGAATTTTGTGTGGTTTGTCCTGACTTTCCAAGTTGAATTCAATACTGTATTTTTAGAGTGTATTTATTCAGAATGGGTTCCAAGGTTTGCAGTGTTGCTAAAAGGAGAAACAAAGCCATGATAACTATGGAAACAAAGTTTGCGGTTATCAAGAAATATAAAGAAAGCGTCCACATGGCTGCCCTCGCTAAGTTGCATGGCCATCCCTAATTGAGGATCAGGATAATTGAAAAAAGGAATTAGTATTTGTATTTTTTGTACTGTATTTATTTGCTACCAGTCCCAAGGCTTGCAGTGGTGCTAAAGCAGAAGCAAAAACATGCTAACCATGGAAACAAAGCTTGCAATTCTTACGAAATATGAAGAAAGGACATTAAAGGCTACTCTCGTTAAGTTTTGTTGTTTTTAATGTTTTTATTTGGGGTACCGGGGGTTTAAATCACATTGGCTAGCTAGCAAAGGTTTCTGTCCTCCGCTATACTTCAATTTCACTTTGCAATCCCCACCTCAGAATGCATTCTTGTCGTATCCTGAGGTTTTGCAGTACAAATACTAGATGGCATCACGCTGTAACTTCTAGCATAGAAGCACGATAGCCTTTAGCTTGCTAGCCGCTAATCCTCGATCACAGCCACTCGAGCGTGAATGAAACGGAAGCTCTCCGGGAAGAAAATCCCTTCGTTTGAAGAGCTTTTTTGTGTAAAGATCTGAGAAAATAGGAAGAGGATCGAGTGTTTCAAGTTTTTCGCTTCAAATCGGAACTTCGGAGGACAAATACTGGGTATAAAAATCAATGTTGGTCTACTTTTAGCGCTAATATGCTAACAAAAGACACGCAACCTCTATTTGCTTGGAGCAAAAAGGGCTAAAGGTGACTAAGTGTGTCCCAATTATTTTTTCTTTGTCTTTGTTTTTCTGGAGGAAAATCTATGCAAGCAACTACATCTTATACTTGTTTTCATTCAGATCAGTTTCATCAAATTGGTTTTATACAATCACAATTAAAGCAAACTGTTACATAAGCTTTTGTTTGAAACACTTAAATAATATTTTGTTTTACAGTATTACTAAAGTTGTATTTTTGTTGTAAGTAGTATTTTTGTAGTATTTACATACTAGACCTTCTTTGTAGTTTTCTAGTAATGTTCCCTTTTCAGAATATAAGAAGTAAAGTAAAATAAGAAATTAAATTTGATATATAGTTTCGGTGTACTACTGAAGTTGTATTTTTGTCGTAATCGAGTAGTAAAATTTTTGTATTATTTCTGCAGTATTCTGTATTAGAATTATTGAAGTATTTCTGTAGTAGTGTTTTTGCAGTTTTTGTGTAGATTTTTCATAGTATTTCTGTAGTAGTATGTCTGTATTACAGTATTACTGTAGTAGTATTTTTGTAGTATTTGTGCAGTAAGATTTTTGTAGTATTTCTGTAGTATGACTTCTACAGTATTCTGTAGTATGATTTTTGAAGTTTTTCTGTTGTAGTATTTATGTTGTAGTATTTTTGCAGTTTTTGTGTAGAATTGTCATCGTATTTCTGTAGTAGTATATCTGTATTACAGTATTACTGGAGTAGTATTTGTGTTGTAAGATTTTTGTAGTATTTTCGTAGTATGACTTCTGTAGTATTTTTTGCAGTATTTTTGTAGAATTGTCATGGTATTTCTGTTGTCTGTATAACAGTATTATTGTAGTAGTATTTTATATATCTGTTATATTTTGAGCTTTTTTGTTCGTCAGACCAGTTTAAAGAGCCTGACGGGCCGCCTGTGGCCCGTGGGCCGCGGTTTGCTCAACGGCGTAATATCGCTTACGATATCCGAGTCCAGTTGATGATACAACAGCAGCTGTGTTAGCCGTTAGCATGGTCACCCCGGGGCGCTACGTCCATCTGTCTGCCGGCAGCTAGCTTAGCCGAAAGCTTCGTTGGGGTTCTCATCGGCCTTTCCTGGGAGCTAGCTAAAGCCAACTGTCCTCGTGGCGACAGGCGCAACGGGGTAGCAGTACCCGATAAATTGTCCGCGTGAGGAACACATGGAAGTGGTCACTCATCATTCGATGGATCCTGTCAGTCTGCTAATGCTTGGACTGGAACCGACCATTTTCACTGTCTCAGGGAAACATAAAACATTATTAGCCCTGAATATTTTTGTTGGCTCCAACATCATTTTGAGTTTAAATAAAATCTCCTTCCAATGTACTTGAGCTGCGTCAATGAAACCTTCTTTCATCTCCAGCTAGCGCGTCCCAATTCCTTTCGGCATTCGAACACTATTAGCCTTGCATCCCAATACACTACATGTGCCTGCTTTGTATTTATTGAGAACCTAATGCTTTCCATTTTCATTTCATTTGTTTCCATGGTAATCGCTTTGCTTCCCCCTTTACCATCAATGCAAGTCTTGTCGAATAAGTACAGAACAAAGAATGCAGTATTATATTGCGTTCTTGCTCTGATTGCTTAGTTTTTATTAAAAGTCCCGATCCTTGATGAGTTAAAGACATATTCCTTGATGGAGGTGATGAAATATGGGCATTTTTTTTTTACAATTCTTCATAATCCAAGCTTCATTTCTATGGTTATCATGTTTTTGCTTCTCCCTTTAGCATCACTTTAAGGTCTTGGGACCCCTAGCAAATAAATACAGTTCAGAAAATACCGTAATACACTTACTTGCAAATTCTATACAAAACACATGAGATTCTAAACAAATAAAAGAAAGAAAAAGGCATTGTGGGAAGTAGTTTAACCAATAGCATATCTGTATTCGCATGATGCCGGGACGCAAACCAATAGCAAACACGCTTCTCAGAGACAAACGAACTTCGCAAAGTTTGTATATTGAAAAGCGCTAGCATGCTAAGCCCCATAAGAAATATTTCAATTTGCTTTTAGCTTTCAAAACAGAAGTTGTGGTACAAACGAGTCCTTTCGATTGGTTCCTGACCCAAAGATCTGTTGGCGAATCACATGACCAGGGCGACGCCCCCAGATTTGCCGCCATGACATCGGCGCTATGTCGTAAGCCGGAACATTCTTTGATGTAAGAAACGACACTTTAGAAAGCGATGTCACAGAGAAGGACCCATAAGGTGCTAGCAGGCACAAGCGGGTCTATGATGACCCTGACTGAAACCAGTTCGAGACTATGATGCTAAGTCCAAAATTCCGTTCCATCTCTGGAGTTCGTAACCAAACCTGAAATGAATTAGACCGGTAAGTGTGGCAGCTTTTTTGGGGGAATCCTAAAACCGATAAAACGGACTCTCTTTGTTCACACAGATGACTTAAAGATGTACAAAGGGGTGTCTCTGGGCGGGGTCTACACCGTGGAGGATGTCGTGGGCGAGGGCACCTTCGGCGTGGTGGTCAGGTGTCATGACACTGAGAAGGACTCTATGGTGGCCATCAAGGTTTTCAAGAACCACCAGAACTCCTTGAACAATGCCAAAGACGAGATCTCCATCCTCAAGCAGCTGTCGGGACAGGACCCTGACCAGTGCAACATAGTCCGCTGGGAAGGGTTCTTCTTCCACGAGGAGAACATCTGCTTGAGTTTTGAGCTCCTGGACCAGAACTTACGGGAGTTTATGCAGCACCACAGCGTGCTTTCCCTCCAGGAAGTAAGACCAGTGGTGCACCAATTGGCTACTGCGCTGTATTACTTAAGCAACATGGGCCTTGTCCACGCTGACATCAAGCCCGAAAACATCATGGTGGTGGACCGGCACCGGCAGCCTCTCAAAGTCAAGCTAGCGGATTTCGGCTTGGCCAAAAATTTGGCGGACGTCATGCAGGGCGATTGCGTGCAGACGTTGTGGTACCGGGCGCCTGAAGTCATTTTAGGGATTCCCTTCAACGAGACGGTGGACGTATGGTCCCTGGGACTGGTCGCTGTGGAGCTGGCAATGGGCCGGCCACTGTACCCGGGCAGGACGGAATACGACATGCTGCACTTTGTCGTTAGCACGCAGGGACAGCCAGCAGATGAGGTGCTGGACTTGGGAAAGGTAGTGAGTCAATACTTCTGCAAGCAATGCAACGGGGCACCCCGGTGGAAGTTCAAGTCGCCTGAACAGTTCGCCAAGGAGACGGGATGCCAACCTAAAGGCCGGGGCTCGCTCCTATTCAACTCCCTTGACGAATTGAAGCCGCTGGTGGTCGGAAAACGGTTCACCGAGACGCTTTTTGTCCGTCTTGTGAAGAAGATGCTGGAGCTGGATCCTATGCATAGGGACAACTCCCAAAATGTTCTCCTGCACCCTTTTTTCTATTACTGCCAGTCCGAGCATACCTCGTCCAATGAAGATGAACCGTCACGGTCTTCACCCCCAAAACCCATTCTTGAAACACCTCTTAACCATCCTGTCGAGTCAAAGGAGTCGGTGTGCAAAACACTTGGGGCTAAGTCCCGTCCAAGTCCTGTCACTTGCTTGGGAAGTTTATCCAGAAAATGTGTCGCTGCCTCTAAGAAGATTTCTGCAGTTTTTGCTAGGAACAAATGAAACAGCAATGTCCCGTTTCCTACTTCCAGGGTTTATGGTGATGTATGGCAAAAGTTGGTCAGGAAGGAAATTGGAGAAAGGTTTGGTTGACTCAGCTTAGATGGCTTGGAAGGAGATTTTTGTAGTCGCTACTGATTCTGATCTCAAGGCACAATCAAGAGTGTCGCGCTTAAAGCAGGACATCGGTTTTAAACTTCACGATCCCATCCCCCTTTTACGTGTTTCATTGTTCTTCACCCAGGTACCAGACAACTGCACTCTGCTTATCAGTAGGGACGCATGAATTGTGAGATCCCATGTGACCCAGAAAATTTAGGAGAGGGAAAGTTATGCTACAGTGGCTTGCGAAACTATTTGGCCCCCTTGAACTTTGTGACCTTTTGCCACATTTCAGACTTCAAACATCAAGATATAAAACTGTCATTTCTTGTCAAGCATCAACAACTAGTGGGACACTATCATGAAATGGAACACACTTAATTGGATATTTTAAACTTTTTTAACAAATAAAAAATAAACTGGTTGTGCAAAATGATTCAGCCCCATTGAGTTAATACTTTGTAGCACCACCTTTTGCTGCGATGACAGGTGCAAGTCACTAAGGGTATGTCTCTATATCAGTTTTGCACATCGAGAAACCGATATTTTTGCCCATTCCTCCTTGCAAAACAGCTTGAACTCAGTGAGGTTGGATGGAAAGCGTTTGTGAACAGCAGTTTTCAGTTCTTTCCACAGATTCTCAATTGGATTGAGGACTGGATCTTGACTTGGCCATTCTAACACCTTGAAAGGTTTTTTGGTGAACCATTCCATTGTAGCTTTTGCTTTATGTTTTGGATCATTGTCTCATTGGAAGACAAATCTCTGTCCCAGTCTCCATCAGGTTTTCTTCCAGAATGGTCCTGTATTTGGCTCCATCCATATTCCCATCAATTTTAACCATATTCCTTGTCCATGCTGAAGAAAAGCAGTCCCAAACCATGATGCTACCTCCATGTTTGACTGTGGGGATGGTGTGTTGAGGGTGATGAGCTGTGCTGCATTGACGCCAAACATAACGTCATGTGTTGTTGCCAAAAAGTTGGATTTTGGTCTCATCTGACCAGAACACCTTCTTCCACATGTTGGGTGTGTCTCCCGGGTGGCTTGTGGCAAACTTTAAACAACACTTTTTATGGATATCTTTAAGAAATGGCTTCCTCCTTGCCACTCTTCCACAAAGGCCAAATTTGTGCAGTATACGACTGGTTGTTGTCCTATGGACAGATTCTCCCACCTCAGTTGTAGACCTCTGCAGTTCAGCCAGAGTGATCATGGGACTCTTGGCTGCATCTCTGATCAGTCTTCTTTTATTAGGGGGGAAGGCCCGATCTTGGTAGATTTGCAGTGGTCTGATACTCCTTCCATTTCAATATTATTGCTTGCACAGTGCTCCTTGGGATGTTTAAAGCTTGGGAAATCTTTTTGTATCTAAATCCAGCTTTGAACTTCTCCACAACAGTATCTCGGACCTACCTGGTGTGTTCCCCGTTCTTCATGATGCTCTCTGCGCTTTAAACAGACCTCTGAGACTATCACAGTGCAGGTGCATTTATACATAGACTTGTTTACACACAGGTGGATTCCATTTATCATCGTTAGTCATTTAGATTAACATTGAATCATGCAGAGATCCTCACTGAACTTCTGGACAGAGTTTGCTGCACTGAAAGTAAAGGGGCTGAATCATTTTGCACACCCACTTTTTCGTTTTTTATTTGTTACAAAAGTTTAAAATATCCAATAAAGTGTGTTCCACTTCATGATTGTGTCCCACTTATTGTTGATACTTCACAAGAAATTACAGTGTAATATCTTGATTTTTGAAATCTGAAATCTGGAAAAAGGTCACAAAGTTCAACGGGGCCAAATAGTTTCGCAAGCCAGTGTATCACTTCGAACCCCCTGAACTGGAGTCAGAAAGTGGAGTTAATGTTGTTCTGCAGGTGCAGTTGATTAGAAACTCCCTTTGAGCCAATGATTTTCCTGTCTGTGTTGATGATTCTCTTTTGTCTTTAACTGTGGCTCTCTAAAAAGTTATTGATGTTGGGTCTTCTATCATAATGGACAATAGAAAAACTGGAAAGGTTTTGTTATTTTGTGGGTTTAGGTAGGCTGTGCGTGGCCCAGTCTCTGAAGATCCCTCGCGAGGCGGACCCCAGCCACTTCGACAAGACCGTGACCCGACTTATGGAGACCCCAAACGCTCGGGCCCTGGTTACCTTTGCCAATGAGGACGATATTCGGTACGTCCACGATCTTGAAGCAAAAATTTTTAATTTTTTTACTGGAATTAGTTGGAGACATGATGAATATGATTATTTTCCTCCAAAATCGTTTTGATTTTTCAACACTTGGAAAAACAATATTTTACCTAAATTTGTGGAGGGGTGGGGGGCTTGTCAAGTGGTTTATTTGAACTCTCCAGTTCAGTGATATTGAATGCAATTATTTTGTTAGATTTTTTATGTCAGATTGCTTTTACTTGGTAAAATCTTATTTAAATCTACCTACCTAACTAATACTCCCCTAGTGGGAGGTGGCTAGTGTCAAGAACACATTCACCAAACATTCATTCCCCTTTGCTCTTCCCAACCTGACACCGAACATCAAGCCCACTGCAGAACAAGGGGTGAGTTTCTGTACCATGCAACTCAAAATCCGCAGAGAGGCCCGACAGTTTACACTGGTTTACCCCTCTGCATTATAGGCATCGCTATCAGTCATTCTTAAATATCTTTCGCCATTCACTAAATGAACCCACCTCACATCCAGACCATGTTTCACCCCGTCCATCAAACCATATTTGGGCCTTCCTCTCATTCTAATTCCCACAACTTTTGCACTACAAACTCTTTTAGTCAGCCACTTATTTTAGAGAGAACGTAGTTGGGCGTCGCCCCAAAATATACGCAGAGAGGAGATATGGCAAAAAGGGAACACTCTATATTGCATTCGGGACACGTTCAAAGTTCCAGACGTTCAACGTTGGCCTTTATAGTGTTCTTAAATAAAGTTAAGATATCTCGTGATATCTCGTTTACTATCCTCATACAGGCTTTGCACAGCATGCAGCAACCTGCCACCTACCCCATACCCAACACTTGCCACAATGCCTCTGGATCTCTCCTGTCATATGCTTTCTCGAAATCCATAAATACTTGATATTCTTCAAATCAAAATTCTGCCATAAAGCTTCCCCACCACACTCTACAGACTTAGACCTCTCGAATGACTACACAGCAGACTCTCACCTGTCACGTGCACTACCCCAGTTTTCTGGTACCACTACTGCTGTTTTCAAATCATCATCTTAGTTTATTTGTTTGAATGTATAAATGTATTTTTTTATGGTTATTTGATTATATTTGTATGTGTGTTTAATTGAGTTATGTTCCTTGTTTATTTTTTTCTGCATTTTGGGCTTGTTTGCATGTAAAGTTTTTGTATTTTTTAGGTCATGAACTATTTTGAACAGAAAATATATATATATATTTTTTTTATTTGTCGGTGTTTTTATTTCATTTCATTACAATTTTTGTTTACTTTTTATGCATTGTTTATTATATTTTATTTTTATTTTTTGGTGGGTGTGCAATTTAATTTAAATTGAATGTTTTAAACTTTGTCATGATTACCATTTGGCGCCAACCGCTACGGGCTCTGATTGGCTCCCTGTCCCTATTTAAACCCAGTCCTGTCAATCCCCTGTTGTCAGTCCGTCTGCGAACCTCTGTTTACACAAGGCAAGCCTTATTCGACCCTGACTCCCGCCTGTCCCGTTTTTGCTCCCGTCTGTCTCTGGCTACGACCTGTTTTGATCCTGACCACGTCTGCTTTCCCGTCCTTGGCTTACGACCCCTTTTTGTCCCCGACTACGTCTACCTTACCTTTCTAGTTTACGACTAGTTTCCGACCACCTTTTTCTCTCCCTGTCCCGGCTAACGACCAGTTTTCCCGAACCTGACACCACCATCGCTCGCTACGGAGGATCCACTTCCGTGTTCGAATCACAATCCGAGTGCGAAAGCGACTTGCTTCCCACGTCCAGCGAACACCGGATTGTGGGCGCAGCCCTTCCTCTTTCTTTCAATAAAACTTGTGGTAAAGGGTACGCGATTGGGTCTACCCTTTATGCTAGTCGTGACAAACTTTTAGATATTGAAATATTTTTTACCTTTTGAAGATGTTTTTAATTTATTATTTTTAAATCATTTTTTGCATTATAAATTCATTTTTTTAAATTTTGTGTAGTTTTATTAAAACGATTTTTTTAGGATTTTTCATGTCAAATATTTTTTTAATTCTGTATTTTTCTCTAATAGTCTTATTTATATTATTTTTTTGTCTTTTGGGGGTTGTCATGATTACCGATATGCATCACCTGTGCCCACTCCTTTGGGGCCAACTGCCTCGGACTCTGATTGGCTCTCTGTCCCTATTAAAACCCCCTCCCATCTGTCCCCTCTTGTCGGTCCGTCTGCGAACCTCAGTTTACACTAGGCAAACCTTTTTTCGACCCTGCCTCCCACCTGTTTTTTGCTCCTGTCTGTCCCCTGGCTTTGACCCGTTTAAGATCCTGACCACGTCTACTCTCCCGTCCCGGCTTTCGATCTTATTTTTCCCCGACCACGTCTACTCTCCTTTCGTGGTTTACGCCTCGCTTCCGACCACGTTGTTGCTCTCCTGTCCCGGCTACTGACCCGTTTTTCTGTTCCCGACACCGCCATCGTTGGCCACACCACAGAAGATCCACTTCCGCATTCAGAGCGACCTGTTTCCCGCGTCCAGCAACCACCAGATCGTGGGCGCAACCTTTTCTCTTTCTCAATAAAACTTGTGAGAAACGCAACGCAAGTGGGTCCTGTCTCCGTTCTGGTCCGGACAGGGGGGCATACATATTTTAATTTGATATATATAATATATATATATATATATATATATATATATATATATATATATATATATATATATATTAATTATTCTTTTTTTTTCCCTGTATGTTTTTCTCTCATTTCATTACATTGTTTAATTTTCATGCAGTTGCATTATTTTAATTTCAGATTTTCCTTGGTGTTTTTGGAGTATTTGCATTTAGTTGGAATATTTCTGTATTTTTCGTTTTCAAATATACATGTACTTTTTTTCTGTATTAAATCTCACATTTCATAGATAGATAGATAGATACTTTATTCATCCCCGCAGGGAAATTCACATTGAATTTTCTATGAATTTCAGTAGCAATATATATATATATATATATATATATATATATATATATATATATATATATATATATATATATATATATATATATATATATATATATATATATATATATATATATCGTGCTTATATTCTTATTTTTCTTTTTAAAATATTTTGTGCAGTCGGCTCCTGGAAGCGTCCAAGCGCAACAACCTGACGGGTCACTTCCTGTGGGTGGGCTCCGACAGTTGGGGGGCCAAAATTTCCCCGGTCCTACACCAGGAAATGGAGGCCCGGGGCGCCATCACTGTCCTGCCCAAGCGGGCCTCAGTACACGGTCAGTTCATAATTTGTATTTACTTTGATTTTTGTTTTTTTTCATGATTCCTCTGTAATTTGAATTTTTGGTGGATTTCTAGAGAAATCGTGGCACAATTTGGTCATGTCTCCTCTCTTTTTTCCTAATTGGAATACATTTAAACTTTCCATAAAGTTAGTAGCACAACTTGGTCATATATCCTCTCTCTATAATTGAAATATATTTAAGTTTCTATAGAAGCATTAGCGCAACTCGGTCAGGTCTTCTCTTGACCTCTCTGTAATTAGAATACATTTTGGAAATTTATGGAAGTCGTTGTACAACTTGGTCGCGTCTCCTCTTGATCGCTACGTAATTGGAATATGATTGATTTTTTTTAAAGTAGTAGTAGCTCAATTTGGTTGTGTTTCCCTCTACCTTGTTGCAATTAAAATAAAATATTTGATTTTAATCTTCTATAGAAGTTGTAAAACAACTTTGTCACATTTCCTTTTGACCTCTATGTCATTAGAATATTCTATATTTTGGATTTTTGTAGATGTAGAAGCACAACTTGGTTGTGTCTCCTCTTCACTTCTCCATGAATAAAATAAAACATTATTTGATATTCAATAGAAGTTGTAACACAACTTTATTGTGTTTCTTCATGACCCCTCTGTAATTAGAATTTTTTATTTTTATTTTTACAGAAGTCGTAGCACAATTTGGTTATGTCTCCTCTCTGTCCTCCTAATTTTGAGTTTGCTACACAAGCAGTGGCACAACTTGGTCATTTATCCTCTCTCAATGATTTAAATATATTGAGATTTATATAGACGTGTTAGCACAATTTGGTTGCGTCTCCTCATGGCCTCATCATAATATGCACGAGGCACTGGAGAGCTCTGCCATAATCTTACGCATGACTCAGGCTGTTTTGATTGTACCGTTTTTTGAACTATGTGACTAAATCGAGTTTTGTTTGAAGTTATGGGTTATCGGTCTCGAGAACCAGGTTTTTATCGGTATGGGGAGAAAAGAAGAGTGGTCGTGCATCCTTAAAAAAATGGTTCTGACACAGATTGTGTTGTTTGATATTGTTGTGTTCTAGCATTCGACCGCTATTTCAAGAGCCGTTCGCTGTCCAATAACCGCCGCAACGTTTGGTTCGCCGAATTTTGGGAAGAAAACTTTGGATGCAAGTTGGGAACGCACGGCAAGAAAACCGGAGCTGCCAAAAAGTGTACAGGTGAGTGTGCACGTGTCCAAAAGAACCCAAAACCTAAACAAGTGATATGGCGTTCTTTTCTTTTTCATTCTGATTGTTGTAGAGAAAATATCTTGAAAGGATTACAAAAGACCATTTTTATTTTAATTAGGCACACAACGTGTCATGTTCTTCCCCACAATCATGCAGTTATGTTCCAAAATCTTCCATGTGCCATGGATCTCGATGGAGTAATTTTCAAAGTAAATAGTTTGATCTCATACCTCCTGGAGCTGTGACGTCACCGTATGACAACAAGGACTCAAAACAATGGCAGGTGCCATTAAAAAAACAGTAGTAATCAGCGAATGCAGAGCCCTCTTTTCCGCTTGGAGTAATTGGAACTTTGCTTACTTTGTCTTGATCTTCTAAAGCTGTGTGGGGTAGGTTTACTTGCTGTCGTGTACATCGTGCGTTCCTTTTTTGCCTTTGCCTTCTTTTAGGTATGTGATTGTGCTTTTTACTTTTGTCTTTTTCCTGCGTGTTTTGCAATTAATATAATATAGTCCAGGTAGCTCCCTGTTAGTGTTTGAGCTACCAAAGGCTTCCCGCTTTGTTTGGTCTAGGCTAGCTGGTTAGCCTGCGTGCTCATTGTTTTGACTGGCTTGCTAGGGTGCTGGAGTTCTTCACATGACGTCACAGCTCAGACTGTCTTCAAGATCCATTATTTCAGAAAATATTAAAAATATACAAATGACATATATATATATTATTATTATTATCCAAAAAAGTGCTATTTTCTCACATTTTGTATGGTTTAGGATTTGGGTATCCCCTTCAAGCCCAAAACCCAGCCCAAATTTAAGCCTGAGTCGGCCTAAAATGTCAATCATTATGTTCAGAATTAGCCAGCCTTCTGTTTCGCTGAATTTAAAAAAAATAAATATATGTTCTTAAGAATGTACAATAGAACGATGTGTGGATAATGAACTAAAAAACAAAAACTCCTTGTCACGGTGGCCCATTGCCCCCATATGGCCCAGCCCGTTTGGCGCCATCTGCGGCTCGTTGACTGATTGGCTTCCCTTCTATTTAAGCTCAGTGTTCTCACCCTTTGTCAGTCCGTCAACGAACCTCTGCACCCGCAAGAGGTGTTTTTTGACTCTTTTCGGTGTCCTGTTTGTGTATCCTGTCCGCTATCTAGTCCTGTTTGATATTGGACTCCAGTCTCCAGTGTCTGGTATCGATCCTGTATGTCTCGTCCTGTCTGATACCTTGCTACAGTCTCCAGTATCGGGTATCGTTCCCGTCTATTTCGTCCTGTTTGATATCGGAATCCAGTCTCCAGTGTCTATCGATTCCGTCTGTCTCGTCATGTCTGATACCTTACCACTATCTCCGGTATCAGGTAACGACCCCGCCAGTCTCCTGTCCGGTATCAATCCTGTCCGTCTCGTCCTGTCTGATATCTGTCTCCAATCTCCTGTATCTGATATCGGTCGTATCTGTTCCGTCCTGTCCGGTATCGATCCCGTCTGTCTGGTATCTGCTCGTGTATTTGGTATCGATCTCGTCGGCTTCTGGCTTCCTGTTGTTCCACGCCGGACTTCTGCCTTACTTCTTCCGCCTAGTGATCGCCAAATCATTGGCGTTTGTGCTAACGTGCATGACTGCCCCATTCCCGTAAAATAAAGCTTGTGTGAGAAATGTTACGCATCTGGGTCCTCCTCCTGTTCTGGTTCTGACACTCCTGATATGTCAATTCAAAGAACTTCCATTCTCTCTATTATTGTTCAAGTGCTAGATTCTTAAGGACGTACTTCTGCTGTGGTTTACGGCCCACTTTTCATCCCCTCAAAATAACGGACAAACTTAACATTTTCCCGTCAAATTTGATAAAAATCATTCAATGATGGAAAATTGTTGGTTAATGTAACCTCCGCAGACACAGAAATATAAAAGCTGTTTATACAGTCTTGTTACAAAAGACAGGCTTAAATTTGCTATCATAAATAACCTCTCCTCCTCCCGAGTCCTCACAACTAAAATAGGAAATTTCAGGTTTGCTTCGGGCTCGATCTTGCAAATAAAGTGAATTGGTCGGACTCGGGCTGGGTTGGGCTTTAATACCCGCGGGCCTGGTTCGGGTCGGACTGGATTCAAATGGACTTATTTTACCCCTAGATCTGGGGTAGGCATAATACGGCCTATGAGCCATATGCGGCCCGGCAGGCTTTTTAATCCGTCCCTCCCGCTGAACAAAAATGGTCCAAATATATTTAAGTATTACCAGAAAAAATGTTTTTGTGGTGCCAGCTTTGTCCCCAATGTCCCCTTTGTGTGTCTACTTAAAACATACCACTACACAAATGCTACAAATTGTTGCATGGATTACAGATTGTTGTTTGTTGAACTGCACGTGTCTGGCCGTGATCCATTATCCTCAATTCTATGTTGTTGTGAGCGAGGCAAAAAGGCATTTTTGTCGACAGGCGTGGAATTACAATGAGATGCTTAGTTGTGGCCCTGATCCATTATCCCCGGTTGACTATTACTGACAGCAGGGGCTGAAAAATCAAACTTGTGGCACGTGTGGCGGCTCTTTTTTCCTTCTTTCCGCCAAAAATGAATCGTGGTCATGTGGCCAAGATTCATTATCCCAATCCAATATTCCTGCGAGCGTAGACTAGCAGCGCTAGTATCTCTGCTTTAAAAGAAATGCCCGGTCGGAGTCATGATTCATTATTCCCAGTCCACTTTTACTGAGAGCAGGGGCCCGCCAAGCACATTTCTTTGCGTTTCCAAGCGCCAAAGCATGGCATTTTGTACCGCCTAAAATGAACTGCACTGTTTTGGCCACGATCCATTATCCCCATTCGTCTATTGCTGAGAGCAAATTATTGTCCTCTTGAAGGTTTCTTTTTGTTCTTTCCACCTAAAAGAACTGCGCTGTTTTGGCCGTGATCCGTTATCCCTATTCGTCTATTGCTGAGAGCAAATTTGTGTCATCTTGAAGGTTTCTTTCCGTTCTTCCTGCCCAAAAGGAACTGCACTGTTTTCTCCGCGGTCCGTTAAGCCCAGGTCAACTGTTCGTGAGGGCAGTGGGCCGGCAGAGCACTTGTAAAAAATTTAATAAATAAAGTATTACTAGGAAAAAGTTTTTTTGTAGTGCCAGGTTTGTCCCTGTTGTCCCCTTTGTGTGTCTACTTCAAACATACCACTACACAAATGCTACAAATTATTGCGTAGATTATAGATTGTCGTTTGGTTCAGGTTTGGAGAAGGTGGGCAGAGAATCTGAGTACGAGCAAGAAGGCAAAGTGCAGTTTGTGATGGATGCGGTATACGCAATGGCGCACGCCCTGGACCGTCTCCAGCGCCAATTGTGCCCCGGCCAGGTCGGGTTGTGCCTGCGAATGGCCAACGTGGACGGAAAGGAGCTGCTGGCGCACATCCGAGCCGTCAATTTCAACGGTAAGATTATCCATTACTTTGGATTAATGGGATGTGGCCATGTTTTTGGATTTTCTTAATGGACCCCAAAATCTGGCGGACAGGGCTCAGCCTTGAGGCAAAAGTTAGGGTGAGACGATATGTTATCGGTCATACGCACTAAAAGTTTAGCTTTGTATCATCAAAACGGGCGGCAAAGACGTTACGGTTTATTAACCTACAAGACTTGCGCTGGTCAGAAAACAGAGGAAAAGAAAGCTGTCGGTGCCTATATTTGTTGTCATATTGTGTGCTTGTGAGGATCGGAGAAAAAGCGTCAGTGTTTGTAAATTGAAGTTTTGCACGATCCCAGCAGACACTCCTGATCAAAGAAGAAGAGAGTTGCACTTAAATGCATTAAAGCCAAAAGATTAGACCAAGGCACTCATGAAAAATGCTTTGGTTTGAAGCGCACACTTCATATCAGGCATGTCTGTCACAGTTGCCATAGCGCCCAATTGGCCCCACCCGTGTGGTGCCAGCTGCAGCTTGTTGACAGATTGGCTCCCTGTCATTATTTAAAATCTGTCCTGTCAGTCCCCTTTTGTTGGTCCGTCTGCGATTCTCTGTTTTTACACGGCAAGCCCTTTTTCGCCTGTCACGTTTTTTGCCCGTTTGTCTCCTGCTACGATCTGTTTTGATCTCGACGACGTCTGCTCTCCTGTACTTAATTATGACCTGTTTTGATCTCGACCATGTCTGTTCTCCCGTCTCGAATAACGATCGATTTTTGATCTACACCACATCTACTCTCCTCTCCTGGCTTTCGACTTGTTTCCGATCTTCTATCCCGGCTACTGACCTGTTTTTTCCGTTCCCGACACCGCCATCGCTCGCCACGGAAGTCCCACGTTCCGCGAGTGGGTCCTGTTTCCGTTCTGGTCCTGACAATGTCGGCATTTAGGGTACATGCTAACAGTTAGCTAAAGCTAAGAAAATAGCAATATACTTTGCCGATATAAGTAACATGGACTTGATAGCATCAGTCATAAACATTTAATACAGTATGAGGTGTGTGCTGCAAAAACGAGCATTTAAATGTTTTAAGAATAAAAATGAGATATAAATGAGTAATCAAATGATCGAAAATATGATTATATGGCATAGTTTAGTCAACGGTTGGTTTATATTACTGATCTTCAGTTTTAGATTAGTAAATTGTTGGCATTGATTACTAACGTTGGGGTTTAGAATACTAATCTGCAGAGATGGATTAAAATAATTATGTTATAGCGAGCAGAGACGGGAGTCGTAGGCGGAGTGTCAAAAGAAGGTGCCAACGAAAGCTGCTTTAATGACATTTAAACTTGCAATAACAAAACAAAACAAGAGAGCGGCTCGAGCCGGCCGAATTGAGAGTCCCCCTAGGAACTCGCTAACTAAACAATGGTTCCGTGGGTGAATTATGTAAAACCCACTACACAAGCCCCCCCCAGAATTCACCCATAGTCAAAGTCTCTGTGCCTGGTTGGGACGCTGACCCGGCCACTGCGGGTACAAGGAGCTGGACCAGCTGGGGGGTGAGAGCTTGTGGACTCAGTTGGAGAGCCCACAGGTGCTGGGGGCGGAGGGTCAGAGTGGGTACCCACGGGGCCGGAGGGTCGTGTCGCAGGAGGACGGCCGCGCCGTGGGGCTTGGGCCAGTTCCAATGGCTTGGACATATCCATGTGGGCAGGCTTAACCCTGTCCACGGAGACAGTCTCTGGCCTACCACCAATGTCCACGACCATGGTCTTGTCACCATGCTGCAGGACCTTAAACGGTCCATCATAAGGAGGGCGCAATGGTCCGCGGTGGGCATCGTGGCGAATGAAAACAAAACCAGCCGAGCGCAGGTTGGAGGGAACCCGTGAAACTGGCCTGCCGTGTCGTGATGTGGGGATAGGCACAAACGCTCCTGCAGTGCCCTGCAAGATGGACTTCTCCCTGGATGCAGCCCAGGGTGTCGTTGGGTCTGGGATGAAATCACCTGGCACCCGCAGCACTTGACCGTAAACCAACTCAGCTGAAGAGCACTGAAGGTCCTCTTTGGGAGCGGTCCTCAGTCCCAGCATGACCCAGGGTAGCTTATCGACCCAGTCCCCATCGGTCAGGCTGGCGCGCAGGGCCGCTTTCATCGAGCGGTGGAACCGCTCGCACAACCCGTTAGCCTGGGGGTGGTAGGCAGTGGTGCGGTGAAGTTTGACTCCCAGGCTCTCGGCAACCGTGTTCCACACCTCGGAGGTGAACTGTGCGCCCCTGTCAGATGAGAGATCTGCAGGGGGTCCAAAACGGGCGACCCATGTGCCGATGAACGCCCGGGCCACATCGACAGCTGAGGTGGAAGTCAGCAGAACTGCTTCAGGCCAACGGGTCGTCCTGTCCACCATCGTCAGGAGGTAAGTGAAACCGTGTGAAGGGGGCAGTGGGCCCACCAGGTCAATGTTAACGTGGTCAAACTTCCGTTCGGGGATGGCGAATGGTACCAATGGGGCCTTGATGTGACGGTGCACTTTGGCGCGTTGACATGCCACGCATGAGTCGACCCGGTCCCGGACGTCCTTTCTCATCCCTTTCCACACAAACTTCTGGGCCACTAGCTTAATGGAAGCTTTCCTGCCAGGATGAGACAGGCCGTGTATTGCCTCAAAAACAGCCCGACGCCAGCCAGCAGGGACAAGCGGCCTAGGCCAACCCATGGAGAGGTCACAACAAAGCTTGGCCCCTGAGTCTCCGACCGCAACCTCCTCCAGCCGCAAACCAGTGTCTGAGCTCTTGAGCGTTTGGATGCCGTTATCAGAAGCCTGGTCCACACTCATACTGGAATAATCAAGCCCCAATTGCACAGCGCTGATGGTTGCTCTGGACAGGCAATCCGCAACCACGTTGGACTTCCCAGCAATGTGCCTGATGTCAGTCGTGTATTCCGATATGAATGACAGCTGGCGCTGCTGGCGGGCGGACCACGGTTCGGACGTCTTGGACATGGAGAACGTAAGAGGCTCATGATCAACAAAGACGATGAACTCACGGCCCTCCAAGATGAAACGGAAGTGGCGAATCGCCAACCAGATGGCAAGTAGTTCTCTGTCGAATGCACTGTATTTACGTTCTCTGGGGACCAGCTGGCGACTAAAAAAGGCGAGTGGCTGCCAAGCATTGTCAACCCACTGCTCGAACACGGCACCCACTGCTAGGTCTGATGCGTCTGTAGTCAGTGCGACTGGGGCTCCGGGGTCTGGGTGAGCCAGCATGGCTGCCCGGCACAGCGCGGTTTTTGTGTCCTCGAATGCCTTAGTCCTCTCAGCGGTCCATTCAACAGCTTGATTGGGTGACCTACCCTTGAGGGCCTCGTAGAGTGGGCGCATGACATCAGCGGCTCGGCGAATAAACCTATGGTAGAATGTCACCATGCCGAGAAAATCCCTGAGGCCCCGTGCTGTTGGCGGCTGAGGAAAGGTGGAGAAGGCCTCTACCTTAGACGGTAGGGGGGAAGCCCCATCCTTGGTGATGAGATGCCCGAGGAAGTGGATGGAGGGTACGCCAAAAACACATTTCGCGGGATTTATAATCAGGCCATGCTGACTGAGCTTGGTGAAGAGGTCTCTGAGGTGCTCCAAGTGTTCCTCTTCTGAGGAGCTGGCAACAAGGACGTCGTCCAGGTAGACGAACACAAAAGGCATGTCCCTGAGCACTGAATCCATCAGCCTTTGGAAGGACTGAGCGGCATTTTTCAGTCCGAACGGCATCCTGAGAAATTCGAACAACCCAAATGGAGTTATCACGGCCGTCTTCGGTATATCTGAGGGATGCACTGGCAGTTGGTGGTATCCCCGCACTAGGTCCACCTTGGAAAAGAGAAGTTTGCCCGCCAGGTGTGCAGAGAAGTCTTGAATGTGCGGGACTGGGTAACGGTCGGGCGTGGTAGCCTCGATAAGGCGGCGATAGTCCCCGCATGGGCGCCAGCCACCGCCTGGTTTCGGGACCATGTGTAGTGGAGAGGCCCAGGGGCTGTCTGATCGGCGAATGATGCCGAGACGTTCCATGTTAGCAAATTCGGATTTAGCAGCTGCCAGTCTTTCTGGATTGAGTCGTCGGGCCCTGGCATGAACAGGGGGGCCCTTGGTTTCAATGTGGTGCTCAACCCCATGTCTGGTCGTGGAGGCTGAGAAGGTGGGCTTCGCCAGACTGGGGAACTCAGCGAGGAGCCGGTGGTAAATATCACCGTCCAAGAGAGAGGTGGACAGACCCTCAAAAATCCCTTTGTCGCGGACACACTCGAGGGAGGAGAAATTCAATGCGTCAACGAGGCGGCCATTTTTCACATCGACGAGTAATCCATTGGCACACAGAAAATCTGCACCAAGAAGAGGAAAAGCAATATCCGCAGTGACAAAGTCCCATGTAAACTGCTGACCCCCAAAACACACGTCCACTGTCCGTGTCCCATATGTGCGGATGGGGGTGTCATTGGCAGAAGTTAATGGAGGTCCATGTGTTCCCCCCCCCACATCGTCCACAGTGGCAGGGAGGACGCTCCTCTGGGCGCCGGTGTCACACAAGAACTTTTGGCCGGAGATGGCGTCCCGGATGAACAGTAGCCGGTTTCTTGCGCCTGCACTCACGGCCGCTACAGAGTGCAGGCCTTGAAGTTTCCCGTCGCGTTGGAGGTGCAAGGGGGACGGCACTTCTTGGCCCTGGGCCCAAAACGTGCATGGTAGTAACACAGACCTGACACATTCTGATCGTCAGTGGCCGTGCGTGCCTTGCTGGCTGGGGGCGTCGCACTTGATGGTGTGTAGGTGCATGTAGGGGCCAGCACCTCATGTGTGTATCTATGTGTGGCCAGGAAAAACCGGTCCGCTTCCTCTGCCAGTGCACGCGGATCTGTAATGGTTGTATTTGCAAGCGCCGTCTGGACATGCGGCGGCATGTGACGCAGAAAAAGTTCAGTGAAAAGAAAATTTGGCTCTTCGGTGCCAAGCAAGTTTAACATCATTTCCATGTGATCCGATGGCTTACTGTCTCCTAAGCCCTGAATAGCAAGGGGGCGTCGAGCACGCTCAGAACGCGACAGTTCAAAGATTCTGAGGAGATATGCCTTCAGTCCCTTATATTTATCCAGTTCAGGAGGGGATGTGATGAAACTCACCGCTCTGGCTGCAGTTGAGCTCCCCAGAGCAGACACCACGTGGTAATAGCGAGAGTCATCATCAGTGATTCCGCGCAGGGCGAATTGAGCCTCTGCTTGTGCGAACCATGTTAACGCCGATGACTCCCAGAACTCGGGGAGCTTGAGAACGGGCGCATATGCCATGTCGGTATGCTCAGTATTATGCACGGCCTCGGAAACTTCCACGAGACTAATGTCGGGGTCACCAATGTAGCGAGCAGAGACGGGAGTCGTAGGCGGAGTGTCAAAAGAAGGTGCCAACGAAAGCTGCTTTAATGACATTTAAACTTGCAATAACAAAACAAAACAAGAGAGCGGCTCGAGCCGGCCGAATTAAGAGTCCCCCTAGGAACTCGCTAACTAAACAATGGTTCCGTGGGTGAATTATGTAAAACCCACTACAATGTAATTAATGGTTGGTTGGTTGGACCCTCTAACCACTAGGGTCTTAGGGGCTCCATTTTCTGTGGTATGTCTCGATGGCGCCCATCCCTCTCCATGCCGACTTATTTTTCCACCCGATCTCGAACCGGGGACCTTGCATGTCAGGCAAATGTGCTAACCACTGCACTACGGAAATAAAATGAGTTGTCAGATTACTGAATGTGGGTCGAAGCATTTGAGGCATCCCCTTCCACGCGTCACTCAAGCGAACGCGCCGCTTACCCATCATGCTTTGCAGACCGGCAGTGAAGCGGCGGACACTAACGGCTAATTGCTAATTCATCCGTGCTGCCCGCCCATGTGTTTATTGGGAGGGCGACGCACGTGGGTGTGCTTCACTTGACCGCTAACGTTAGCGTGTTAGCTACGCCAGAGCGCCCCGACGTGATTCTTTGAGACAGATCACTGGGAGGCGCTAAAAACACCGCTCGACCTTTTTACGCCGTCGGCCCGGGATGGAGAACCCGATTGGGAGCAATTACAGTGTGAGAAAGTGCAGATGAAAGACAAAAAAAATACAAAACTGTGGCCTTGGTCCGTAGCTTGCACTTTTGGGGTCAAGTTTTTGCGACTCTGCTCAAAACAAATCAAATCAATTGGCCAGTGGCTGCTGGCTTGCCACCAGGGGAAATTCCAAGAGTAGGGAATTACAATCATTTTAAGAGGGGAGGTAGGAAAATGATAACACTGCACACCAAATATGTAGACTGTAAATCCCTTGCTACTTTGCACGTCATGCTTCGTGACTTCAGCGTACCCCTGGTTGAAAAAAATCCTGTGATCCATTATCCCAGATAGAATATTACTGCAAGCGGGGGTCAGCAGAGTGCATTTCTGTCAGGACTGGCAGCTCTTTATTGCTCTTGTGCAGCCGCATTCCATTATCCCTAATGCTATATTGCTGCAAGGACCAGGAAGAGCACACTTCTGTTTGCTGTTTTTTGCTGTTATTTTCACCTCAAATGAACTGCACTTGTCTGGCTGCGATCCATTATCCCCAATTCTATATTGTCCGGCAAAAGGAACTTTTGTCGACAGGCGTGGAATTATAATTAAATACTTGGTTGTGGCCCTGATCCATTATCCTCGGTTGACTATTACTGAGAGGAGGGGCTGAGAAATCAAACTTGTGGCACGTGTGGTGCCTCTTTTTTCCTTCTTTCCACCAAAAGTGAACCATGGTCCGCCAAGCACATTTCTTTTAATTTCCAAGCGCTGAGGCATGGCATTTTGTCCAGTCTGAAATGAACTGCACTGTTTTGGCCACAATCTATTAACCCCACTCGTCTATTGCTTAGAGAAAATTTGTATCCCCTTGTAGGTTTCTTTCCGTTCTTTCAGCCTGAAAGGAACTGCACTGTTTTGGCCGCGGTCCATTAAGCCCAGGTCAACTGTTCCTGAGGGCAGTAGGCCAGCTGAGCACATGTTAAACATGGGGCATTGGTGTTCTACTTAGCAGATTTTCAAATTTTTGGGGGGTTTCTGGTCCCCATTTACCGCGGATTACAGTGTATATATATATATATATATATATATATATATATATATATATATATATATATATATATATATATTTAAATGAGGTAATACATTGATCCGCAAAATAAATGTACAACATTGGTCAAAGTGATAGAGGACCATTTATGCTATTTAAATCATTTTTGTCATTGAAATAAACAAAATTAAAAAAAACTATTCACTGTTGCATGGTTTTCAGGATATTAATATAAAAAAATATAATTATAATAAATATAATTATGTGTTTGATAAAGCCATCCTTTTCAAAATAAAAGCTGAAACTATAGTCAAACGGAGAGGATGGAGAACTAATAATTATTTGAATCATCTTAATCATTGAAGTTAAACAAAAAATACTTTGGTTTTAATGTATTTTTCTCATTTTAACGTACATTTTAAAACCTCTCATGGAGCACGCTTGCATTATCATTTTTTTCAAAATGTTTTTGAATTCCTCACCTGACATTTCCTGCCCTAAACAGGAAGTGCCGGGACACCGGTGACGTTCAACGAGAACGGCGACGCCCCCGGACGCTACGACATTTTCCAGTATCAAGTCAACGAGAACTCGGAAGCCGAGTACAAGTTCATCGGGCAATGGACTAATCACCTGAGCCTCAATGTAAGCTCCGCCTTCTTTATTGTCTGCTTCCTGATACGTTTTTTTATGCCATTAAAGGAAGCATACCCTATTTTCCAGACTATAGTCTCACTTAAAAACCCCAAAATGGATAGAAATTTTTAAGTGCGCTCTATAACCTTTGGCCTTATTTACCACAAAATACTGGTGGATAATATTGGAAATGCACACAGTATTTGTGTGCGTTATTACACAAGGTTTAGGGTATACTATGATATTTATGCAAGTCAAGTCTTGTTTATTTGTTTGGCCCTTAATCACAAAGAGTCTCAAAGGGCTGCACAGACCACAGATTATTGCAAACTTCAGACTACAGTACCTCATCAAAACAGCCTCGCTCACCGAAAATTACAAATTGTATGCAACGGGAATCAAGCCCGGGTTGTGCTTTTTTCGGGTTTGTTTCTATCATTCAGGACGACTTTCTGTTTTCTCCATCTCTGTGAATAAAAATAGTGTGATGATTAGATAAAATATATATTAGCATCATTAGTGGCCTAGTTTCAGTGCTCTCACTGCCGCAACCTGGATTCTATTCCTGTTGCATTTCATGTTTTAAAAAGGTTCAATCATTGCACAAATACTGAAGTATACCATAAAACCTTGTGTTGTAATGCACATGTTTAAATAGTGTATGTGTTTCCAATCTAATATACCGTATTTTGCGATATATAAGGGGCATTGGGTTTTAACGCACACCTTTACATTTCTGGCCATTTTGCAGTTTTTAGCTGCACCCTATAGTCTGAAAAATACAATACTCAATGTCAATCATTATGTTTGGGTCGGGACAGGCATCTCTCTCGCTGACTTTTTAGAAAAAAATGAATATATACCGAAACGGTGTATCAGTACTAAACTAAAAATACATTTTGAAAAAGCTAATTTGACGGGCCGTCACTGTTCTTCTTTGTCTCTCTGCCTCTCTCTCTCTCGTAGTGCTGTACTAGATTCTTAAGGATGTACTACTGCTGTTGTTTATGGCTCAATTTTTAACCTGTCAAACTGACGGACGGCCTTGGAATTTTCCTGTCAACTCTTGAAAAAAAATCTCTCAATGTAGGAAAATAGTAACCTCTGCAGACATGTAAATATTGAAAGATGTCAATGTTTATACATCCATCCATCCATTATCTGCACTGCTTATCCTCAGTAGGGTCGCGGGGGTGCCGGAGCCCATCCCAGCTATCTTCGGGCAGTGGGCAGGGGACACCCTGAACTGAACTGCAGTCGCAGGGCACAGAGGGACAGACAATTCGCTCGCTCATTCACACCTAGGGACAATTTGGACCGACCGATTAACTTGACATGCATGTTTTTGGAATGTGGGAGGAAACCGGAGTGCCTGGAGGAAATCCACACAAGCACGGGGAGAACATGCAAACTCCACACAGGAGGTTCGATCTCATGACCTCGGAACACGCGCTAACCACTGCGTTGCCGTGCTGCACAATGTTTATACAGCCTTGTTTAAACCGTTTCGGTTACAAAAGACGGTCTTTAATGCGTCATCGTAAAGCACCTCCCCTCCTCCCAAGTCCTCACAAATAAAAAGTGAAATTTGTGGTTGCTTCGGGCCGGCTCCTGCAAATCAAGTCAATCGGTAATACCTGCGGGCCTGGGTCGGGCTAGATTTCCAAAGCCTGATCTTACCTCTATTACTTCTATTTTTGTGCCCACGTTTGCAGATGTCGGCACTGAAATTCGACTGGACGGGCGCATCCCTCCCTGCGTCCTCGTGCAGCACGCCCTGCCGACCGGGGCAACGCAAGAAAGTGGTGAAGGGGGCGCCGTGCTGCTGGCACTGCGAGACCTGCCAGGGTTACCACTTCCTGGCCACCGCGTCCACGTGCCAGCCATGCCCGTACGAACAGCGGCCCGATGCCAACCGCACCGGCTGCCGACCCATCCCGATCGTGCGGCTAGAGTGGCGCTCGCCTTTGGCGCTGGTGCCCGTTCTGGTGGCGGCAATGGGTATGGCGGCCACCGCCTGGGTGGCAGCTGCGTTCCTGCGCCACAACGACACGCCCATCGTGCGGGCATCCGGTAGAGAAATGAGCTACGCACTATTGACGGGCATCTTCTTATGCTACGCCGCTACTTTCCCTATGGTGGCGCCCCCCGGTGTTGCTGTGTGCGCCCTGCGCCGGGTTTTCCTGGGCCTGGGCATGTGTTTCAGCAATGCAGCGCTGCTCACCAAAACCAACCGCATCCACCGCATCTTCGCCCGAGGCAAGACGGCAGTGGCGGCGCCCCGCTTTATCTCGCCCGCCTCGCAGTTGGCGATCACCTGCTCGCTAACTAGCGTACAGCTAGCGGGGGTGTTAGCCTGGTTCGTGGCCGAGCCGCCCCGCGCTCTGGTTGATTACGGCGAGCGGCGCCCATCCGATCCCCGCCGTGCTCGCGGCGTGCTCAAGTGCGACATGTCGGATTTGGCGCTGATCTGCTCGCTAGGCTACAGTATCCTGCTCATGGTCACGTGCACCGTCTACGCTGTGAAGACGAGAGGCGTCCCAGAGACCTTCAACGAGGCTAAGCCGATCGGCTTCACCATGTACACCACCTGCATCATCTGGTTGGCCTTCATCCCCATCTTCTTCGGCACCTCGCGGTCTGCCGAGCGGGTGAGTCTGCCAAGGTTTGCAAAAATGGGGAGTGAAATACAGTTTGGGGGGAATCCAACTGGAGGGGCTCATTTCCTCCGACAAGGCTAGGAGCCGCTTTTCCACCAAATCCTTGGATTATTCCCAAAAGTAAAATTTGGATTTCATCAGTCAAGCTAGACGGCTCCGATTTGAATTGATTCTAAAATGTAATCCTAGTCAAGCCATTCCTCAGCCCCATTATGTAACTAAAACTCTACGTTTCAGAAAGCTAATTTGAAGCCGCAAACATATTTGGAATAATAAAAAGGCTTCAAACCCCTAATATGAAACTGAAACTATAGTTTCAAATCATAGAAATACTACTCTAAAATCCTAGTTTGAACCCCTAAAATACTTCAGGAGCCTAATATTAAACGGAAACACTATAAACTCATTACAACTTAACGTATAAACCCTACAAAGGTCCCAAAACCTGAATATGAAGTTCAAACCTTGATTCAAATCCCTAAAGCAGTTTAAACCCCCAATATGAAGCTAAAAGCCTCGGAGTGCTACGTCAACAGAACACAGCGGCCTTCAAAGCAGCGAGTAAAAGTGGCAAGCGGAAGCGCTGTGACCGGGGAAGGAAACGAGGTTGTCGGGCCGGGCTAACGGCTCGGATGAAGGCTAAACCCTTCAAAACGCCTCTACCATCCATTTTCCTATCCAACGTCCGCTCCCTGGACAACAAACTGGACCATTTACAATTGGAATTCTCATCGAACCGCGAGTTGACGAACTGTTGTGCTTTAATTCTGACGGAGACATGGCTAAACTCATCTATCCCGAGTGACGCTGTTAGCATTGTGGGGCTAACTGCTTTCCGCGCCGATAGAAGCGGCGAGCTCACCGGCAAAAGAAAAGGTGGCGGTCTATGCATTTATACAAACAACAACTGGTGTAGAAATGCGAAGATAATCTCGAAACACTGCTCACGAGACATTGAACTTTTGACGGTGATCTGCAGACCGTTCTACCTACCGAGGGAGTTTAGCGCGACCATCATTACTGCCGTGTACGTGCCCCCCAGCGCTAATACGAAGGAGGCAATGGACGTTCTCTACCGAACTGTGAGTGAACTGCAGCATGCTTACACCGAGTGCATTTTTATTGCGGCGGGGGACTTTAACCAGGCCAATATGAAAACAGTTCTCCCGCATTTCCATCAGCATGTAAATTTTGCTACAAGAGGTAGGAACACATTAGACCTGGCCTACACAAACATCAAAGGTGCATATAAAGCAGCCCCCCGCCCCCACCTTGGCTCATCAGATCACCTTTCTGTTATGCTAATTCCAGCATACAAGCCCCTGCTGACCAGAGAAAAACCTACAGTGAAGCAGGTGAGGGTGTGGTCTGAGGGGGCAATGGAGGCACTACAGGACTGCTTTGATTGCACTGATTGGGACATGTTTAAATCGGCTGCCACTTACAACAACACAATAAATATAGATGAGTACGCCATTTCTGTGTCAGCCTATATCAGTAAATGTGCAGAAGACGTCAGCAATACCAAAACTATATGCACCCGTGCCAATCAGAAGCCCTGGATGACTGCTGAGATACGCAAACAACTAAAAGTACGGAACCTTGTCTTTAAATCTGGTGACATGGAGGCGCTGAGATCAGCGAGGGCTAACCTGAACCGGGCTATCAGACTAGCAAAGCGAACGTACAGTCAAAAAATCCAGGAACGTTTCCTCAACAAAACCAACACCAGGGATATGTGGAAAGGCATTCAGGCCATTACCAAATACAAGCCAACCACCGCCCCAGTGCATGACACTAGCATGGACTTTCTGAATGACCTCAACAAATTCTTTGGAAGGTTCGAGGCACAAAACGGCACCACTGCAGCGAAAGCGGTTCCAAACCAGGACGAAAGAGCACTCCACCTGGACTCATCTGACGTGAGGAAGACCCTGAGAAGGGTCAACACAAGGAAGGCTCCAGGCCCGGACAACATTCCGGGGCGGGTACTTAGGGAGTGCGCCGATCAGCTGGCTTGTGTACTAACAGACATTTTCAACACCTCGCTAGACCAAGCCAAAGTACCATCATGCTTCAAATTTGCCAACATCATCCCAGTGCCAAAGAAACCCCAGATCTTATCATTCAACGATTACCGGCCCGTTGCACTGACTCCTATCATAATGAAGTGCTTTGAGAGACTGGTTAAAGAGCACATCACCTCCAGTCTCCCCTCCTCATTCGACCCCTTTCAGTTTGCCTACAGGACAAACCGCTCCACCAGGGATGCCATCTCCTCTGCGCTTCACCTGAGCCTGACACATCTAGAGGAGAAGAACACCCATGTGCGGATGCTGTTCCTGGACTTCAGTTCAGCATTCAACACCATCATCCCACAACATCTGGTAGACAAAATGAGAGTCCTGGGTTTCAACACCCCCCTGCGGAACTGGCTGCTGGACTTCCTCTGTGACAGACCCCAATCAGTGCGGATAGGTCAGAACAGTTCAGATGTCATCTACCTCAGCACGGGCTCCCCCCAAGGCTGCGTCCTAAGCCCCTTGCTGTTCACCTTGATGACACACGACTGCGTCCCTAGGTCCGCCACAAACCACATCGTGAAGTATGCTGACGACACAACAGTGGTGGGCCTCATCAGGGATGACAACGACCTAGCCTACAGAGAGGAGGTGGAGCAGTTGGTGGGCTGGTGCAGGGACAACAGCCTGGTCCTGAATGTTGACAAAACTAAAGAGATCATTGTCGACTTTAGGAAAAACCAGCCCAACCATGCCCCACTTTGCATCAACAACAAGGCTGTGGAAGTTGTCAGCAGTATCAAGTTCCTAGGGGTGCACATTACAAACAAACTCACCTGGTCCGTGAACACTGCATCACTGGTTAAGAGGGCACAGCAGCGCCTGTACTTCCTGCGGAGGATGAGGAGAGCCCACCTGCCCCCACCCTCCCTCATCACATTCTACAGGGGCACCATAGAGAGTATCCTGACCAGCTGTATCTCTGTGTGGTGTGGAGGCTGCAGCGCTACCGACTGGGGTAGTGTGAGGAGGGTAACGAGGACAGCAGAGAAAATAATCGGGACTACACTTCCCTCCATTCAGGACATTGGCCAGAAGCGCTGCCTATCCCATGCTAAGAACATTACCGGGGACCCCTCTCACCCCCATCATGGACTGTTCACTCTGCTAGCCTCTGGGAAGAGGTTCTGCAGTGTGCGGTGCAGGACCACCAGGCTCCGCAATAGTCTAGTCCCCCTGGCCATTAGACTGTTAAATGGTCAATCTAACATATAGTTAACTTAAATCTAAACGGCTGCTAATCTGACTTTTTGCACTACTGGCAGTTTTTTATAGCTTGCCACTCATTGCACATTGCTCTCTGCACTATGGTAAATTACAGCGTTATTGTTACAGTGTTAATGTTACAGTGTACCTGACTTGTTAACCTGACTGCCCATTTTGCACATCTGGTTAGCTACTCTTCTTGCACTATCGGCACTATGGTAAAATACTATACGTAGCCAAAATACAAACAACTTTATTTATTTCTGTACATTCAAGGAAACTGTGGGGGTCAGATGCATCGACATTTCGTTCTGTATACACGTGTACTAGAATGACAATAAAGTAGATCTGAATCTGAATCTGAATCTGAATCTAAAACAGAAGTTTTAAACCGTAAGTGAAAAGCCTACAAACACTTTTAAACCTTAATCAGAACCTGAGATTAAAGTCCTAATATGAAGCCAAATCTCTCGTTTGAAAGCCTATCTCCAAACCCTAAAAAGAACTTAAAACCTTGATTTGGAGTTTTAGAGAGGACATATACGCAGAGAGGAGATATGGAAAAGAGGGCACACTCTTTATTGCATTCACTCAGCAACGTTCATAGTTTCTCTTTTTACTTCGGCATTTATAGTGTGTTCAAAACAAACTACGTTTTTTCCGGCCCCGACTTGCTCAGTCTAATAGCTCGTGGTTTCCTGCAATAACATCCTGCCACGACTTCCGCCAGATGTCTACACACAATAGGCTATTGTCAACTCCAAGGCTGCTGACTTACAGTTAATCCACAACAGGTGGTGAAACCATAGTTGACACATTCGTTAAAAAACTCTAAAACACTTTCAAACACTACTATCAAGCTGAAGCTATAGTTTGAAACCCTAAAGTGATGCCAAAACCCTAATTTCAAACCCTATTTTCAACACTAAAACACTTTAAAACCCTAATGTGAATCAAAAACCCTAGTTTGGAACCCTAAGAACACTTTAAAACTCTAACATGAAGCCCAGACCCTAGTTCAAACCCCTTAGAATACTTCCAAACCCAAAGATGAGGCCAAAACCGAAGTTTCAAACCCTAAAAAATCTTGGAAATCCTAATATAAAGCTGAAACCATAGCTAGAAACCGTAAAACCTTGTTAAACCCTTTATTAAAAGCTTAACCCCAACCCTGACCCTAGGCTTCACCCCAACCCTATCTCTAGTTCGAAAGACCAGCTCGAAAACCTTAAAAGCGCTTTAAAACATTAGCTCTGTCTGGAGACATCTGTGTCATTGTCACGATTCTCCTCCCGCCCCCCCTTCAGATGTACATCCAGACGGCCACGCTAACTGTGTCACTGAGCCTGAGCGCTTCGGTGTCGTTGGGTCTGCTCTACGTTCCCAAAGTCTACGTCATCGTCTTTCACCCGGAGCAGAACGTCCCGAAACGAAAACGAAGCTTCAAGGCGGTGGTGACAGCCGCCACCATGACCACAAAACTTTCGCATCTGGCGGCCGAGAGGCCCAACGGACAGCTGAAGACTGAGCTCTGCCAGGACGTGGAGGCTGCCGGTCAGTTCTTTAAAAAAAAAAAAAAAAAACATAATAGAAACCTATGCTAGTTACCTAATGTGTTACACACCCCCGGTACCTATATTCCTTCAAACTCTGTGAGCCTTCTTCATATTTCTTCAAAATACTGCGCCTTGTTTCTATGAGTATTATGTTTTTGCTTCTACCTTTAGCATCATTGCAAGTCTTGGGACCCATACACTCTCAAACACCTGATTGGACTAACCCAATACCTGGGTCAACTTTATCAGGGTTGTTTTACAAAAAACTACCCAATTGTTTAGGTGGTTCTTAACAAAATAAGACAGATTGTTGGTTGTGAAATGAACCAATTTTCCTTAAACATGTATTTATTTTAACTCAGGAGAACCCAAATATCCTTTTATTACTTAGGAAATGATAACCCGGGTGTTCTCCTGTCAGGACCAGACCAGAGACAGGACCCACTTGCGTTATGTTTCTCTCAGTTTTATTGGAAGAAAGGAAAGGGTTGCCCTCAACGATCCGGTGATCGCTGGGCGCGGGAAGCAGGTCGCTCGTAACGTGGAAGTGAGTCTTCTGTGGTGAGCGATGGCGGTGTCAGGAACGGAAAAATGGGTCAGTAGCCGGGACAGGAGAGCAACAACGTGGTCGGGGTCGGAAGTAAGTCGTAAGCCAGGAAAGGAGAGTAGACATGGTCAAGGACAAAAAAGGTCGAAAGCCGGGACGGGAGAGTAGACGTGATCAGGATCAAAAATGGGTCGAAGCCGGTGGACAGACAGGAGCAAAAAACAGGTTGGAGTCAGGGTCGAAAAAAAGGCTTGCCAAGTGTAAACTGAGGTTCGCAGACAGACTGACAAAAGGGGACAGATGGGAGTGGGTTTAAATAGGGACAGAGAGCCAATCAGAGTCCAAGGCAGTTGGCGCCAAAGGAGCGAGCACAGGTGATGCATATCCGTAATCATGAAATCTCCAGGTTTAAACAAAAATACTTTTTTTGCAGAGCCCGTAAAAACAAAATATTTTCCATTTTTGTGGGGGTTGGTAATGTCAAACAATACAGGACGTTGGGGTCAAATTAACCAAGTGATTAGCTTGGTCCATTTTCGACTCCAAATTGGGATATTTTTACCCCAAGTGTTTTTAGAGTGCAACTAAACTTCCTTATTACGAGTAACAATTGTCTAAATTTTCGATTTGTTGCAACCTTAGTTTCCACGGTTAGCATTGTTTTGCTTCCCCAGTTAGCATCACTGCATCTCCTGGGTCCCATAGCTAATGAATACAGTATGAGAAATACACAAATGTTGACATGAGATTCTGTTTCAAACGAAAAGAAAGGCATTGTTGGAGAGAGTTAAGCCAATGGCACATCAGCATTTTCATGATGCTGTGATTCAGACCAACAGCAGACAATCGTTTTAGATGACGTTCACCAATAGCATCTTAGACGTGCAGTTCATTATATGCACATCCTGCATCATCCCAGTCCCAAAGAAATCAAGACCTGAGGAACTCAACGACTTCAGGCCGGTCGCCCTGACATCACATGTGATGAAGACCATGGAGCGGCTGCTGCTGCACCACCTGAGGCTACAGGTCCGTCACGCCATCGACCCACTGCAATTTGCTTACCAGGAGAAGGTGGGAGTGGAGGATGCTATAGTATACATGTTACACCGATCCCTCTCTCACCTGGATAGGGCGAAGGGGGCTGTGAGGATTACATTTTTGGACTTCTCCAGTGCCTTCAATACCATACAGCCTCTGCTACTGAGTAGGAAACTGACAGAGATGGGAGTTAGCTCACACCTTGTAGAATGGATTACTGACTACCTGACAGGCAGACCCCAGTATGTGAAACAGGGGGGCTGTACATCGGACACTGTGGTTAGCAGCACAGGATCTCCGCAGGGGACCGTTCTCTCTCCGTTCTTATTCACTCTATTTACATCGGACTTTAAGTACAACTCTGAGTCCTGCCATGTGCAAAAGTTTGCCGACGACACTGCGATCGTGGGATGTATCAGAAACGGGCAGGAGGAGGAGTACAGGAAATTGATTCAGGACTTTGTCCGATGGAGCGACGCAAACCACCTGCACCTAAACACCACCAAGACCAGAGAGATGGTGGTGGACTTCAGGAGAACCAGAACTCACCCGGTTCCTGTAACCATCAAGGGAGAATGTGTAGAATTTGTCCAGACCTACAAATACCTGGGTGTGCAGCTGGACAACAAACTGGACTGGACTGCCAACACAGAAGCTCTATGTAGGAAAGGGCAAAGCCGACTTTACTTCCTCAGAAGGCTGGCCTCCTTCAACATCTGCAAAAAGCTCCTGAAAATATTCAATGAGACAGTAGTGGCAAGCGCCCTCTTCTATGCGGCAGCGTGTTGGGGAGGCAGCGTCAAGAAGAAGGATGCCTCTCGTCTCAATAAACTGGCTAGGAAAGCGAGCTCTGTTGTGGGCAAAGAGCTGGACAGCCTAACAACAGTAGCTGAGAGACGAGCACTGAAAAAGCTGAGGTCAATCATGGACAATCCATCGCATCCACTACACAGCATTATCTCCAGACAGAAGAGCAGTTTCAGCGACAGACTGCTGTCACTGTTTTGTAGTACGGACAGACTGAAGAGATCTTTTCTTCCTCATGCCATGAGGCTCTTTAACTCCACCCGGCAGAGTAAAGGCCCACATTAAACCACACCATCTACATTGGATATTACCGAATCTTACTGCAATATGTATTCTGTGTAGCACTATTTAGTTACTCTATATAACACGCTACAGTGGGCATTTGCACGTCACACTGGGTATTTGTATATTGCATTCTTTTGGCTTTATTATTGTACTGTTCTCCGCTCAGGGATGCTGCTGGAAATGTGAATTTCCCTTCGGGGATGAATAAAGTATCTATCTATCTATCTATCTATCTATCTATCTATCTATCTATCTATCTATCTATCTATCTATCTATCTATCTATCTATCTATCTATCTATCTATCTATCTATCTATCTATCTATCTATCTATCTATCTATCTATCTATCTATCTATCTATCTATCTATCTATCTATCTATCTATCTATCTATCTATCTATCTATCTATCATACACCGCCTCCTTATTCTAAATAAGTGTCCTGATCGTCAATTAGTCATAGCCATATTCCTTAGGGAGTTTGACATCTGGTGTGTAATGTTCGTATTTTTCTAATTTGTCAAGCTTAGTTTCCATTGTTATCATCTCCTTGCCTCTCCGTTTAGCATCATTACTTGTCACGGCCAGAACAAATGGCAGACCCAATCGCATAACATTTACCACAAGTTTATTGAGATAAAGAGGAAAGGCAGCGCTCGTAATACGATGCTCGCTGGACGCGGCAAGCAAGCCGCTCACAGAATCGGAACATGTTCCGAATGCGGAAGTGGATCTTCCGCAGCGAGAGATCATAGTGTCGTAGACGAAAAGACTGGTCTATAGCCGGGACAGGAGAGGAAAAACATGATCGGGATCAAAAACGGGTCGTAAGCCGGGATGGGAGATCAAAACGTGGTCGGGGTCAAAAACAGGTCATAGCCGGAGACAAACGGAAAAATCAGGAACGGACGGGTGGAAAATGGGTGCAAAAAGCAGGACCGACGGGAGTCAGAGTCAAAGTGCTTGCCTAGTAGAACCAGAGGTTCGCTGACGGACTGACAACAGGCGAGTGAAAGGACTGAGCTTAAAAAGGACGGGTAACCAATCAGGTTGCCAAACGAGTGGGCACAGGTGAAATTAATGAGTAATCATGACATTACTAGTATTGGAATCTATCACTCAACAAATTCAAGTTTGTTACACACAATTCAAAACTGAGTAAATAGAGAAAAAAAATAGAGAAAAAATAATTATGGGAAGGAGTTAGGCCAAGAGCATATCAGCATTTTTATGATGCCATGAGGCAAACCAATCGCAGATCAGCATTCTATATGAAGTCGACCAGTAGCGGACAGGCATCTTGGAGACTTGTCATACGCAGGAGCACTGGAAAGTTGGAATTTCAAAGTTTTTGATGTTGTAGGGAAAATGGCGTGAAGATCGTAAAACAGAACTTCCGTACCCCAGAGATCTACTGTAGCCGACCAGAACCTCACAATCCCATAAAAGATAAATATGTTTTTTCCTGTTTTCTTTCCTCAGCTCTCCCGACGAAACCAACCTACGTCAGTTACACCAACCACGACATCTGAACCAAACTTGACTGATGGACTATGTACCGAATTCACTTCGGTCCAATTGAAGAGGTCTCTTGCAGAAACTGACAGGGTTTACCGGAGGACCTCGCCCGAGTGCGGGAAAAAGACTGTTGGGGACCAAGCTTTCTTGTTATGCTCATCGTAAGTGAAGAAAATAACATTGTGACATTTCGGAATCTCGTCCTGCTTATTGTCCGTGAGTTGAGTCTGTGCTTGTTTTGGAAGTCGTACAAATGGAGATAAAGTGAAGCATGCCGGCTTTTTCTACAAATGATTTCTATTTCCAATTAAAAGAGACAAAAAGTGTTCAGCCTTTGCCTCTGAGTATGCTTCAACCACAACCAATGAGTAAAACAATCCACCTATAATAGTCATCAGGGTTTGCTTGAACAACATCTCTCCCTTCCAGCTTTCAATTCAGTGTTTACCTAGTACAGTAGACCCCCGGGATACAATGTCCCCGCCTTACAATGTTTTCACTTTACAGTGTGGAATGAGATGTTAATTTCAGCCCCCCAATGATTACTGAATTGAAGCACCGGTGCCCTCTCCTTTGGCGCCAACTGCCTCGGACTCTGATTGGCTCCCTGTGCCTATTTAAACCCACTCCTTTCTGTCACCTGTTGTCAGTCCGTCTGCGGACCTCAGTTTACTCTAGGCAAGCTTTTCGACCCTGACTCACTCCTGTTTTTTGCTCCCGTCTGTTTCCTGGCTTCGACCCGTTTTTTGATCTTGACCACATCTACTCTCCTCTCCTGGCTTTCGACTCGTTACGGCATATTCCTGACTATACCACATAAACAACAAGTTATTTTGTGTTCTCAAAAACTATGAAAACTTTGCGTTTGTCCATATGATAGATCATGTTCCTAAGATACCCGTCTGCTATTGGTTGACTGGCAAGACCAGAACGGAAACAGGACCCAATTGCGTTACGTTTCTCACAAGTTTTATTAAAGGAAAGAGGAAGGGCTGCGCCCACGATCCGGTGTTCGCTTAGCGCGGGAGGCAAGTCGCTCTCGTATTCGGATTGTGATCCAAACACGGAAGTGGATCTTCCGTAGCGAGCGATGGCGGTGTCAAGGGCAGAAAACTGGTCGGTAGTCGGGACTGGGAGAGCAAGACGTGGTCGGGGTCGGAAACGAGTCGTAAGCCTGGACGGGAGAGCAGACGTGGTCTGGATCAAAAACGGATCGTAAGTTGGGCGGGAGAGCAGACGTGGACAGGATCAAAACAGGTCGTAGCGGGAGACAAACAGGAGCAAAAAATGGCGCCGGCGTGAGTCAGTGTCGAAAAAGGCTTGCCTAGTATACACGAGATTCGCAGACGGACTGACAACAGGGGATTGACAGGAATGGGTTCAAATACTGACAGGGAGCCAATCAGAAGCCGTGACAGTTGGTGCCAAATGAGCGGGCACAGCTGAGTCACATCAGTAATCATGACATTGAAGTCATAAATGATTGTAGTATGCCATTGATTTATGTCCCTACCTCCCACAATGCCTTTCTTAATGTTTAGTTTAGAATCTTGCGGGTTTCTTAAAGACTTTAGCAATACCAAACTCTATATCCTGTTCTGTATTTATTGGCTATGGGTCCAAGACTGGCAGTGATGCTAAAGGAAGAAGCAAAAACATGATAACCATGGAAGCTTGAGATGATCAAGAAAGAGGGCACTCGAATTGCTACTCTTGCTAATTTGTGTGGCCATAACCAAGACAATTGTAGAGAAAAATCTCCGCATTAAACTTGATAGCGTAAAAATAAGATATGGAGACAGTAGTTCTAAAGAAGCTTCAAGCGGTCCAGCGTGTTCATTATTAAAATCCGTTTTTCTATTTTTGCTGGCCGCGATCATTATTTCATCACCTCCGAGTCGCACTTTGCAGCTGTCTGATTCGCTCTAAAAAGTATCCATCAAAATGTGTCTGCATTAGTTGATTAGCATAGGTTTTTATCCCTGTTACGGTGATTTTAACTTGCGATCCTTAACTTAGAATAGGTTGATGTGGTATCCTGGGGTTGAGCCATACAAACAAATGGGTCTTGCAAAAACTGGATGATATCACGCTGTTACTTCTAGCTCGGAAAGGTCTTTCGCTTGCCAGATGAATTGAGAAACAAGGTCATTTTGGTAACGTTTGCGCCAGTAGGAAACTTGCACAACACTCGACACAACACTGATACGAACTGGTAAGCACAGGTGTATGGGGATACTCCATTTACAATATAGTGGTACAGAGTGCGGACTGAAGTCAGGCAGACTGAACAATCTGTAAATATGTCCGGAGGATGACTGTATGGGTCGGTAGCTAGCACAGTTTCTCTAAATTTATTGTTGTCAGGACCAGAACGAAGACAGGACCCACTTGCGTGTGTTTCTCTTAGTTTTATTAGGGGGTCTATTGTAGAAGTTCCGCATTGAGCTCTTTGAAGCTCCATTCTCTTAGCGTGACACTCACATTAATTGTCACGATTACAAATGTGATTCAGCTGTGCTTGCTCATTTGGCGCCAGCCGCCACGGCTTCAGTTTGGCTCCCTGTCACTATTTGAACCCAGTCCTGTCGGTCCCCTGTGGTCAGTCCATCTGCGAACCTCAGTGAATACTACACAAGCCTTTTTCGACCCTGACTCCTACCTGTCATGTTTTTGCTCCTGTCTGTTTCCGGCTATGACCTGTTTTGCTCCTGACCACGTCTGTTCTCCCGCTTCGGCTGACGACCTCTCTTTGTCCCGCCAACGTCTACTCTCCCGTCCCGGCTACCGACCCCTTTTTCCGTCCCTGACACCGCCATAGCTCGCTACGGAAGATCCACTTCCGTGTTCGGATCACAATCCGAGTACAAGAGCGACTCGCTTCCCGCGTCCAATGAACACCGGATCGTGGGCGCAGCCCTTCCTCTTTTCTTCAATAAAACTAGTAAATGCTACACACTTGGGTCCTGTTTCCGTTCGGGTCCTGACATTAATGACTCCTGTTTATGGCAAAACTTGCAGAAAACTCAAGCTTTTCCATGCATTCCATCACCTCTAACCATCAGATTCTCTCCTCGATTGACTGAACTCTATAACCCGCGTCCCCGTTCACTTCTCCGATTTCCAATTTTCTTGTCCGGGATGTTCTTTTGCTTCTGTGCCCGCATTTTCTTCTTGGGCAACGGGAGCCGAGTCTGGGGAAATTAAGGCAGGAAGCTTGCTCAGCTCTGCCAGGAGATGCAGAAATATTCATTACATGCATGAGGCGGCTCCGGCTGGCAGCCTGTATTGATCCGGTGCTCCTGTTGCACCGCTGCCATCGAACCGATCGATCCATCCCTCACTCCTCCCCGTCTGTAATGAGAGGCAAGGCGGCCGACTTCCTGCTGGTTTTGTTTAAGGGCATCGCCTGGCTGGTGGTCCCGATATCAAGCGCTGATCTTAAAAGGACTCTCCCAACGTGCTAAGTGGATCTTGAGATCCTGTTGAATGGAAATGCATATCTCTCAACCTCAGCCAATTGTTTCCCTTATTCATGATTGAAATTCCCTTATTGGCAGATAATGCACCTTACAAACACAACGGCACACCTATTTACTTACAGCAAGACAGGCTCTGTGTGAGTTATTTTTGACCATTCTTCTTTAAAAAATATCTCCATTTCCGTCAGGTTTGATGGTTTCCGAGCATGGACAGCCCGCTTTAAACCACACCAAAGATTTTCAATAATCTTCAGGTCTGGGGACTGAAATGGCCATTCCAAAACATTGTACTTGTTCCTCCGCATGAATGCCTTAGTAGAATATGAGCAGTGTTTGGAGTCGTTGTCTTGTTAAAGTGTCCAGGCCCAGCGCAACTTCAGCTTAGTCACTGATGCTAGAACAGGGGTCGGGAACCTGTGGCTCGTGAGCCATATATGGCTCTTTCTATGAGTACCTGTGGCTCAGAGACAAATTTGATTGCATGCAAATTTTCTCCATCTCTTTCAAAACTTGAGCCATTAATCCTGTTCAAATACACGCAAAGCCAAACCAAAGCTAACTTTCAAAGTCAAGTCAAGTCAAGTCATTTTTATTTGTATAGCCCTAAATCACGAAGAGTCTCAAAGGGCTTCACAGATTGTTACACTATATTACACAAACTATTTTCAACCGACAAGAGGAGTAGGTTATTCGTATGCAATGGAGTAGAAGTGAGTTTTAAGTTTAGATTTAAACATTTCCACTGAGGTTGCAGATCGAATCTCAGGGGGAAGAGCATTCCACAGCACCGGTGCCCGGATGGAGAACGCTCTCGAACCAGCAGAAGACTTCTTTGCTCTCGGGATCATCAGAAGACCAGCACTCTCAGATCGTAGGCTTCGGACCGGGACATAGTGGCAGATCAGATATGAAAGATAAGAGGGAGCAAGTCCATGTATGATTTTGTACAATACTAAGAGAACTTTGAAGTCACATCTTTGGCTAACTGGGAGCCAATGCAGGTTAGCCAAAATCGGTGTTATGTGATCGTACTTTTTTGTCCTGGTTAAAAGCCTCGCTGCGGCATTTTGTACTAGCTGAAGAGACTTGATTCTGGACTTCGGGAGACCGGAGAGTAGTGCATTGCAGTAATCGAGACGGGAGGTAACAAATGCATGAATTATTGTTTCCGCATCAGACTGAGACAGTATTGAACGGATTTTAGCAATGTTGCGAAGATGGAAGAAGGCAGTTCTAGTAATTTGCTTTACATGCATCTCAAAGGATAGATCAGGGTCAAATATGACACCTAAATTTTTAACTGAGTCACTCTGTGTGATGTGACATTTGTCAATGTTCACAGCAGTTTTTGAGAATAAGTCCCGGCATTTAGAAGGACCAATGACTAACATTTCGGTCTTTTCAGAGTTAAGACGCAAGAAATTGAGTGACATCCACTCTTTTATCTCAGTGAGACAGGCCTCAAAGCAGTACTTCGCAGAATATATAGGGAACGTTTTTCACTACAATTTACAGTCAAGGTGTCACACCCCCAAAAAAACAAAAAAAAAAACTCGTTTTGGCCTTACAATGCTAAAGAATCCTTTATATAAAAGCTCACTATATAATCTGTGTTCAGTGTTCAGATACCTTATGATGAAATCCACAGAACAAACTGTAAATACGCCAAATAACCGGAAGAGAACTTAAAGTTATTTGATTGGGTGAGTGGGAGGGATGGGTGGAGCTATGCAAAAAGTGCGCCAAAGGTAAGCACATCAGGCTCCCTCTTTGTGACGTTTTTACAAAATAACTGCTTGCACCTGGTTTTGAAACCAATATGTATGAAAAAAAAGGGTCAAAATGAGTTTAACCGATCTCGAGTAATTGCAAGAAAGAGATAAGTCTGAAGTGGTATGTTTGTTGATTTTGGGACACGGGCTCTGGCATTATTCTCTTTTCACATTTTTTATCAAATCATCAAAAATAAATGTGCTGAAGACTAAGCTTTTGTCTGGGGCGCGGGTTTAGCAATTTAGTAAATTTGTCTCATAATATATGGTGTGGCTCCTTCCCAAAATAAAATTAATATATTTTGCTTTTATGGCTCTTTGAGTCAAAAAGGTTCCCGACCCCTGTTCTAGAACATTGTTCGCAAGAATCTGCTGATACTGACTGGAATCCATGCGACCTTCTACTTTAACAAGATTGCCAGTACCTGCACTGGCCACACAGCCCCACAGCATGATGGAACCACCACCGAATATTACTATGGGTAGAAAGTGTTTGTCTTGGAATGCTGTGGTCTTCTTCCATACCGCTCCTTGTTATGTCCAAATAACTCAGTTTTAGTTTCATCAGTCCACAGCCCCTTATTCTAAAATGAAGCTGACTTGTCCACATGTGCTTTAGCATACCTCAAGTGAATGTTTGTGGCATGTGCGCAGAAAAGGCTTCTGCCGCATTACTCTCCCATACAGCATCTCCTTGTGCAAAGTGCACTGAATAGTTGAACCATGCTCTGTGACACCATCTGCAGCGAGATCATGTTGTAGGTCTTTGGAGCTGGTCTGTGGGTTGAGTTTGACTGTTCTCACCATCCTTTACCTCTGCTAATCCGAGATTTTTTTTGGCCTGCCACTCTGGGCCTTAACTAGAACTGTGCCTGTAGGCTTCCATTTCCCCACTATTTTTCTCACAGTGTAAATTGACAGCTGAAATCTCTGAGCTAGCTTTTTGTACCCTTCCCCTAAACCATGGTGTTGAACAATCTTCAGGTCATTTTAAGGTCATTTGACAGTTGTTCTAAGGCTCCCATGTTGCCACTCTTCAGAGAAGATGCAAAGAGGAGAACAACTTGCATCTGGCCGCCTTAAATACCCTTTCTCATTATTGGCCTAACTGTGTATGTAGGTCAAGGGTCAATGAGCTTACCAAACAATAATTAGTGCTAAAGGTATTCAAATCAATAAAACAACAAAGGTGCCCAGATTTATGCACCTGCCTACTTTTGTAATTATTGCACACTTTCTGTAAATCCTATGAACTTCATTTCACTTCTCAAATATCATTTTGTTTGTCTGCTATATGATATGTTTCACTGTAATTGCTGATCTGAACGACCAATGATTTATATAGGAAAATCTCGAAAATGATCAGGGGTGCACAAACATTTGCATACAACTGTAGAAACGAGGAACATTTGTGTGAATCAGTTTATTTTATTTATCAAAGAAAAAACACGAACAATTCTTTCAGCACCTTCCTTGGCTCTTTCCCCGGTAGCAGTGAATCCAGTTTTTTTTACTTTACGCAGCAGTGTATTAAAAAAGAAAATAATAAATCATATTCTAAATTATACTTCCTGTAAAAATTGTTTTACAGTACACACAATTTGAAATGATCAAAAAACTTTACAAAATACAGGGAATACATATCCGTTGACAGGTATGGAAATGGGTGAATCAGTTAATGGATGATTGGGGAGAACGAGGCTCTGGAACGACTAAAAATGAAATATAATTAATAGAAAAATGACGATTAGAGCACTGGAGAAACGACTGCAAGGATCGATCAATGGCAGGGAGGATTTTTGAATGAATCGATTCTTGGGTAGACTTTGAAGGGGGAAATTGTCACTGTATATGACATTAATCCATTCTGAGGTGGGCATTGCAAATTTAAATTGTCATATAGCGGGAGATAAAACCATATGCTAAATAGCTTTGCACCTTGTTACCTCAGATAAAAACATTAAAGTAACAAAACAGTATATGATAAATACTACTCATGTGGAATATACGTGTACAGGAATAAATATAGCAATCTAACTAAATATCCATGTAAAGAAAAAATACATTTTATTTACCTTTAGTGTGACGTGACTTGAGCTGGTCAAGTGGAGTAGCCGGTGGATGCAGGCGGGGAAGGAGACGGTGGATTCAAATTAAAACTGATTTTAAAACTTTGCCATTCCTTTAGAAGGTTTTATCTAATTTTCATTAATAGTCCTGCTGGTCAATTGTTTGCGGCCATGCAACTTAGCGAGGGGTACCCGTTTGAGAGTCTTCTTCGTATTTCTCGATAATCGCAAGCTTCGTTTCCATGGTTTTCATGTTTTTGCTTGTATCCCTTAAGCATCGATCTAAGTCTTGGGATCTGTAGCAAATAAATTCGTACAAAGCGTACAAGATTCTGAACTTGCTTTAGAGGGAGAGAGGTATTGTGGGAGGTAAGTCAGCCAATAGGAAACTGACGCAAACCCATAGCAGATCAGTATTAAGTCAATCAATAGCTGACCGGTGTTAAAGGGTAACCAGAATGTATAAACAGAAACGCCGCAAAATAGAATAGTTTTTTCTTGATGTCATATAGTGGAGAGAAATTGTCACGATGAGCGATGTGAATCACTTGTGCCCGCTCATTTGGCGGTAACTTGGATTGTCAGTATTTGAACTGAGTCCTGTCAATCCCTTGTTGTCAGTCCGTCTGCGAATCTCCGTGTATACAAGACAAGCCTTTTTCGACCCTGACCCCCGGGCCTTTCCCATTTTTGCTCCTGTTTGTCTCCGGCTACAACCCGTTTGATCCCAATTGTCTGCTCTCCCGTCCCGGCTTACGACCCCTTTTTGTTCCTGACTACGTCTACTCTCCCGTTCTGGCTTACGATTCGTTTCCAACCCCGACCATGTCTTGCTCTCCCAGTCCCGGCTACCGACCTGTTTTCCGCCCCTGACACCGCCATCGCTCGCTACCGAAGCTCCACTTCTGTGTTCGGATCACAATCCGAGTACGAGAGGGATTTTCTTCCTGCGCCCAGTGAACTCCAGATGATGGGCGCAGTCCTTCCTCTCTCTTTCAATAAAACGTGGTAAACGTCACTCAAGTGGGTCCTGTTTCCATTCTGGTCTTGACAGAAATGCTGTTTCGAGGGGCGGAAAAAATATTTTTAACACCGTAAAATGAAAACATAAGGCAGGATGGCCGTATCTCGGGGATCTATTTTATCTATAATTACATTTAGAAAGCATACAAAAAAGTAGGATTTCAAATCATAATCAATCACCCTAAAATGCACATTTTTACAAAATAACTTCTTAGAACAAACCTCCTGTGTGGAGTTTGCATGTTCTCCCCGGGCTTGCGTGGGTTTCCTCCCACATTCCAAAAACATGCATATCAGGTTAATTGGTCAGTTCGAATTGTCCCTAGGTGTGAAAGAGCGAGCGAATTGTCTGTCTCTGTGTGCCCTGCGATTGGCTGGCAACCAGTTCAGGGTGTCCCCTGCCCACTGCCCGAAGATAGCTCGGATGGGCTCCAGCGCCCCCGCGACTCGACTGAGAATAAGCCGTGCAGATAATGGATGGATGGACTTCTTAGAAATTAAACGATTGAGTTATACTAACCTTTCACCCAATTTAGCAACGTAGACGGAATTTATCTGCCGGCTGTCATGATTACTGATGTGAAGCACCTGAGCCCGCTCGTTTGGCGCCAACTGCTTTGGCCTCTGATTGGCTTCCTGTCCCTATTTAAACCCACTCCTTTCTGTCACCTGTTGTCAGCCCGTCTGCGAACCTCAGTTTACTCCAGGCAAGCTTTTTTCGACCCTGACTCACTCCTGTTTTTGCTCCCGTCTGTTCCCCGGCTTCGACCCGTTTTTAATCTTGACCACGTCTACTCTCCTCTCCTGGCTTTCAACTCGTTGCTGATCCCGACCAAGTTTTTTTGCTCTCTGTCCCGGCTACTGACCCGTTTTTACAGTTCCTGACACCTCCATCTCTCGCCCGGGATGCGCCACTTCCACGTTCAGAGCGACCTGCCTCCCGGAATCCTTTCCTTTCTTCACAATAAAACTGAGAAAAAACGTAACGCAAGTGGGTCCTGTTTCCGTTCTGGTCCTGACACCGGCGGTTCGTTGTAAATTCTTCTCTTGGATTGATCAAATCCAAAACGTCCAAAAGCCCAAAATGGGACACAACACAACAGAAAGAACCGTCGTACTGAAAGAATAGAAACCAAAATCCAAGTTTTCCTGTGAAACAAGCACATATCGTCACACTGCACTCAAAACAACTAGAAAAAAATTGCATCTTGAACGTTGTGAGTACAGTATTGTGTGGGGGTTTTCCTTGGGGGAGGTCTCAGCTTGTGTGCAACTGTCCTTAATTGGGCCGCGGGCCTCAGGTGGTCTGGAGCCATCAGGTCTTTTCACAGTTCACTCAACTCCCGGTGCAGCCAGAGAGGGCCACCGCCCGAGCACCGCGGCTATTTTTAGAACGCAGAAGGGCCCCCCCTCCGAAGCATGGAAAGCCCCCTACCACAACTGGTCCTAGTAGGCACCAACAATCGCTGTCATGATCCGCAAAACTCTGTTGTCGAAAAAAGAACTCAATTACTGGGTGAAAAACTGGGAAAAATGCATGGAAATGAATGTATTTAATAACATCTTCAAGAAAATACTACACAATTTATAAATTGGAGTTTTTTTTTCCAAAACAAAAGAACGTACTTCTCTAAAATGAAAAAAAAAACAACAACCAGATAAAAGAAAGCAAAGAAACAAATTTGTCAAGAATCGGAACAGGAGGAGAACCCAGATGCGTGACGTTTCTCACACAAGATTTTATTTTACGAGAAATGGGGCAGTCATGCACGTTAGGCAGCAGTCTGGTGTGGAATGAAAGGAAGCCAGAGGCCGACAAGATCGATACCAATTGCCCGAGCAGATATCGGACTGCTGGGGGCGAAACCGGACAGGACGGAACAGACAGGGTTGATATCAAAACAGGATATCAAAATTAAACAGGAAAAACTAGACGCGAACGAAAACTGGAGAGAATAATAACAGGACAAAATAGACGGGAACAATACCAGACAGGAAACCCAAGCAGGAAACCGAACAAAACTTCAAGTCAAAACCGACGTCTTGCAGGTGCAGAGGTTCTTTGACAGACTGACAAAGGGTGAGTGAGAGCAAAAAAGGGACAATTTTATTCCAGACGAATTATTTTTCTTATTTTCAACTAAAATATTCAAATTGTCCTCAATAAGTTGGGGGGCTGAGGGGTATGTTTTGGATATTTAATACCTATAAAAGATAAAATAAAATAAAATAAATCCACAATTTTATTAACAGCCTAAAATTTGATTTTTTTTTTAAAGAATAACTATTTCTTTAAAAGAATTCTAAAAATATGATTATGTCACGGTTGCCACGGCGCTTAATTGGCCCCGTCCATGTGGCACCAGCTGCGGCTCGTTGACAAATTGGCTTCCCTTCTATTTAAGCTCAGTGCTCCCACTCACCCTTTGTCAGTCCGTCAACGAACCTCTGCCACGCAAGACGTGTGTTTTGACTCTGTCCGGTTTCCTGCCTGTATTTCCTGTCTGGTAATGATCCCAGCTATTTTTGCCCTGTTTATTATTCTCTCCTGTTTTCGTTCCAGTCTACCTTGTCCTGTTTAATTTTGATATCCTGTTTCATTATCTATCATGTCTGTCCCGTCCAGTCTGGTATCGAACCCATCTGTCCGATATCTGCTCGGGCAATTGGTATCAATCTCGTCCACGCCAGACTGCTGCCGTAAAATAAAACGTCACGCATTTGGGTTCTCCTCCTATTCCGGTTCATGACAGATTATTTTTTTGAAGAAATAAATCGCCAAGACAAGGCATTTTCATCATTGTTGTTAAAATGAAACACACCAGAAAATAAAGTAAGGAAGCGAGATCCAGATGGTTCATTTTTTCCCCTTGCATTTGACATTGATTTTTTTATTAATTTATTTTTACAATGGATACATTTTAAAGTTTTCCCTTTTTTTGTGGGCATGGACATGTTCTTTATTGTTAAAATGAAAGTACAAAAAAAAAAGACTAAAAGGCGATATTTTTTCCTGACATAACATTTTTTTAACAAAAGAAAAAATCGAACTCAAAAAAATTCTTATGTTGTTGACAAGATTTATTGTTCTATTTTTATTTTATTTTAGCAATGTCAGAGCCCGAACAGACGATGAGCCCAAAAGCGTAACATTTTCACAGCAGGCTTTATTTTACGGAAACGGGGCAGACATAGGCGGGAACACAAACGCCAGCGATCGCTGGGCAGAGAAGTCAGGCACGGGAAAACAGGAAGCCAGGGGCAGACGAGCAGGTTCCCGGACAGGGCAGACGGGATTGATACCAAATACACGAGCAGGTACCGGACAGGACGGGACAGATACCTGGTACAGGATGCATGAGCAAGTTACTGGACAGGACGGGACAGACTAAATCGATACCTGATAAAGGAGCAAGATACCGGACAGGACGGGACAGACGGGATCGATACCGGATGCAGGAGCAAGATACTGGACAGGACGGGATCGATACCTGATACAGGATGCACGAGCAAGATACCGGACAGGACGGGACAGATACACGAGCAGGATACCGGACAGGACGGGACAGACAGGATCGATAGCATATGCAAGATACACGAGAAGGATACCGGACAGGACGGGGCCGACGTGATTGCTATTGGATACTGGATACACAAGCAGGATACCAGACAGAGTCAAAATGCTTGCCTTGTAAGTGCAGAGGTTCATTGACGGACTGACGAGAAATGAATGAGAGCACTGCGTATGAATAGGATGGGAGCCAATCCGGCAACGAGCAGCAGCTGGAGCCAAACAAGCAGGCACAGGTGAGGGCAATGGGCAACCGTGACAAGATAAAAAAAAAAAAAAATTCCAACAAATGTAACTGATTTTTTTTAATAATTAAAAAATTCAATTTTTTGGGGCAAGTGGGGCATGTATTTTATTTTTAAATAATACTATAAAATCCGTACAAATAATTTAGAAGTGGTTATACTGTAATTTTTAATAAAAGAAAATTATTACGAATATTTTTAAAAATAATACCAATCCCTCCAAAACTGAAAAACAACACAAACGAAAAAAATCTTAAAATATATATTTGTATGATTTTATTAATATATCACATAAAAGTAAAGAGACAAAATGAGACCGAAAAGGGACACATTTTCTCCTGGCAAACAAAATGATTTTTTTCTCTTTACAATGGAAATATTCTAATTTGTCATAGAAAATTTTGAGGAAATAGGTGTTCGATTTCAAATTCTTATTAAAAAAAAAAATGATTCTATGAGTGGAGTTTAAGTGGTAAATGTTTTTGCAAGCGTGCAAAGTGTGCAGATGGCGACACAGTCTGTTCCCGAGAAAGTTTCCCGGAGTGAAGAGGAAGTTAAAAAAAAAATCAGGAAGACCTTTGTCTTTGCACATTTTTCCTTCTCCTTTTTGGCACAATTTGCTCCTCACGTTCATCTTGTCAAACATCTTTTTGCACTCATTAATTTGGATGCATTATTCTAGTATCATTCCTCCTTCTTATTTATTTTCCCTCAAGTTCAATCTTTTTCATAAATCATGAATTTATTTTTATTTTTTTCATCCCTCCACAATATTTAACCTTTAAGTGTCTGTTGTGTTTCCAACTTATACAATTGTCATGGTTGCCAAGGCGCCCAATTGGCCCCGCCCGTGTGGTGCCAGCTGCGACTCATTGATAGATTGGCTTTCCATCTTTTTAAGCTCATTGCTCTCATTCTTCCTTTGTCAGTCCGTCAACGGACCTCTGCCCCGCAAGATGTGGATTCTGACTCGGTCCTGGTTTCCTGATGGCATTTCCTGTCCTGTATTGTTCCCGTTTATTTTTGTCCTGTTTAATATTGGTTTCCAGTTTCGTTCCCGCCTATTTTTGTCCTGTTAGGTCCTGATCCAATGTTTTCAAATGTATTACATGAATTTGATATTTAGTAATCATCGTTTGTTATTTGCTTATTGGGTCCGTTACTGACAAAATAATTTACAGTAACAGTTTACATTTGAAATTTGCTCCATTAACCTCCAGATTACCGTATATACTCGCATTGAAGCCAACCCCCTAAAACTGCCTAAAAAAAAGCACATAGTAAAAGAAAAAGAAGAAAACGCACTCCAACCCGTGAAAGCAGTGAACCCTTTTCTTATTTATTAATTTCTGAGAGCTTTCAATTGAATACTTACCTGAGACACTCCATATCCATTTTGTCGCCTGTCTTCAAACCACTCAAAGATCTCCTTCTCCTTTTGTGGGAACTGTCCTGTACGTTTTCTTTTTTCTCCAGGCGTGGTGGATCGCAAAAATGATTTTACAAATAAAAGGGCTAAAATTCAGCACACTCTTACCATAAATACTGTGCTTATGTTTGTCCTATTGCATTCCTGTTGGTTTGTTGTTCCTGTATATTATTGCTCATTTCGATTCAGTTTTGTCCTGTTAGAGCTGATTGGTGTTGAAACTTTATGTAGTGGAAAATGTGAGTATAGTCTCTGCATCCTTGTCCTTACATGTTTTGTTCAGTTTGAACCACTTGGTACTCCACCATAGCATGTGTATTTACCATTCATGTTTCATCTATTTTGATCTAGGTATTGTACTGTTACAGCTGGATGAACATGAAGTAGTTGTTCTTTTCACGCGTCACTATGTTCCTTGTGTCTTTGTACTTTCTTGTTTTGTTTAGCTGGAACCATTTGGTATTCTACCGTCTTAACTTCTCATATATTGTTCATCAAGATTGAGGTTTTGCTTCCCGCGTCCAGCAGGCTGTGGCGCAGCCCTTCCTCTTTCCTTCAATAAAACTTGTGGGAAACGTAACACAATTTGGTCCTGTTTCCGTTCTCGTCCTGACAATAATTCTGTTCCCTGCCTCCTCATGCTGTCGGGTTATGTTCAGTTAAAACCTGATGCTATTTCACCATACCCTGCACCTCCTTTCATGTTTTGTTCATTTAGATCTAGTTAATTTTTCAACATTATGTTGCAGGGAGGTTTAATGGAGCCTGTGTTAGACTAGCTTTGTCTTTGAATTCAGAAGATCCTAGTAAACTTTGTTGTTCCGTTACAGTAAACCATCTGATACTTTCTCCTTTCCTGCAAAAAAAACATTTTCTTATATCTTATTTGGCGTCTACATCTACATCTTGACGCCACTTTCTTCACATCACTCGTAAAACATCTTGTCGTATTGCAGCAATTCTTCTTGCGGTAAACAGTGCAAAAAGTGGAACAGTCGGAAGAAATGGGCGCTCTGGTCTCGCTTGGAGTGCGGACTTTATTGGCGACATCCTTCACGGCGGAGCGCCAGGCGGCGCCGGACCGAAGCCGATGCAGGAAAAGGACAAAGCCATTCGGGCTGAGCGATGAGCCGCTTGCTAACAAAATGACGCCTTCCATCTCAGCCTTCACGCAGTCTTTGCCGTTTCCTCAGTGTCACGGAACTCTTAATGGCCTTCCGTTTCGGATCCATTAGCGAGACAAGAAAAATGGCGCAGTTGTTGTGAGATCAGAGCGTTTTATCCAGGATGGTGATACTTATTACTATTTTTAAACTAGACTACACTGGGGAAACACTGTTAGCCCATTGCCAGATATGTTTGCTTATTTTCAAGGGAGAGTGCGTAATATATACTGCCTCCTAATGGTACTGTTCTTCAGTAGAAAAAAACATTGATTTGATAGATAGTTTATGTATTTTTGCCTATCATACCAATTTTCTATCTATCTATCTATCTATCTATCTATCTATCTATCTATCTATCTATCTATCTATCTATCTATCTATCTACCCTGGTCATATCCCACGAGAGGGGTGACCGGCAGCAAGACAAACACATACACAAAAACAAAGAAAATAAAAAAGGAAAAAGTAGCAAAAAAAATCACACACAATTTTTTGGGGACCATGGCCAACCCAAATGCCCGAACACCCAAACAAGTTAAGCACCTCGGCACTCAAGTTGGTCATGCTTTCGTCCCTCCAGATGAAACGGGACACAAGAAAGCGGCCGTGTCACTCGGGTCAGGGTGACACAACACACTCTTTTGTTCAACAGGGCCCGACAGCTTTCACTGGTTTACCCCTGCCGCATTATACAAGTGCCCTGCCCATCCCTTAGAACGCGTCCAAACATCCCACTATCCTTTTACAACACCTCTCCACTCATTCCTATCACCAACAAGAGCTCTATCTTCCACCAGATTTAGACCTCGTTCCTGCAGTGCACTCGTAACACCATCCATCCATGTCAACTGTGGCCGTCCTCTTGGTCTCCTTCCATTTACTTCTGCTCTGTGGATCCTCTTTAACATTCGCTCCTCATCCATCCTCTCAATGTGTCCAAACCAACCGAGTACTCTCTTATCTTGCTCAATTCCACGACTACTCCAGTTCTGTCTCTCACAATTTCATTTCTCAATCTATCCAATCTTGTCACTCCTAACATACTCCTCAAACACTTCATCTCAAAAACATTTAATTTCCGTCTCAAATCTGCGTTCATGCTCCAAGTCTCTGCACCATAAAACACAGTCGGCACAATCACACTCACATACAGTCCCCTCTTAACATCCTTACTCATACTCTTGATGCTCATCACTCTCCTCAGAGCACCCAAAACCTTGCTTCAGTAAGGCATACCAATTTTAATGTATATAAATATTTATAGGTGAAAACATTTGTCGACAGAGAGGAATCCATACCTAGTAGTTGCCGTCTTGTTTGTCTTGCATCTTACTGCTTTGCTCATTTGACACTAGTTTTCATTCGCATTAGACAATACAATGCCTTCTAGTGGTCAAATACAATATACCTTTAAGCATTGGTTCGACCTTTGTAATTAGCGTTAAGCTAGCAGGGCAATTCGATAGACCCATTTCATTATGCTTCTTTTTTTCTTGTAAATCGATTTTCTTTTGTTTTTTTCTGGTTGCAAAGTAAGGGAAAACTTGAGCCAATTGATATTGATTGCAATTCCCCTTCCTAGGTCAAGTCAAGTCCTGTTTATTTGTATAGCCCTTATCCACAAAGAGTCTCAAAGGGCTGCACAGACCACAGATTATTGCAAACCACAGACTATTATGACACCATCCCCTGATCTAAAACCTACATGAGGGCAAGGAAAAACTCAAAAACCTCAACATGAGGAAAATGAAGAAACCTTGAGAAGGGACCCCACATAAGGTCGTCCCCCTTCCAGGATGACCAGGCTGCAACAGATTTTGCAATAACAAATGATAAACAGATATTGTCAACCTAAAATAGAGGTTATTCACATGCTATAGAATAGAAATGTGTTTTAAGCTTAGATTCAAACATTTCCACTGAGGTTGCAGATCGAATCTCAGGGGGAAGAGCATTCCACAGCATCAAGGCCCGAATGGAGAACGCTCTTTAACCTTACAAACACAACGGCTGCGCCTATTTACTCACAGAAACACAGACATTGTTGAATAAAAACAAAGATAATTTGTGTAAACAAGTTAAGCTCGTGTACGGCGACCATTTTATCAATCTACATTGACATCTGCTTTCAGGGACTGAGACGATCCGGATAAGAGCCGGAATTGTTTGAGACGAGATGAGTTTCAGAATTTTGTTTTTTACCTGTAATAAAATATGATATGGCGTACACTGTTTGAAACGCTCAAACGACATATAAAATACGGGGAAAACGTCCAAGTTGACAGGTATGGGATAAGGAGAGGGAAAAAGAAAGAAATAAGAGAAAATTGTGTAGTGTTTATTTAACCAAACATATTCTCATCTCTCATCTCATTAGCCGTACCGCTTATCCTCAGTAGGGTCGCGGGGGGGCTGGAGCCCATCCCAGCAATCATCGGGCAGTGGGCAGGGGACACCCTGAACTGGTTGCCATCCAATCGCAGGGCACACAGGGACAGACAACTCATTCGCTCATTCATACCTAGGGACAATTTGGACCGGCCAATTCACCTGAAATGCATGTCTTTGGAATGTGGGAGGAAACCGGAGTGCCCGGAGGAAACCCACGCAAGCACGGGGAGGACATACAAACTCCGCACAGAAAGTCTGGAGCTGGATTTGAACTCACGACAGGTTCCCATGACATGAACTGTGCCGCACAAGCGCTAACCACTGCGCCGCCGTGCTGCCACCAAACATATTATACTTGATTAATACACTAGAAGCTGTTCGTCACAGCACAACACACAAAATATATGAGCTGTCTTTTCCTTTTTGTAATACATATTTGATTTGATTTTTATTGTACCTTAGTTTTAAACTTTTATTATCAAAGAAATTTGCATTGGCGTTTTTATGATAATAGGCCTAAAGACGACCTCGTCGGAGAATGACGTCACGTGAAAGTTCTAAAAAAAGTCTAGTTTGAAACGTGGCGTATCGCGCATGCGCGTTTGTGCAGCTTCCGTATTTTTCTACCGCGCATGCTCAGCTGCCCGTTTGAAAGCCAAGCGAGGGATTTATCGAAATAAAAAGGAAAAGCACCCGAAACGGTAATAAAAAGGTTTTGTCACTTAAATGTCATTTCACGTTCTGCGTGTTTTCAGATACGCGGAGTAAACCGAAGACTTAAAAAAAAGTCCGTATAACCGCTGTCGGAAATGACAGCTTCCATATTCAGGGGTTGGTTGGGGGATAGCCCAAGTTAGCTTTAGCTTCTAAGTTTTTCCTAATACACTATTGGCAACCCTTAATTCAAGGTAACGAAAATAAATTGCCTTGACGTTAAAATTTTACTCTATGAGTGTATTTTAGAAACCATGTACCATAAATTTCCAATTTCAATGAGAAGGATAAACCACCTTTTACACGATTCCCTCAATTTTCGCGGTTGGTACCTCAGTGTAGCACATGCAGTTTCCCCTCATCCGGGAGATTTGTATGCCTCAAAGCACTGTGGGACTTGGAGTACTGAGACGAATGATACATGTGCCCCATGTGTATTGTTTAATTTCTCCAGGACATGTATTTAGCTTTGTTGGGTGGGGAAAAAGGAAATATTTTATTTCCTCAATGTACATTAAACGTTTGTATACAGCATTTTGAGTGTCAATTCATTGCCTGTAAAGGGCTTCAACATTTTATTTTGATCGAATATTTTTTCCTGTATGCACTTACGGCAAACATGCTCTCGTAATTCCAGGTGGAGATCAACTAACTACTACAGCTCAACTTTTAGCATAGCCACCAGGTGAGTGCAGCTAATCCCCCAACCCCTTCCAAAATCAACAAATCCAACAAGACCTTTTTTTTTATTCTGATTGCTGTAATAGTTGGAAATAGACATCAACTGACCACTTAAGCTCCAATCTTTAGCATAAGCACCAGTTACACCAAAAATTGTTGACAAAAATCAACAAAAATACCGTTTTTGGTCTTGTGATTGCCATAGTATTTGCAGGTGGAAAGAGAATAACTACTACAGCTCCAATTTCGAGCTTAAGCATCAATTGTAAGCAGCTAATCAGAAAATACTACCAAAAGAGCAAGAAAATAATCGCTGAAAAATAAACAATATTTGTTAGCATTCTTATTGCTGTAGTAATGCAGTTGGAGAGCATGTAACTACTACAGCTCCAACTTTAGCATGACCAATGAATAAATCAAACAACGCTTGATTTCAGCCAATCAGAACGGGAAGCAGACGACTGCCCGGCCCCTTTTGTATTACAATGAATGGCATGCTAGCAGCTTCACCATCAACTCAACGTGCATTGGATCGATGGGAACCGAAACCCAAGTTATTTGTTCTACATTAAGTGTTTTATTTTTATAACACTGCTGTTGGGTCGGTTAGTTGTCAGTGAGATAAGTTTGTAAGTTACTGCGGCCGCTTTACTTGGAATTTCTTTGAGTATATCATTGCTACCTCGTAAGCATATGACACAAACAAATACAAGGGAAATTGGCCTTTCGTAGTTAAAGTAAAACTTGTAAATTATGGGATTGATAGGATGTGCAGTTAGTGAACCGGTGTATCGGGTTTGTGGGGCTCGTGATGCAGTTTCCAGATGTTACTCGCCGCAGACTTAGAACAGGTGGAGATTGCGCCACTGCTTTGTGACTTTTATGTGCTGGGTCTTTTGTTTGTATATCTTGTATATACTGTTATCTCTCACAAATCTGAATCTGTGTCCATGTGTAGTTGTTATGGGGCTTCTGACTTCCTCCTAAATCGCCAACATTTTGCATCCACCCCGTACAATGTTATTAGCATCTTTGGACACTTTCATGTCATGGATAAAACTGTACAGAATAATTGAGACCCTTTTCTTCTGACTTTTGGGATACGTTTGTATATCTATCTATCTATGTCATATCCCTCAAGACCGACAGCAAGACAAACACATACAATAACAAAGAAAATAAAAAGGGGAAAAAAATAGCAAAAATCACACACATTTTTGGACCGTGGCCAACCCAAACACCCAAGCAAGTTAGGCACCTCTGCACCTAAGTTGGTCATGCTTTCGTCCCTCCAGATGAAACGGGACACGAGAAAGCGGCCATGTCACTCATGTCAGGGTGACACAACACACTCATTTGTTTAACAGCAGGGGCAGAAAGCTTTCACTGGTTTACCCCTGCCGCAAAGGAAGGGGGGCGGGAGACCGAAAGGTCTAGTAAACCCTATTAATATGGTCACTAAATGTGAGAGGATGTGGAAGTAAAGCGACTGAGTGGAAGAAAGAGGAGATCGGAAGGATGATGACTAAAAGGAAGGTTGATGTGTTAGCCCTGAGTGAAACAAAGATGAAAGGAAAGGGTGAATTACAGCTCGGAGGTATGTATGGTAGAAGGTCTGGAGTTACGGGTGGACATGCTAGAGAAGGAGTGGCTGTGCTTGTGAGTGAGAAAGCAAAGGAAAAACTGGTGGAGTGGAAAGAGATATCTTCCAGATTGATGTGGGTGAGGTTGAAGTGGGGTGCAGAAGTATGGATGTTTATAAGTGCATATGGACCTGGTTCAGAAAGAAGCGCTGAGGAGTTGTGGAAGGACTTTTCTGAATTTGTGGCAAGTGCGAAAGAAGGGTGGAAAGTGGTAATACTAGGTGACCTAAATGCGAGAGTGGGTGATGGAACGGTTGAAAATGTGATATGGAGTACCAGGAAGAAATGACAGTGGGAAGAAATTGGTTAAGTTATGTGTGGAAAATGAGTTGGTGATTGGAAATACATTGTTTAAAAAGAGGGACGTGAATAAGTATACCTTTGTCAGAGTGGATGGTGGTGAGCTGGTGGACAGAGCACTGATGGATTATGTAGTGGTTAGGAAAGGGATATTAAGTAGATTGCTGAATGTGCATGTTTAGAGAGGTGAAAATATTGGTATGTCTGATCATTTTTATGTGAAAGGAAAACTGAGAATAGATGGATGGTGGAGGGCTAGTTATAAGAAGAGTGTGAGGGAAGAGGTGAAAAGGAAAGAGTTTAAAGAAGAGGATAGGGGAAGAGTATGAACGGATTAGTAGAAGAGAAATGTGGAGAGTGTGGAAATGGAATGGAAGTGGTTTAAAGAGGCAGTGTTGAGAAGTGCAAAAGAAGTGTGTGGAATGAGAAAAATTGGTCAGGGTATTAGGTAAGGAAGTGAATGATGAGGTATCAGAGGCTGTGACAGAAAAGAGACGTGCCTTTGAGGAGTGACTGCAAGATAAGAGTGGCGATGCGTATGAAAAGTATAAAGTAAAGAAAAGGTTGGTAAAAGTGGCAGTGGAAGCAGCGAAAAGAAAAGCAAATGATGAATGGTATCGAAAGATAGGAGTGAACTTTGAGGAAAGGCGATAAGTGTTCTGGAAAGAAGTGAAAAGAGTAAGAAACAGTGAGTCTGGAAAGGAAGAGAAAGTGAAATATAAGGATGGTAGATTGCTGGTTAGCGGTAGTGCAGTCAGGACGAGATGGGCCGAGTATTTTGAGGAGTTGCTAAATGTGGAGGATGGGAGAGAAGTGAGAGTCGGGGCGATCGATGGTATGGAGAGAATGCCTGTGTTGGGTGATTTAAATGTGAAGCCTGTGGAAACATGGGAGGTGCAAGAGGCAGTGAAATAAATGAAAGGGCGGAAGGCACCTGGGTTAGATGGTTGCACTGCTGAATGCCTGAAAAAAGGTGGCACAGCTATGATTGACTGGTTAGTTAGTAAGCTTGTTGAACGTATGCTTTTTAAGTGGTGTAGTGCATGTGTGGTGCCATTGTATTAGGGTAAAGGTGTTAAGTATGAATCTAGCAATTCGAGAGGTATCAGTTTGTTGTCCGTGTATGGAAGAGTCTTGATTAAGAGAGTGAGAGAAAGAACGAATAGGGTGGTGATGGAGGAGCGGAGTGGTCTCAGGAAAGGAAGTGGATGTGTGGATCAGGTGTTTGCAGTACGACAGGTGTGTGAGAAATATTTTGCAAAAGGTAAGGATGTTTATTTGGCTTTCATGGACTTGGAAAAGGCTTATGACAGTTGATAGAAAGGCGTTGTGGCAAGTGATGGTAATGTATGGAGTGGGTGGAACGTTGTTGGAACCATTGAAGAGTTTTTATGTGAACAGCAGAGCATGTGTAAGAGTAGGGAGTGAGACAAGTGAGTGGTTCCCTGTGTTGACTGGTGTGAGACAAGGGTGCGTGATGTCACCATGGCTGTTTAATGTGTACATGGATGGCATGGTGAGAGAGGTGAATGCAAGAGTATTTAGCAGAGGTGTAGAGATGATGGATAACAGTGGAACGGCGTGGCAGGTAAGTCAGTTGTCGTTTGCAGATGACAGCGCTTGTGGCTGATTCTAAGGAAACTTTGAGAAGGTTGGTAACGGAGTTTGGAAGAGAATGTGATAGGCGTAAGTTAAGTGTGAATGTTGGGAAGAGTAAGGTGATGAAGGGTTCACGTGATGGAGTGGGCATGACGTCAGAAATAAGGTTGCATGGACGGGTGCTGGAAGAAGTTGAAAGCTTTAGGTACTTGGGTTGTGATGTCGCTGCAGTCGGTGGAATGGAGTGCGAGTGAATCAAGGAAGCAAGGTTTTGTGTGCTCTGAGGAGAGTGATGAGCAACAAGAGTATGAGTAAGGATGTTAAGAGGGGACTGTATGTGAGTGTGATTGTGCCGACTCTGTTTTATGGTGCAGAGACTTCGAGCATGAACGCAGATTTGAGAAGGAAATTAAATATTTTTTAGATGAAGTTGTGAGAGACAGAACTGGAGTAGTCGTGGAATTGAGCAAGCGTGTTGATAAGAGAGTACTCTGTTGGTTTGGACACATGGAGACGATGGACTAAGAGGAAGGCCGCGATTGACGTGGATGGATGGTGTTATGAGTGCACTGCAGGAAAGAGGTCTAAATATAATGGAAGCTCAGGCTCTTGTTGGTGATAGGAATGAGTGAAGAGGTGTTGTGAAAGGATAGTGGGATGTTGGACGCGTTCTAAGGGATGGGCGGGGCACCTGTATGATGCAGCAGGGGTAAACCAGTGCAAGCTGTCGGGCCCTCATGTTGAACAAAAGAGTGTGTTGTGTCACCCTGACCCGAGTAACATGGCCGCTTTCTCGTGTCCCGTTTCATCTGGAGGGACAAAAGCATGACCAACTTAGGTGCCGAGGTGCCTAACTTGTTTGGGTGTTTGGGCATTTGGGTTGGCCATGGTCCCTTTTATTTTCTTTGTTATTGTATGTGTTTGTCTTGCCTTCGGTCCCCCCTCTTGAGGGATATGACCAAGGTAGATAGATAGACCCCTGCCTATTATACAGGTGCCCTGCCCATCCCTTAGAACACGTCCAAACATCCAACTATCCTTTTACAACACCTCTCCACTCATTCCTATTACCAACAAGAGCTCTTGCTTCTACTAGATTTAGATTTAAGTTTGTTTAATAATGATATATAATCTCTAAAGCCTTTACATAGTCAATAACCTGATTTTAATCTCTACATACCTGTTGTTTTATACCATCTATAATATTTATATTTATTGCACTACCATGTCCTTCTTACTTAACCATTATACATAGAGTTTACTCCTGCACTCTTTTACATAAATATTTAATATTTATACGCTGCTCTGCATTTCTGTTTGGATGCTAACTGCATTTTGTTGCCTTGTATTTGTGACTTGTGCAAAAATGATAAAGTTGAATCTAATCTAATCTATAAGAAGGAAGGAATGATATGGGTATGTTATCAGGAATAGCAACTAAAAAGTCGCTTACTGTTGTTTCGTACGCCCTCTCTGTCTGATCTACTATATTAATTGGAGGAAGCAAGTTGGAAAAACTACAAAAAATAAGAATTACCGTATTTTCCGCACTATAAGGTGCACCGGGTTATAGGGCGCACCCCGAAAAAATAGTTTTTGGTCCTATATTTGACATACATAAGACGCACCGGATTATAAGGTGCTACAATGGGAACGTCGACAAAACAGTCAGATAGTTCAGTCAAACTTATTACCCCCTTAACATTCCCAAAGCTTGCAAAGAAGCAAATACGTGTCATAGACACGTGCGGAAGTGGTGTCCGTACGATGTCACTCAAATGCATCGTTCCAAATATCATTCGGAAGGTTAAAGTCTTGGGATTCAAGAAATGCCAACCATTCCTTAGTTCCTATTTTCTTTTTCGCTCGCAACTTTACTGTGCATATGACAATAAACTCTTGGAATTGTTTTTAAATTAAAAATAGACACTCCATTCCATCCATTATCTGCACCGCTTATCACAGAAACATCGAGTTCAGTCTGAAACAAGATACAGGGAAAATATATAGCCGGAGTAGCTCACCGAAGTCGTTGTGTTCAATAATAATGTGCAACCATGGTCCTCTTATATCCGTGAGTGTAGTAAATCCAGGAGAGTAAAATATTTACAAATACAGTACAGAATAGTAAAATACTGTTTTCTCTATGCCGTCAACCCAACTTGCTATTCACATTCATCTTTTTCGGCCAATTGCAGGCTTTGTTTTGTCCCTTTAGCCTATGCCAGCCTGTAATTGATAAAAAGGATCCGCCCCCTTTACCTCCGAATAACTTTAGCCAATAGTGATCGATTCAACTGATGATTGAAACATCTTTTTCGGCCAATTGCAGGCTTTGTTTTGCGCCTTTAGCCTATGCGAGCCTGTAAATGATAAAAAGGATCCGCCCCCTTTACCTGCGAATAACTTTAGCCAATAGTGATGGATTCAAATGATGATTGACACATTGGTTAGCCAATGAAACGCCGGTAAATAAATCCCAGCATACACCGCGGACTACTTTGCGTTTGGGGGAAATCTAGTCTGCGGCTGCTGCATTAGTTGCAAGACTTTGCGACTTAATATCGATCCATAAATAAGGCGCACTGTATTATAAGGCGCATGGTCAGCTTTTGAAAAAAATTAAGACTTTTAGGTGCGCCTTATAGTGCGGAAAATACGGTATAATCACTGACATTTAACAATAACCTTTTTTTGCTTCCTGATTGCTGCGGTAATTGCAGAGGGAGAGCAAATAACTATTGCAGCTCTAATTCTTATCATAATACCCAGTGGAAGGTAGCTAATCAGAAAAAAATACAACCCCCCCCTTAAAATAAACAATAAAAATTTTCAAGTCAACCTGTCATTGCTATTTCGGATGAGTTTGTGTGTTTTCTATTCAACACAAGCAAGAGGGAGAGAAAAAGTCGTAGAATCCGAAAGGCCATATTCCGGCAACTTTGGAATGACTCCTCTCTTTTTAATTCAGCCTCCCCGCGGCTTCTCTCCCACACTTTGAAGCAGCGAGTTTCATCCCGTTAATGCCCTTTTCCGCGCCTGCAAACGTTGCGTCTGCCCGGCAGGCTGTTGCCGCTCACATTTTTTTAAGCTGAGCGAGTGTGACAGAAAGCCAGGCGTTACCTGCTGGGACCACTTTCCGACTTGACTCCCCCAAAAGCTCTGACACCCGCCCCCCTCTGGGTTTACGTTTGGAGTTTAAACTTGTTTCCTGACTAAATGTCAACTGTGTGGCTCACATATACCTTCAAAATGAAGACATTTCTGCCTTCATCTAAAGTTATTCGGGTTAGGATAGTCGTTCAATAGAAGCACCTGATTTCTAGGATTTGAGATGCGAGATGGATCGCTTTTAGTCCGCATCTTCACTTCTTATTGGTTTGACTTGAGTGTAGGCAGTCGACCCCCGGGATACAACATTAATCGCTTCTGCGGTCTGGATTGCAAGGTGAAACTGTCATATACAGGGTTCTTACGGGTGCTTGAAATCCTTTAAGGCTAGAATTTTAATGTTGTGTTTTCAAGAATTGAAAAGTGCTTGAAATTTGGGTGCTTGTAGATGCTTGAAATTGTTGCCATATTTCTCAACAAATCTGATTGAAAATGACTCTGACACTGCTCTCTCGTTGCTTCGTTTCGCCATTGCATTTTGTCTTCCCTCGTTAATAACTGCAGCTGCTACATTAGTTTGTATTGCATTATCCTATGAAGCATCATCGCCCCCTTTGGGTTGCGCCCAGAGGACATATGCACGCTGCACTCAACAGGGCATTATGAAATGTGTATGGGACTACATATAAATTATGTAAATGTATTATGGACCATGCAATAAATGATGTAGTGTTTCCCAGTGGTAAATTGTGATGGAAGAAGAACTTTCTGCAATGGAAAATGAAAGCAAGGAAATACTGTCATTTTTACCCACCACTTATATGGGGACAGATATGTCTCAAAAATATTTACAATCGTTTGTTCAGATACGCAAATATATTCACGATTTACTCGATCTAAAATCATTTGACTTGATAAATGCACTCACATTATTTCAAATTGCAAATGTAAATTGCAGATATATTTGTGTCTCTGAAAAATACATTATTCACACCGGATTTATTCTTTAAATACTACAGAAAAAAAATTTGTATAATTGGCCTTGAGATTTTTTGGGCCATGAGAAAAGGTGTATGAACCCTGCGTATTGCGGGGGATAGAAACTTATTTAGCTAATCCGTTCTAATCCTCTGGTACACTAGGTAAATACATTGCAGTTGTATATACATAATAAACATCAGTAACGAAATTGTGCATAATAGTCACCACTTATATGTGAGATAAAGGGTATCCTAAAAATGTATACACATTAAATAGCCAAAATGTTCCACATATACAGTAGATGCCCCAACATATCTTTGCACATCAGCCTTTCACTTTTCCTGAATGTTTTCAGAACAATCATCTGCAACTCTTACCACACAATCAAATCTGAAATAGAAAAAAGTCCATTGGCTCTTAAAAGTCAGTGTGTGATTGCGCATATCATAAAATTACATTATAAATAAATATTTACAAAAAAATACATTTTATTTAACAGCTGTTTTTAAAATTAAAAATCAATGTCAAACTTCCACTTGTGAGGTTTTATATGCCTTTAGAAGACTTTGTCATTCCAATCACCTTTTGTTCGTAATGGTCCAGAATCGTCAATTGGTTACAGCCATATTCCTTAGAGAGGGGAAACGATGTGTGTGTCTTCTTCATATTTTTGATATTACAAGCTTCCTTTCAATGTTTATCATGTTTTGCTTTTACCCATTGCTACAAAATGCATTTAAAAAAAAAAATCATTTTTTTTTAATTGCACAAACACACGTTTTACAAAACCCTTATTATTCTAATTTAAAGAGAAAGAGTTGATTGTGGGATGGAATTTAGCAAATAGCATCGTCATCTTTATGATGCTGTGACGCAAACAAACAGCACACAAGCCTTTTATGTGACATTGATCAATAGTAGACAGGCATTTTGGAGACATAAAATTGAAAATATGAGAAGTGGATCTCATCCAAGAGAAGATAATTGAAGCAACCGCCTGCAGGGGAGTAACTTTTTCTTTTAAAGGGAACGGTGGAAAAACAAGTAGAATTAACCATATGATATGCATAGCAAATTGGGGCGGCAGTAGCTCAGGAGGTAGAGCGATCGTCTTAGGATTTAGGGATCCCAGTTCGAATCCCGGCTTGTCTGTGTTACATGTCGAAGTGTCCTTGGGTAAGACATTGAACCCCCAATTACCCCCAATAAGCAGGTTAGCGCCTTACCAGCTCAGTAGCCTAGATGGTAGGGCGCCCGCTTTGAGACTGGGAGGTCGCTGGTTCGCGCCTCGGCCGAGTCATACCTAAGACTTATAACATTGGTAAAATGGCGGCGCCCTCTGTTGGCTGCGGCTGCATCGGCTCGCTACAACGGGTCAGGTGTATCAACATTTCGTTCTGTGTACATTGTTACAAAGAATGACAATACAAAGGAAATTATTATTATTATTATCATTACATGGCTGCACAGATCACGGCCGCTATTGGGAAATGTGAAGCACAATGTAAAGCGCTTTGGGAAGTCATTGACTTGAAAAGCGCTATATAAATGCAGATCATTTCATTTCATTTCAAATTATAGGCCCCTGCTACCAGTATGCCTGTCATTGTGCTGTCGGAAGGGACGGGGCCAGATGTCCACCTCACCATCATTCCAATAGGCGATATAACTCCCAACGGTACCCACGGCCACCACTCGGTCAAGGTGAGGTCAAATGAAAAGTTTTTTGCTTTCCTAAATTGGAGACGACACATTGGACACAAAAATATGTATTGTAACGCTGGCCAAGTTTATTCTATCGCATTTGTATGTTTGCTTCCAGGGCACTGTAATCCACAAAGGTCCCCTGGTACCGTCCCCGATTTACCAATTCATCCTGAAAACCGTCATCGAAGGTATAAATATGGACATGAATTTGGACGGGCAATTTGTGAATTTGTGTTGCTCATCAGACGACAAATGTGGGCTGCGGGAGGCCTCGTCCATCAACTTGGTCCTGCTGGGGACACTGGCCAATGATTTCTATCAGTCTGTCAACCAAGGGGTATGTTTAATTCCCAACTGATTGGTTGTTTTCAGGGAATGTATTTTGGGAAATGGGACCCACACAAACATCATTTTCTTTGACTTTTTGTTCTAAGCTTATTCAGTTAAAGCTAACGGATTTTAGATTTTTTTTCTCAAATGTATAAGGATCTGTAATTGATTTGCTAATATTCCTAATTGAGAGTAACATTTGCAAAAATGAATAATCCAGGGACGCCTTAGAGGTCGTGTGAGTGAGACTGTCCTTTTTCAGGGTTTTTAAACGGTTGAAGGCAAGTCCTGAAGTTATACTTGCTGTATTGAATATTAGATTAGTTATAATATTTCATGTTAAATGCGTTTTACACCAATATAATTGACATTTTGTAGTCCTTACTGTTGGGGTTTTCAACCCTTTTTAACTAAGGCATAGTTTTTGTTTTGTTTCGTTTTTTCCATGAGAAATTCTCAGAGCATACGGTCTGTTAAAAGTTGATTCGGGCACCTGATTCAATTGACTTTTTAAACTGAAATAATCATGTTGACAGTATAAAGTATTCTACTGTCAACTTGATTACCTCGACCAGGAATAGTTTTTATCTTGTTTTTCTCAAAAAAATAACAATGTTTGCTCATTTGAAGAATCATTTTTGTGATAATAATTACTTAAATAGAAAAAATGGTAATCTGCTGCCACCTACTGTTATGGATGAATGTAACAGTTACTCGGCTGATCACTGAAAGAAAGCGAAGATACTAAACAATGGCATGCTTTTTAATAAAGATACAATTCGGCAGTTTGATGTGGCGCACAAGACAAGGTCTTACAGCACGGTGGTTGAAAAACACTGCCTCACTGCATGTGTATTGTTTGAAGATGTCACCTTAAATGTAAATACCACTGACCACAAGCTTACCAGTGAAAATTCTAGTGAATTTTGTAGACTTTTTGTGATAGTCCGTCTCTCTTGAGAACAATTATCACTTGCTTACAATTTTTTTCCCACTGAAAGTGTCACGTTGTGCTGAGAAACTGTGGTTAAGTGCCGTTAATGGTGCTTGGTGTCGCAAAGTCATCATCCAGGCGTGGCATACGACTTCTCCTTAATTGCCGTTTGTTTGCCTTTCTGAAAAACGATGAGACTTTTTGCAATAGCTCATCAGCGACGCCTTGTTCCGCCGCATTCTTTTGACCCTCGAGTGTGTCGCATCTGCTGCTTAAATCCGCCCGGCGAACCCCCCGCAGCTTCTTAAAACGGAACACGATTCATCCTCCCACATGTCGTGTCTCGCCAGGATGTGGTGACGGCCTCGGGCTTCACGGTGGGCAAATCTCCCACGGCCAAACTGGACAAACGCCATCCGTGCAACCTGCTACTGTCAGGAGATGAAGCCTTCATCCATGTAAGAACATGAAGGATGTCACCATTGGTGGTAGAAAGTGGATGCAGACGTCTCACATTGAAATTAGCAACGACACACAAATCTTTAACTTGTATTCAATAACTTATTATCATTCTGGTATATTCAAAATCTGATGGCAATATCTACCACCAATGACAAGTGATTGAGACAGGTTTGTCCTCTGTTACTCAAACTGATGACTAGTTTTTGAAGCTGGGAGCTACTTTTTTCTTACTGATTAATGGGAGGGGCTACCTCGTTGATGTGGAGTTAGATAAACGCTTGTTATGTTGTTACTATTTTATACCAGGATGCAATTAAGGGCTCAGTCAACCACTTTAAACATCAGTAAGAAATCACAATTACTCATCACTGTTGAACTCTTTTCAGATCCAGTCGGCGACCTACTTGGGTGGCCACTTGTTTCGGTTTGACTCTGAAATAAGGGATTTAAGACACCAAAAACCCCATCACGAACACAATTGAAAACAATGTTACAATTATCAGAAGAAAATGCGTATACTAATTAAAAACAGGAGTAATTGTCTCAGAATTTTTTTTTTGAAAGCTACTCAAACTAAGTTGCAAGAGCAAAGTCACACTCAATAAACAATCCATAAATTCACAATATAATTGGAATGAAATAAAAAAGAGAAACGGGCTGACGGGAAAATGCAGAAGCTTATTTTAATAAAACAATATTGTACATGAATGAATATAAAAAGCACAGGAAAAACTTTGTATTAAAATGCGAAAATGTGACATGGGAGAAAATAACAAATTTTCAACTGAGGAAGTAATGCAAAGTATTGCACAAACTAAAATATTATATAGCCAATACTCACTATAATGCATGATAAAGACAAATACAATCAAATACTAGCTGTAAAATAAAAAATATCAAAAGTTCTTTCAACAAACACCCAAAAATAATGTGTCATATTTCAAAAATGAATAATTTGCCGTTTGTGGTATATAATTATTTAGCCTTGTTGGTATGAGTAAAAAACAACCGATTTGCTTGAGGAATTATACGTGCTTCCTCGCTCGCCAGGTTGTCCTTGTGCGTTTGATTCTTTTTCTTTCTCTTTTTTTTTTTTTTTTCTCTCAATCTTGTGTACTTCAGGTGTCTCCAAGTCCACCCACTGACCTCGCCTCACCCAGAGCCAAAAAGAAAGCCCCCCCACCCTCTCCTGGGGTCAGAAGCACAGTAAGTTTTTCTAAATTTTCATCAAATCTTACAATTGCAACAAGTTACAGGCTTGGTGATTATGGTTGTTTTTCTGCAGGTTCCCACCATCTACGTCAAGCTCGGGGACTTAAAACCTGACATGGTGGTCAATGTATACGGTGTGGTGGTCTTTTTCAAACTGCCCTTCAAAAGCAGAGGCTCAGGTCAGAATCCAAATTGGACACACTGCTGCTAAAAACGTCACATTATATGTCGTATGTATTATTTCTTTTAAAATTATTTATGTGGCGCGTTTTACTACAGCATTAGAATTGTCTTTATTGTCATTGATAATTACGTAGTGTAATTTTCACAAGAAATTATAAATTTTACACGTGGCACTCCAGGATAAACAGAATAAAAACCTGAATTGAAAATGTCAAAATAAACAGGTCAGGAGCAATATTTACAAAATAGTGCTTGTAGGGACTGGCCCAAGTTGTAAGTGCATCTAAAACAGTGCAGTTAACCCTATTAGCAACATTGGACAAAAACAAGAAGGATGAAACTTGTTTAGGGCACTGATGGCTGTGGGTAAAAAAACTCTGAGCCTGTTATGTCTTTTTAAGGGACCTGTAGCAATTCCTGAGATGGTGGCTGGGGTGAGAGGAGTCCACTACAATGTTGTCGGCAATGTCCTCAAAACTGGGCAGGGAGCAGCCGAAGATTTTCTGGGCTTTTTTGATGACTTTCTAAAGTCCTTATGTCTGCTGTTGGGGTCCCAGCATACCGGAGAATTACATACAGAAAAAATAATCTCTATGATTGTATTTATAAGTGTTTGGTGTGCCTCAGTGATTAAGGTGCACAAGGCTCTGCAGCAGCAGATGTTTTCTTGGATCCCAATCGTCATTCCTGCCACATTTGCGGAGAGGCGAGGCGCGATGGTGAGGCGTGTTTGCGCTCTAATTGCAAACGCGCTTGTGTTAACAAGCCTCTCTTAGCATTTGCAGATTGTCTCGCTTATGTGCCGTGAAGACATCTCTAGCGGCCCAATCCGTTCTCTTTTCTTTTTTTTCCTTGTACTGGTTTCCTACACTATCGGGGACTAATGGGGTTCAGATGGTATTTGGTGTTGTCATAAAATGAGGAATCTTGGAGCTGTTTCTTTTTGTCACTGATTAGTTATAACTATGTAATTACCAGCTTTTAATTATTGTGTTTCTTTCCCGGGAACATCTGCACCCTAAACAAGCGCGCAAAACTGAAAATTGTATATTTTGCCAGTTGCATCAAAAAAATGTATACTTCTATCTTATTGACTTATTTGTTGCCGTCAATTTCATTGCATTATTAGTACAACTTAGGCCTTCTAGAAGTAAGGTTAGAATATCCTCAGTCAACTACTAAAACATCTGGTGTTTTTTGTAAAGTCAAGTTTATTTGTATATCCCTTAATCACAAGAAACTGAGTGCTTTACATTTATAATTTTAAAAATAATTTTGGAAGAGCCCTTCATGTCAATGATTTTTCATACCAGTTAGAAATCAAATTTCCAGGAAAATCACAATGACTCATTGCTAGTTTCAGTTTCAGTCCGCGTGCTCTTCAGATGTTTGTAGGTGTGTTGGTGCCTTCTGTTCAATTTACTTTAAGCTGGGATGGGTATAACTGACATAGTTGGAAATATACTCAAACAATCTTGGTTTGGTCTAAATTAAAACATAAGGAGGAAATTAAACAAAAAAAGGAACTATTCCGATCAAAGGAATGAAACAATTTTATCTCCTCTCGGCAGACTTATGCTCCAGCCTAAAAATCACAGACGAATCCAAGAAAGAAATAAGCTGCACCGTCTTCTCACCAAAAATGGAATCACACCCTCAAATCTTTAAGATCGGCGATATCGTGCGCTTGCACAAATTCAAGGTTTCGTATCTCCATTCACGGATAATAAGTAGCAATCAGTCCGTTTTGACTTCCGTCCTTGTTTTCTGGCAGACGAAGCTTTACAATAATTCCCTCACGCTTCTCACCACCTACGGCTTTTCGGCAATGACCTTCAGCGGAATGGTGGGCGCAGACATGGAGCCTCGGCCCTCTAGACAGAACTTCCACTTCACCGAGGAGGATCGTCGCATCGTGACGAATCTGCGCTCGTGGGTGGCCAGCCAGAATCTTCTGCCGCCTGAGCCAGCCGTCCCGCTGTCTGCCGTCCAGCCCAAAATGTACTTCGACCTCACCTGCCAGCTGCTCGCCAAGGCTCCCTTCGACGCCACATGCACCTTGCTGAGGGTAAGAGCCCGATTATATCCATTTCGCATTAAAAAAATCTTTAGACTTTTTAAGCATTTGAACTTGCGATGTCAGCCTGTGCTCAAGTCCTGTTGTGTTTAATCAAGCAAGTTTTCTTAAGTTCTTTTTTTTGTCAACTCATGCTAGACTAGGGATGCACATGTCATATTGCCTTGAAGTAAATGTTCCAGGGACTGAATTTTCTTCTGTGTTTTTGAATCTTTCTAAAAAAAAAAAGTTATTGTCTTTCTCTTGAAAGTGACTGCATTTCAATGCAGGCAATAACCCGATTGGGAATGGAATATTGGATGACTGGAGTAATCCAATCGAATCATTGACATGGGTACAGACAAATTACCCCGTAAACATGGCAGAATATATATATTTTATATTGATATTACAAGGACAAAGCGGGAGGGACAACATTACGCAAAATCAAAATAGAATATGTGGTGAAGGAAACTGCTCGTTAGCACAAGGAATTGAATGCGTTTACATGCACGAGTAATTGGAAAAATGAAAGGACTAACCCAATAATTTTTATTGGAATACTTTCAGTTGTAGCCTTAACTGGATGCGCATTTTCGTGGATTTAATTCATTGGAATACTGGCAATATTGCGTTTCCGATAGGATTATTGCCTGCATGTAAACATACCCAATCTTTTTGATGACTTCATGACATTGTCATCGTTCGTCACCAATAGGTTTGGGACGGCACCCAGTGTCCTCACACTCTCCTCAAAGTGACTGTGGACCCCAACATTGTGGAAGGGCCGGTCTCTTTCTCGAAGGCGCGCGAACACATGATCGCCGACGTGCTGGTGTACGACAATCATGTGCAGTCCGCCCAGCAGCTAAAGGTCAGATTTCAAACTCTTCACCCACTGAAACGGCAGCAGCCTCTTGTTGGAGGCATGTGTTGAGTATTATATAGTTTTTACATTACAAACGAGAGTTCTTGGGTGTCTCATCACATGTCTAGGACATTCTTTGGTTTGAATATGGATTACAGCACAAATACCCAAAAAAGGGCTGAGGGAGATGATTTTTGACCAGGCTGTTAATATAAAGCGTATCATAATATTTTTTTTTCTTTGCATGCTGTGTTTCAATGAGGGCAACAAAACTGTACAAAATTAACGACGCAATTAAATGGAACAAAAAAAGACCCTAACTGTTGTTTTGGTACACTAGGTAAGTTGAGTGGCTTTTGTGCTGCTCTTTTAGGTGTATCTAACCATGTCCATCTGGGGGGAAAGGTAATGCACAGAAGGCCATACTCATTAGTGTGGTACTAAGGATGGGTTTTCTACGCGGAGGATTAAGAAATCATGAACGTCTGAGTCAAGTTGGCGTTCACAATTCTTTGATTTCAATTGTATTTGACTCAAGCTCCCTTTATTAGACTGCTCTCATAGACCACTCAAAGTTGAGTTCTTAAAACAGTCCATGTGCAGGGATGCCGGCGAGTGGCACCGGAGGGTAAATAAAGCTCTTCTTGGCTTCTTGTTGTGAGGCCGAGGGATTGTCTCTCATCTGAAACCTGCTGAGTAGGCATGCTTTTATCAGATCGAGTCTTAATCCTTCCACCTCTTTTTTCTAAGGCTTTTGGAATAAAAAAAGCAGCACGTCAATAAGACCTCTTAAGTTCTTTTTGTGTTCGCCGGTGCACTTTTCAGTTGGAGTGAACTCTCGTTCATCGCTAAGTTTACGTTCCAAAGTAGAAAGCTTCATTTGATGTTTGTTACAATTATTATTCATGTTAATCCTCTATTAAACATTGAAACTAAAGAACAACCTTTTTACTGGCCCAAGCATTCTTTTGTCAAATAAAAGTACCAAACATTACATAAAAGTTTATTTTCGGTTTACCAATACCTACTCTCTTAGGAACTGTTTCGCCAATCAGTAAACAATGCTTGATAAAAATCTGATTGTGATAGGTCAACCATGTTATAGTGAGGGATTGCTGTATTTTTGTCACATTGTACATCACATTGTACATGCTCCAAAGTCTGATTTATATTATTATGTTGTCAGTTTAATTATTTTGACTAATTCCTTGAAGGAAAAAAGTCAAAAATGGATCCTATATAATATGAAATTAGGTAAATAAGCAGTACATTTTTTAATTGAGAATGCAAACCCAAAATTAGACATGATGTTTGGAGCAAATCATGTTTGCAGCATGAGTCAAAGTGGCAGTGTCTTGGTGTTTTGTTATTTTTTTATATTGAGGTCTGGCTTTGCAAACACATTCCCCAACTGTTTATCTGGTATGAGTGGAAAACGACACTGGCAAAATCGCATTGAATCAGGCTTCTTACGGCACCGCAGCATTGTGTTGTTAAGCAGCCTCTGCCTCGACTTTCCTCCTTCCAATTGCTTTGACCTCTGTTCAATCAATCCAGCGCCCACTTAGTAATTTCGCAGTCATGTCGAGTTTTTAAACTTCGTTGAGGTTGTCTCCACTACTAACTCGCACAATTTTGGTAGCGTTGAACAAATGTATCATGTCAACATCCTCCAGAGTCTGTTTGTTCATAGCTTTTAATTTAGGCACAGCACAAAAAACAACAACCATTAATTAACAAAAGGAAATAACGAAATACTTGCACAAAAACCCCTTTACAATGATATAATACATAAACATGTTGCCCAAAGGAGGTAGGCTGAAGCAGGTTTAACTGCCTACCGCTATTCAAAATCAAAACAAGAAAACTTTATCCCACAAAAAGAAAAATAGAAATGACATATAAGACCTGCAAGTATACAGGGAGTGCAGAATTATTAGGCAAGTTGTATTTTTGAGGATTAATTTTATTATTGAACAACAACCATGTTCTTAATGAACCCAAAAGTCTCATTAATATCAAAGCTGAATATTTTGGAAGTTGGAGTGGGGCTTTTTTAGTTTTAGCTATTTTAGGAGGATATCTGTGTGTGCAGGTGACTATTACTGTGCATAATTATTAGGCAACTTAACAAAAAACAAATGTATACCCATTTCAATTATTTATTTTCATCAGGGAAACCAATATAACAGCTCAACATTCATAAATATACATTTCTGACATTCAAAAACAAAACAAAAACAAATCAGTGACCAATATAGCCACCTTTCTTTGCAAGGACACTCAAAAGCCTGCCATCCATGGATTCTGTCAGTGCTTTGATCTGTTCACAATCAACATTGCGTGCAGGAGCAACCACAGCCTCCCAGACACTGTTCAGAGAGGTGTACTGTTTTCCCTCCTTGTAAATCTCACATTTGATGAGGGACCACAGGTTCTCTATGGGGTTCAGATCAGGTGAACAAGGAGGCCATGTCATTAGTTTTTCTTCTTTTAGACCCTTTCTTGCCAGCCACGCTGTGGAGTACTTGGATGCGTGTGATGGAGCGTTGTCCTGCATGAAAATCATGTTTTTCTTGAAGGATGCGGACTTCTTCCTGTACCACTGCTTGAAGAAGGTGTCTTCCAGAAACTGGCAGTAGGACTGGGAGTTGAGCTTGAGTCCATCCTCAACCCGAAAAGGCCCCACAAGCTCATCTTTGATGATACCAGCCCATACCAGTACCCCACCTCCACCTTGCTGGCGTCTGAGGCGGACTGGAGCTCTCTGCCCTTTACCGATCCAGCCACGGGCCCATCCATCTGGCCCATCAAGACTCACTCTCATTTCATCAGTCCATAAAACCTTAGAAAAATCCGTCTTGAGATTTTTCTTTGCCGAGTCTTGACGTTTCAGCTTGTGTGTCTTGTTCAGTGGTGGTCGTTTTTCAGCCTTTCTTACCTTGGCCATGTCTCTGAGTATTGCACACCTTGTGCTTTTGGGCACTCCAGTGATGTTGCAGCTCTGAAATATGGCAAAACTGGTGGCAAGTGGCATCTTGGCAGCTGTACGCTTGACTTTTCTCAGTTCACGGGCAGTTATTTTGCGCCTTGGTTTTTCTACACGCTTCTTGCGACCCTGTTGACTATTTTGAATGTAACGCTTGATTGTTCGATGATCACGCTTCAGAAGCTTGGCAATTTTAAGAGTGCTGCATCCCTCTGCAAGATATCTCACTATTTTTGACTTTTCAGAGCCTGTCAAGTCCCTCTTCTGACCCATTTTGCCAAAGGAAAGGAAGTTGCCTAATAATTATGCACACCTGATATAGGGTGTTGATGTCATTAGACCACACCCCTTCTCATTACAGAGATGCACATCACCTGATATGCTTAATTGGTAGTAGGCTTTCGAGCCTATACAGCTTGGAGTAAGACAACATGCATAAAGAGGATGATGTGGTCAAAATACTCATTTGCCTAATAATTCTGCACTCCCTGTACTGCTAGTGACTGCTAGTGGGGCGGCAGTAGCTCAGGAGGTAGAGCGCTCGTCTTGGGATCAAGGGATCCCAGTTCGGATCCCGGCTCGTCCGTGTTACATGTCGAAGTATCCTTGGGTAAGACACTGAACCCCTAATACCCCCAATAAGCAGGTTAGCTTCTTACATGGCTGCAAGGCCGCTATTGGGAAATGTGGAGCACATTGTAAAGCGCTTTGGCAAGTCTTGTCTTGAAAAGCGCTATATAAACGCAGATCATTTCATTTCATTCTATATCATAGAATACCCAAATAAACCTTTATATAGTAATCCTCTCTAAGATAGTTATACAAAATTAACGAATAGTACAGGGGTGGCGAACACGTGGCTCTAGAGTCGAGTTGGCCAATAAGAATGCGGCTCTTTGCTCATCATATTTTCTATATACTGTGTCTATTTGCCTTGTTTCATGTTTAGTTTTTTTTTTGTGTGTGTTTATTGAGGGTGGACACTTTCCTTGAAATCAGCAAAAGAACAATACTTGTTGTATTGTAAGGAGAGGAGTGTGTTATGGGAAATAATATGTTTTTAATTGTGTGTGTTTGTGTGCGTCTGTCATGGCAGGTCAGTGTGTGGTGTGGCTCTTTGATTCTCACAGTTAAAAATTTCGACTTTGTGTCAAACTTGTTCGCCACCTCTGGTATAGTATATCCTTCCATTCATAATTTGCACTGCCTATCCTCCCTAGGGTTGCAGGGTGTATATTATACTGTATGATTTTTTTGAATCAATATCAGTTGTGAGAATTTAAAAATATTCCTAAGTAATCAAAATCATCCATTATGAAGCGAATTGCTCCACGCTGACCTCATAATTTGTGCTTTAGCCATAATGACAACGTGTGACTTTTATGGGGGGGACGACAACTTAATTGAAGCGGAGGTTGACTGCTCCTTCATTTGCTACAGCAATGAACCAAGCACACATTTGAGCTTCATTGAAGTTGATTCATGTCTCTAAAAATGTAAAGCCTGTCAAAAGACGAGGGATGCCAAAAACTACCTTTTATTTCCTGTTTGTATGTTTTGCCACAACATGGCAATTTGGGGTAATGCCTTTATTGATAATAGATGTTTAATACCACTTTTTCAGACCATGCCAGTACGAATACTCAACTCTTGTTTGTTATTTTGTATCAAATATTACAGTAGACCCCAACCTTATGTCATAAATTTGCAGAGCAGAATCTGATGCTTTTTCAGCCCCATCTTTATGGCATTTTCCTCTCGGTTTCACATCAACAACGAAGTAATTTGCGTGCCCAAATACAATTTAAACTTTCAGGTGTCCTTGCGTATGATGTATTGGGTCTTTAAGATGCCCATTTGCAATAGGTGCATGCCATATAAAAATGCTGGTTTGCGTCATGGCAGATAGGCTATTTGCTGAACTACATCCTACAACACCTTTCTCTTTATTGTGTTCAGAAACTCGTGTGCTTTGTAAAGACTTTGTCAGTCGTCGATACAAAGCTGTATATTTTTTGCATTGTATTTTTTTGCAATGGGGCCCAAGGCTTGCAGTGATGCTAAAGAGAGAAGCACAAACATAACCATGGAAATACTGTATAAGGAAGTCTTGTGAATTGCTCGCCTTGCTAGCATACCCGTAACAAATCGACAATCAGAACATTTATTAATAAGCAAGTGATTAAAGCAAGAAAATTTATTAAGAACATGATGTGAAGTGGAAGTTTTGAAATCAGTTATGATTCAAATCTGTCTTCTCCTTTCTCTGCATCTACCCGCTAGTCTACTGTACAAGCTGAAGTCACGTCCTTTAAGTGTATATTTACTTAAAATGTTATTTAATCATGTACATGAACACTAAACATCAGTAGTACTTACTGTATACTCTTTTTATTTTTTTATTTGGGGTACCCGGGGTTCGGAGGGCATTACCTAATCATCATTGGTTTGTATCCCCTTCTATACGGCAATTTCACTTTGCAACCCCCACCTCAAAACGGATTTGTGGTTTATCACGGGGTTCTACCTTAGCTTTTCCACGATTTGAAAACATCAGTTCGATGTACTTTATTTTCCGTGTCCATCATTTTCCCAGAGCTACCAAATTTGAAATATTGTCAGGCGAGCATTGATGACACAAGTCATCCATGCTGTTTCCGTTTTCCTCTTTTTCATGTGCAGGCCCTGTGGCCGTCACTCATTATTTCCTGTTTAGCGCTCACGCTTGATCAAACCGGGCTCTTGCTTTTCTGTGTCACTGAACGCTGTCGGGCCCGAGCGGCCTCTTGTTTTTCAATATTTCTGCCGAACTAAACGAGACTTTACGGGGTCCGCCGGCGCTATTTTCGTCCGAAAAATCATAAGTAGGCAGCCGAAGCGAAGTGAGGAAAGTGTGTGTTGAGGTTATGCCATTATGTGTGCAGAAAACTATTACATGCATGCAAGATGGGAATCGTCACTTTAGTCTTGGGAGAGTCGGGCTAGTTTCTTCTCGTCTATTTGCTTCACAATTGCTTTTTTTTCACGCAGTGTAAGTCAGACCAGTGCTTTGCAATCATTTTTGAGTCAAGACACTTTTTTGTTTTATAAAAAAATCTTGAAGCTCACCAAAAATGTTTAAAAGCAGCAGTTTCATGTTTTTTTCAAACTTAAAATGTCATTTAATTGAATTGTCTTTATTGTTATTGATAACAATGTTATGAAACATTGTATACATTAGACATGTCACTCCAGGGTAAACCTATAATAAAGTCTTTAATGAGAAAAAAAAGATGAGACTGTCAGGATGACTAGGCAAAAAGATTTTCAAAGAAGTTCTTGGAGACTGGCCTAAGTTTTAACAACAATGCAATTATTTGTTAAAAATAGTGCATTGTAACAGCAGTGCAACGAAAAGTAGTGCAATAACACTCAGCACCAACGTAAAATATTTAGCAGCATAGAAAAAAATCCCAAATAAGTCACAAGATAGACATTATCATATTTTTGCGTGCTTGTTTAGGGTGGTGATATGCCCTGGAGAAGAAGTTCACAGGATAAAGAACCTCACCTTCGCTCATGAAGTAATACTGGTTACTCCTTCTGGTAAATAATTTAGCTGTAATTTGGGATATTACTATTTTATCTGTTTTTCAATTTTTTGGTGCAAAATACTAAGTAATTTTATTTAGTTAAATAGAAATGAAATTGTAAAGCAAGAATTCAATTCATATGCCATTGGAACCAAAAATGTTTTACATCCTTCTAACTTTTTTTTAAATGTATTTAATTTGTCGTGAAAATAAGAACTTATTTGCAAAATGTTTACTTGACTACTATTCTATTTAATGTATTAGTTTTTTGAAATGCAATTTTAAAAAGCTAAATAAAAAAAGATTCATTTTAATAAGTTTGCTGTAATTTTGTGTTTTACCATATGTTTTAACCTGTTTTTCCATCTCATAATACTTGTTTCTTTCTAAATAATATGACAATTAATATTATAGTATTATGTCCTACTGGAAATTTGTATTTACTACATTGTAACTTTTTGGGGGAATAGTATTTTTTTTTTAATTGGAAAAAAATCATTTGCAGGATTTCTACTATATTTAGTTTAATTATTAGTTCTTGAAGTGCACTTTTAAAACTGTTCCATCAAAAAGGTTATTTGTTTTGGAGAATAATTTCTTTACTTAAAATAATAAAAAAATCTGCCTTCACAACAATTTAATTTGACTACAATCTAACCTTTCTGTTTTTTAGCCAAATATAATAAAACAAAATTCAGGAAAATAAGGTGCACGTGTACTACTAAATTTGCTTTATTTTTGCAGTGCAATTTTAAACAGCTTTATAAAACAAGATAATAAATATACACTGCTACCTCATGAACAGATTAGTGTATATACAACTCCTAGCAGAAAGTAAGGAATGATCAGTCTTAGACGAGTACTCCGACATTTTATTCTGTAAAACAAACTCGGATACAAATCATGAAAAAAATAATGTGCAACTCCCTGGCATTTAGAAACACTAAAAGAAATGAATGAAAAAACCTAGTGGTGGTCAGTAAATGATACTTTTATAGACCAAGCACGGGTGGAATAACTCCATTCTGAGGAAAAAATAATGGAATCATGAAAAACACACAAAGAAATGACAATCAAAACATCCATCCATTCTTCCATTATCTGCACCGCTTATCCTCAGTAGGGTCGCGGGGGTGCTGCAGCTCATCCCAGCTATCTTCGGGCAGTGGGCAGGGGACACCCTAAACTGGTGCTGGAATGGAATTTGGATGTTTTCCTCTTTGTAAATCTCAACGGAACGGCACCAAAAAAGGTTTCAGCATCATCACCTTGTCCAATGCAGATTTGTGACTCATCACTAACGATAACCTTCATCCAGTCATCCACAGTCCATGATTGCCTCTCCTCGGCCCATTGCAGTCTTGTTCCTGTGTGTTTAAGCGTGAACAATGGTTTCCCATTTGTTTTAGGCGACTTTCCACAGTTCTGTCACATATATTGACTCCAATTTTCTCCCATTTTCTCTTCATTTGTCTTGTTGTGCATTTTCTGTTTTCAAGACATATGGCCTTTACTTGTTTGTCTTGACGCCTACATGTCTTCCTTCCTACAGCTGATTGTGAACAGCCCACATCTTTGGCAACCATAGGAGTAGAGTTACCATCTTCACAATGTTTGACTCTTTGGTATAAAGAGACATCTCTCTTATTGGAGCCATGATTTTTGCCAGTCCAGGTGTCCTCCAAGGTGTGATAACTGCACTGGTTTTAACTGCTGACTAACGAGCAGACTTCATTTAAGCCAGGTTCCCAATTAAGGAAAGGACACTGACTGGGTGTGTGTCCTTATTTTCTACTCAAAATGCACTGATTCAAATTCCCCCCCCTCACAGTGATTCCATATTTATTTCCCTACACTTGCTTTAAAATAAGTAACATTTTTTAGTGTTTCTGAATGCCAATATTTTGCACTTTGGAACGACCTAAAGATTGTTTCATGTTTGTGATCTGAGTTTTTTGCTCGGGGTTGTAAAAAGAAATAAAATAGTAATCGGCTTCCACCTACTAATATAGATAAGTAATAATTACTTTGCTGTAAGACAATAAATAAACGATGGTATGTTTTTTGTTGTTGTTTCAAAAATAACATTTCCTGCAGCACACTGGGCAAACTTGCATAAATAGGTAATTGGCACACTGCTTGAAAAATACTAGGTTAGCCACCATCTTTTAATAAAGTCTTATTTTTTTCTTAATGGAACCAATTTTCCGACAAGCTTCCCAGTCCCAGTTTTCAAGTCATACTTTTCATTCCTTCTCAAGCTAAATGAGCAACGTCACAAATGTTTTATTTTTACATCTCTCTGATTTTAATCAATATTACAGGCCAAGAAATCAGTCTGAACCCTTCCCCTTAAGGGCAAGCTGTTTTCCGCCAGACTGGCCAAACGGTTTTCATTTTCATAATTGCTCGTTTTCACTACGAGACAGCTCTCTGCTTTTCAGGCTATCGTCCCCACCAACAAGAAAGAAAAAGCCAAATTCTGAAAGCAGTTTATTTTTCATTTCCTGAAATATTAGAGCCCTTATTTTGCAATTTGAAGATGTGCTCCACCGTTGCTTGTTATTCACCTGCAGACTCTAAAAAGGGCACTATCATTCCAATGCTGTTTTCTAAGGGAAGGCAGTTTTGTTTAACAAAAACAAAAAAAATCTTCTGTGAACACGACCGTTGGTTACATTCAGAAAAGGTTTAGTTATAGTCATGATAAATGTTCTTTTAATAACGTATGAACAAAGGACTATTAAAAACATAAAGTAGCATATATGAATTATAAAGAAGTGTGTTTTCTAAACATTAAAGTCCCCATGTTTATTGGATAGCGACCCTTGGTAGAAAAACACTTCAGTCATTTTTCATCAACCCATTATCTGCACTGCTTATCCTCAGTAAGGTCGCGGGGGTGCTGGAGCCCATCCCAGCTATCTTCGGGCAGTGGGCAGGGGGACACCCTGAACTGGTTGACAGGCCACACAGAGACAGACAACTCACTCGCTCATTCACACCTAAGGAGAATTTGGACCAGCTAATTCACCTAATATGCATGTTTTTGGAATATGGGAGAAAACCGGAGTGCCCGTAGGAAACCCACGCAAGCACAGGAAGAACATTCAAACTCCGCACAGAAAGGTTCGATCTCATGACCTCAGAACTGTGCCGTACACGCGCTAATCACTGTGCCGCCGTGCTGCCCTCAGTTATTTTTATAAAAGACTATTCATTCAAATAGTGAGCAAAAACACATGTATTTTCTCATGAACATGATTTTAGGTTAAGAAATGTGGAATTATATGACATAATTTGAAAAAGTAGACATCTTCAGTGGGCATCTTGAATGAATGAATGAATGAATGAATGAAAATTTTATTTCGGACATAAAAATAAAAACAGGACAAAAACAATGAGTCAACAACGAAATAATGTCCCACAAAATGTTCGAAAAGGGGTAGTCAGAAGCAGATGCTTATTTTTCCTACCCCTTTATCTTCCCTATTAAATACATTTTATAGATAGCTCCCTCTTGTGTACAATACAACAAAATCTCATGGATATACTTATTACATAGGTCAGATATCAATAATTATAAGTTACAATAATCACATATTTTATACACTAATCTTCGCAATACCCATCCCTCAACGTCATAATGCGCATAATGTCACTGCGGCACCAGTGATAATATCAATAAAAATAAACACAATATTTATAACAGTTCTGATGTGATAATAGCACAATAACAACAAGTTAGCCATGGTTTGAAGTGCAGTATTTCCAGTCTCCCTCATATCCCATTTTCTTCATCTCTGTATTTCGCCAGTAATGCTTTTTTGTATTTAAATTTGAACACATGGATATTTGGACATTGTTTGATTTCATTTTGCAAATTATTCCAAAGTCTGACTCCACACACAGACACACACATACTTCTCCTGGTGGTTCTCACCTTTGGGATTTTGAATTCACCACAGCCCCTCAAGTTATAATTTCCCTCTTTCCGAGTGAATAATCTTTGTATGTTTTCTGGCACTATGTTTTTGTTGACTTTAAATAACAGTTGTGAAGTGAAAAATTTTATTAAATCATCCAGTTTCAATAAATTGGACTCTATGAATAAAATATTGGTATGATCCCGATATCCTACCCTGTGTATGGTTCTTATTGCACGTTTTTGAAGGATAAAAAGGGGCTGTAGTGAACTTTTGTAATTATTTCCCCAGACTTCTGCACCATATGTTAAATATGGCAGAACGAGAGAACAATATAATAAATACAATGCATTATAATGTAAAAGAACTTTGGTTTTATTAATTATTGAAATGCTTTTAGATACCTTTGTTTGTATGTGTCTGATGTGTGTTTTCCAACTTAGTTTATTGTCTATTATGACCCCTAAAAACTTAATTTCTGATACAATGTCTATTGTGACACCATCCATTTTTACTTCTAAATTTTGATTTGCCTTACGATTACCAAAGAATATTACTTTGGTTTTATTTAAATTTAAAGATAATTTATTTATATCCATCCATACTTTTAGGTTAATTAGTTCACGATTAATACAGGTTACCAAATCCATATAGTTATCATTTGAATAGAAAATGTTAGTGTCATCTGCAAATACTACTATTTTCAATAGTTTTGAAACATTGAAAATATCGTTAATATATAAATTAAATAGCTTTGGTCCCAGGATAGAACCCTGTGGTACTCCACAACAGATGTCCAAATATTCAGATGAAAACTCTCCCATTTTTACATATTGCTTCCTCCCCGTCAAATAACTTTGAATCCATTTCAAAGCCACTCCCCTGATGCCATATCTTTCCAGTTTTTTTAATAGTATATTATGATTAATGGTATCAAATGCTTTTTTTTAAGTCAATAAATACCCCGACTGCGTATCTCTTCTTTTCTATACTGTGGGTGATTTCTTCTACTGCATCAATAATTGCCATTGTTGCTGATCTGTTTGCTCTAAAACCATATTGACTTTCATTAATCAATTTATGTTTATCTACAAATTGTTCCAGTCTATTATTGTAAAGTCTCTCTAATATTTTAGAGAACTGAGGAAGCAGAGATACCGGTCTATAGTTTGTAAAAATGTGCTTGTTCCCATTTTTGTATATTGGTATAACTTTTGCTATTTTCATTTGATTTGGAAATGTGCCTGTTAGAAATGATAGATTACAGATGTAGGTCAATGGTTTCACAATGCTGTTTATAATTTGCTTAATTAGTACCATATCGATGTCAAAACAATCCATAGACGTTTTGTTTTTACAGTTGTTAACCACGTCTAAGATTTCTGATTCCGTAACCCCAGATAAAAACATGGTCTTGGAGTTCATTTTTATTAGTGACTCAAATTGTTTACCACTGCACTCTGGGATATTTGCAGCGAGCTCTGGTCCAACATTTACAAAATAACTATTGAAATTCTCCACAACTTGATTTAAATTATAATTTTCACTGTTCTTATCAATAAAATAGTTTGGATATGCATTGCTTACATTCTTTCCTTTTATTATACTATTTAATATATCCCAAATACCTTTGATATTACTTTTGTTATGATGTAATAAATTGGTATAGTATAATTTCTTGCTTGCTCTTAATATTCCTGTCAATTTGTTTTTATACGTTTTATACCAGGTTTCGGCTTCCTTAGTTCTTAGTTTAATAAATTTTCTATATAAGTAGTTTTTTTTCTTACAAGCATTATGTAAACCCTTAGTTATCCATGGATGATTTACAGATTTATTCTTAATATTAATTTGTCTCATTGGGCAATTTTTGTTGTACTTGTTGGTGAATATTTCCAAAAATATGTCAAACGCACCATCCACATCATCTGTACCATATATAGCATTCCAGTTTTGTTTAACTAAGTCATCATACAGTGATATAATAGTCGCTTCAGTTCTAACTCGTTTGTAAACATAATCCTTAATTGATTCTTGTCTAGTAACCTTTTCATCATATACTGTAAATACTGGTAGGTGATCAGAAATATTACAAACCAGTAACCCGCTGACATTTGTAAATTCCATATTATTTGTAAATATATTGTCAATGAGTGTTGCACTGTGTAAAGTGAGTCTACTAGGCCTTAATATAGTTGGGTACAAACTCATACTGTACATCATATTAATATAGTCATCAATGTTTTTATGATTGTTTGGATTCATTAGATCGATGTTGAAATCTCCACAAATGAATAGTGTTTTGGCGCTTATTGTTGAATATGTTTTTTCAGCCCAGTTTGTGAAGGTTTCCAGATTTGAGCCCGGTGTTCTATACACACAACTGACTATGATATTTTTCCTTTTTTCATTTATAATTTCTATTGTAATACATTCAAGTAAATCGTCAATGACAAATGACATGTTTTGTAATATTTTCGATTTTAATCTTTTGTGCACATATATAGCTACTCCACCTCCTATTTTGTTAGTTCTATTTACATAGTTCAGATTATAATTATTTAATTCAAAATTGACACCCCTTCCCTCACTGAACCACGTTTCAGAAACTGCAATAACACTAAACGCGTTCTCAAATTGTTGTAAGTACTCAGTGATGTCATCAAAATTTGTGTACATACTTCTACTGTTAAAGTGTATTATTGAGAATTTGTCTTCAGATTTAACAAAGGTATTGTATTCATTTCCAGTATAATATTTGCAATTGTCTGAGCTAGCTGATATGAATTTGTGGTCAGGATCGAAGTCATCTAATCTTGAATTATTGGAGTCAGTGTGATTAACAATGCTCAGTTCCGGTAAATCATGGCCTAATATTTTATGATGGATTTTTTTATTGTGATCTGTAATAAGGGTGTCCATATTGTCAGTCCAGGATGCCATTGTTACACTTCAGGCAAATCTGTCCAGCTCCTGCATTTCTCGAACCCATAATATTTTTGCTTGTTCCGGAGTGCCGTTTAACTTTATGTATACTCTGCAGTTTGAAGTCCATGTTCCTTGTATTTTGTTCGTTTTCCTCAAAAATCGAGCCTGTCTTGCAATGTCAGAGTTTTTTTTGCTTAAGTGTTCATTTAAATAAACATTAGTCCCTTTTAGTTTTTTTCCTTGCTTAAGGATTTCATGTTTCCGTTTTCTGTTAACAAACCTCACGATGGTCGCCTTGGGTCGGTTGTCACCTCTTGTTAATGGGTGGCATGCTTCTATGTCCTCAGCATTGATGGATATGCCTTTTTTACTCATAAAAGCAATGACCTGTTGCTCAGCTGAATCCTCATCAGCATCTGTTGCAATATTTGTATTTGCCACAGCCTTGGCATAGGTCCGAGGTTTGATGTCCAAACCGGTGATAATGATGTCGTTTATCCTGGTATACTGTTCCAGATCTGCTACGCGTCCTTCTAGTGCAATAATCCTCTTTTCTTTCTCCATGTTTTCGTTTTTTAGGTTTTTGATTTCTGCCATTAAACTCAAAATTGTGTCTTGTTGTCTGGTGACGATATCCATTTTATCCATTAAAAAGCCGAGTGACTTTTTAATTTCCTCGAGTTCTTTATCTCTGCTCGGCATCTTGAAAATTTCACGTTCCTCTTACGGCACCGTCCGCTGGTCGCATCACCCAATCGCCCTCTGAGTCTCAAGTTGTTATTTTCGCCGGACTTAGTTTCCCCGACTGTTGGTCGCTATACAAGTAGCGCCGCCATGTTTGCCAGCGTCAACAATGGCCGATCTTTAACATTGTGGCGACACGCTTTTGGCGTTATGGCGACTCGCTCTTGACGAAGCACACTCAAACGAGCGAAGAGACGATTCGACGCCGCACAGTCAACCAAAAGCCGAACGGTCGACGAGCAGGAAAGAAAGCGGCTGCGGGGAGTGAAGGCGAGTCACGTCCCAGCCGAAGCTAGCTTGACTGCCGCTTCCCCGCACGGAGCCGACGTCGCCGATACAATCTGAAACTTTCCAACAGTTCAAGCTGAAAAATCTCAGTCCAGAATTCGTGAATTCTGGTATAGCTGGAATCTGAATCGCGACGACGTGGGAGACACAAAAATTGCCGCCACTCGATAACCCGGAAGCCCAAATGAGGATTTGGCAAGCTAGATTTTCTTGGTGGGGCTTTTTTGTACTTATTAGCTACTCAATACACACAGCTTAGCCCCAAATGTTATGGTCCTTGGCTGAGTCCCGTCATTCAGGCATCTTCCACTTTTTCCCCATTGTTTCCTTCTCTAGCCACTCATGTTAGCCACTTAGCCTCAAGCTCTGGCTCGCCATTAACCGCTGTTGTTATTGTAAGCGCTTCCTGCTTTGTCTATCTGTGCCTTCCACAGCTTGTCATACAAAAGAACGTTGCCGAACCTTCACTTACAAGTTGTTGTGCTAAAATGCAGCGGAATGATCTGATTTTAATACAGGAGTCCAACTGTTGCCTGAGTTTCACTTAGTCTTCATAATGTTCGGTCAAAAGGAGCAGCCAATTCATGGTAAGTATTTTAATGCTTGAATACAAAAACATTCGAGGAAGACATTTTCGGACGCATCTCATCCGACAGTCCCTGAACGCCTCCCCGGGGTGCTAATCTACTCATTTTAAGTAAGCGCCGTCCCCGCTGAACCTTCTTATTGGCTGAATAACCTAACTCCTAAAGCACTTTAACAGTGCACCATTCTCCCGTTGCTGTGGCAACGCTCACGGTAACGCCTCCCCCCCAACCCAGTAAAAAGGACATTTTCTTAATCCTGCATAGACGGAAGAGAAAACGAAGGCTAAGTAGGATGTGAAGAGACCCTTTTCATTAGGAATAAAGGTGCAAAATGAAAAAATGTCAATTGAAATTTAGTTTTTTTTTGTGTACAGTATTTCATTTTGTCAAAATGCAAAATGATGGTTTATGAGTTAAGAGGTGAAACAAGTTAGCTCAGTCAGGGATAAACATTCGCCAAACTGCTGCTTTCTAGATACTGCAGTTGCACATATAACGACAATAGAGTTCCCGCTTTTGTGCCCCTGGGCGACGAGCCCGCCCTGGCACAAATCCATGCTCGGCTGAAGACGACTCGCTGATCTTCCTGATGCGATGACACTTCATGTATGTTTTCGGCTTCCTTGAATCCGCTTACGAACATTGACCGCCTCTGACAGCTCATGTCGATGCTTAAAATCATCAGCAGCATGATGATGATGAGGAGGAGAGGGTTGTGTTTGTGCCTTTTTGTCGTGACAAACATTTGAAGGGGGAGCGAGTCCTCTCCAGGCATCTGACTCACTGCTCACACTACCAAGTTTGATACAAAAGGCGACACCTGCTGGCAAGCAGTAAGGGAGCTTTTGTATTTCTTGTTAAAACTTACCTTTTTTGGTTTTCCACTGCAAATTGACTTTTTGGGATCAAACTTTAAATGTTTGCAGGGTTCATATGGGTGCTTAAAATCCTTAAAAATGCTTAAGTTTTCAAAGATTAAAAAGTTCTTGCATTTTGGGTAAGGTGCTTGTCAATGATTGAAAATGTGGCTATTTTTCTCGACAAGTCTGCTCAAAAATGACGGTGACGCTGCTTTTTTGTGGCTTTTCATTGCCATTGCATTTCCTTTTCCCTCATTATAATGGCAGCTGTCCGTTGTTTGCATGGCATTGAAGTGTCATCGCACTCTACGGGTGCGCTCAAGAGGACAGGTGCATGCTACATGCAAACCGGGCACTATGAAATGTGTATTACCACAAGCAATACATATCAATTATGGGCCATGGAAGAAAATGAAGGTAGTGTTTCCCTACTACTGTAATGAGAATAACTTCCTGCAACTGAAAATGTAGGCTACATATTACTGTCATAGATATTAGATATTGGATATTTTTCAGCAAAAAAATATATTTGTGATTTACTTAGATCTAAAACTCGTATGTCTTGATAAATGCACACGCAAGATTAAAAATTGCACCTGAAAATCACTGATATATTGATTGATTTCCAAAATACATGATTCACAGCGGATTTCTTCTTTTAATAGTACTGGAGAAATTGAAAAATTAGCCTTGAAGGTGCTTAAAAACTAAAAAAAATGCTTACATTTGGCCCCGAAAAGGGTTACGAACCCTGTCTTTAGGGGTAGCAGTCTTGTAGGGGTTCATTCATCCATCCATCCATTATCTGCACCGTTTATCCAAAGTAGGGTCGTGGGTGTGCTGGAGCCCATCCCAGCTATCTTCGGGCAGTGGGCAGGGGGCACAGACAGACAACTCACTTGCTCATTCACACCTAGGGACAATTTGGACCGGCCAATTAACCTGACATACATGTTTTTGGGAATGTGGGAGGAAACCGGAGTGCCCGGAGAAGCACGGGGAGAACATGCAAACTCCACACAGGAAGGTTTGATTTTATGACTTTAAAAGTGTGCTGCAAACGCGCTAACCACTGCGCCGCTGTGCGGGGTTCATTCATTCATTCATTATAATAATGAATGAAGGTTCATTCATACACTGTAATAAAACCCCAATAAACGCTGAATACAACACAAAACATCTGAATAAAATATCCAATAATTTGCCTTTTTACTAAACTTTTAAATTTATAAAGAGACTTTATGGATACCCTGTTTCTTACTTAAAATTGTTTAGCAAACGTGGTTACAATGATGTTCCTTCTCAATGTCCGCCACCAGCCCGGAGACTTTCTCAAGATCTTCAACCTGCGAGCCATCCTGGGTTCCGTCAAGCTCCCCGGGCTGAACAGCAGCCAGACCGAAGATGTCAACCCTCTCGCCTTTCACCTGCACGGCGGCACGGCATACGGCAGGGGCTTCCGCGTCCTACCCCAAAACTGTCCTGATGTTCAAGAGCTGAAGAGGTGACTCGCCCACAGCCTCCCGGTGTGTCCTTTCCAACATCAGAGTTGACTTCCCGCTTTCCACCCAGCGTGATGGAGAACTTCAAGGATTCGATTGAGGTCCACATCAATGACGCCACCATGTGCGATGTCTGGAGCACGCCTACGCCGAGTCCAGGTGAGACGGGAGGAAAAAAGACTAATTTATCTTGGATTTGCAGAATTCATTTCAACAGTCCTGAAATTCATCCTCTTAATAATGGATTTACAGAGTAATTGTTTTACCATATGCCATTCTATTGCAGTAGGAGTTGCAGCAACTCACACAAAGGTACATAAAAACTTAAATAGCTCCTTCATCCATCCTTCTATTATCTGCACCGCTTATCCTCATTAGGGTCGCGGGGGTGCTGGAGCCCATCCCAGCTATCTTCGGGCAGTGGGCAGGGGACACCCTGAACTGATTGCCAGCCAGTCGCAGGGCACACAGGGACAGACAATTCGCTCGCTCATTCACACCTAGGGACAATTTAGACCGGCCAATTAACCTGACATGCATGTTTTTGGAATGTGGGAGGAAATCGGAGTGCCCGGAGAAAACCCACGCAAGCACAGGGAGAACATGCAAATTTCAAAACGACTAAAATGACTCATTTTTTACTTTTACTATCAAAAAACAAACCTTGCAGGAAATAACATTAGGCTTAGCAGCAACTCGTATAAAGGTACATTAAAATCTAAATAACTCCCTGATATTTTTTTTTTACAATGAATAAATAAAATTATCATTACAAGCCATCTTGACTTAAATTAACTTTAAAAAAAGTGCATTGACATTTTAACAGATGTTGTGAATTGAAAAGAATGGGCACTTCTGTTTTAGACCCAAATTAGTAAACTAATGTTATGATAAGAGCTAAGTCTCAGTCTCAACCTGAACGTGCTTCCATAAAACTAACTACACAATGTCTCAATCACACGCACGCTTTTCTTCCTCTGACTTTTAAAATCTCAATATTATCAGTGGGCTTGAGTCACAGGCATGTTGGGACTCACTAGCAGAGCTTTTTTTTTTTTTTTACTCCGCTCCGTTATTCTTCATGCTTCAGGTTCTCCGTCCCCGGTCGCTTATCCAATCAGCATGGGAGGCAGGAGAGAGGGAGAGAAAGGCTCTGCTGTAGCTGAGCCCAAATAGTAGTCCCGTCTAATAAATAGAAATGTCGATACCTGTATCTGTCGAATTTCCAAATATCTGTGCCAATAATCGGTCGACCTCCGGTGCAGCCCTTTGAGACTTGTGATTAAGGGCTATACCAATACATATGACTTGATTCGTCTTAATTTGTGCTTTTCAGAAATTCAGCGTGACGATGGCACGCGGCGCTTCACATTGGCAGAACTGAAGCGTTGCAAGCCAGGCGGCGTCCATTGTGTCCGGGCCCGGCTGCGATCCTACGAGCCCCGGCGTCTTCACCAAGCGCTCAAACTCTTCTGCAACAAGTGCAACTCCATGTAGAAAAGCCGCAAACACACGCTTTGCTACTTAGGGTATCAGCTCGTAACTTCAATGATACTCTGCCCCTCCAGGCACGATATTCCCCACGAAGAACATGTCGCAAACGTGTTGTCCGAGGCGGCGGCCAACCAGGGAAAGCCCCCTGATAGACCAACTTGGATCCTCTCGGGGGAGGTTCGACTGCCCAGGGAAAACCCGGGGACAGGACCTCCTGTTCGCTTGATCGGGGTTCATCTGTCCGGGGAACTCTTAGGGAATGCCATGTCCCAGGACCTCCTTATGCTCACCGGTAAATATTTTTTTTCCTTTCACATGTGCCTTTTTTATGTATCTATTTTTGATAACCACTGGTAAAACTGAGTTGAAAGTTTTTTTGCAATTTTCTTTAAAAAACATTGTTTAATATTGAGTGCCCCCTAGTGGTACAAAAAAAAAACTTTCATTCAGGGAAAATAAAAAACGTTGATTTAAATACTAGGCAAAAATACTAGAACATTCATCCCAATGTTAATTTTTATTTAAAAAAAAATCATAGCGGAATTCATACCTAGAAGTCGCCGCCATGTTTGTCTGGCATCTTGCTGATGCACTGTCCTCTTGACACAGGTTTATGTTCACATAGTGCAATCTTTTAGTCAAATATGACACACTGGGGCTTTAACATGATTTTTTTTTGTCTTCCCTTCACAGTTCATGTTTTTAAAAATGTATTTTCTAATGGTGCATTTTTTTCCCTATTCTGGGCTAACCCCATTCAAACCCCCTATACATATATATATATATATATATATATATATATTATATACACAAACCAACCCGGGCAGCACGGCAGCGCAGTGATTAGCGATTGTGCGACACAGTTCATGTCGTGGGTTCAAATCCAGCTCCAGACTTCCTGTGCGGAGTTTGTATGTTCTCCCCGTGCTTGCGTGGATTTCCTCCGGGCACTCCGGTTTCCTCCCACATTCCAAAAACATGCATTCCAGGTGAATTGGCCGGTCTAAATTGTCCCTAGGTGTGAATGAGCGAATGAGTTGTCTGTCCCTGTGTGCCCTGCGATTGGCTGGCAACCAGTTCAGGGTGTCCCCTGCCCACTGCCTGGAGATGGCTGGGATGGGCCCCAGCCCCCCCGCGACCCTAATGAGGATAAGCGGTACGGCTAATGAGATGAGATGAGACAAACCAACCCTTTTTTTTTTTTTTTTTTTTTTTTTTACATTTTCCTTACGTTTACAATTTTTATTTTTTTCCTTCCTGGTTAATGTTTTTTCTTTTAATGGTGAAATAACCTTTTCATTCTCTCTTAGGTACTTATTTTCATTTTCATTTTTTTTTTTCATTATGGATAATTTTTTATTTCTTTAATGTGCTTTTTGAATTTTTCTTCACAGGATCACATTTCTTTTATTTTCGATTCACATTTGTTTTTCTTCATGTTTTTTTTATTTAGGAGTATTTCTTAAAAAAAGTATATTTTTTTCTTTTATTTATCATTTAATTTTCTTTTCTTTAGAATATTTAAGAGTACAATATTTTTTGATTCTCATGGGTGCCTTTCTTTTTTTCTATTCACATTCTTTTTCTTTTGTATTTTTTTCTCTCGGGTACATTTTTTTTTCATTCACATTACTTTTCTTCAAGTTTTTGTTCTTTAATGGTAATTTTTTTTCCCCTATTTTTTTTTTGTTTTGTTTTCATAACAATTTAAATTTTTTCATTCTAAATGGGTAAATTATCCTTTCACTCGTACAATTTGTTTTCTAACAGTAAAACAATGTGGTGATTGTTTTCTTCTGTTTACATCTTTTTTTTTTAATGGGTTAATTTTTACCCTTCAACTTTTTCTTTTTTCCTTTTTATTCTCAACGGTTATTTTTTTAATGATCTTTACATTTACAATTCTTTATTTCTCCATTGGTGTTATCAGTGTCTGAAATAACGTCTGTTCGGACGTCTGGGGCGTGCATCTTTTACGTCGGGCGTACAACTTACAAAACGTCTCCGCCCGGGTGGCCGACAACTTTTTCAAGAAAAGAAAATATTTTGTTTTCTTTTCTTTTTTTTTTTTTTTCAAACAAACTTTTGTATTATTCCAATTTTTAAAACCTTTTTTTCGGTTTGGAAATTTTGGAATTTCGGTTCGTTTGGCAATTTGCATACTCGGCAGCCAATCAGAAGCCTGCATTGAATAACTTCGTGCTTCCGGACATTCCCGAGCGTTATAAGATCATTTTCCAAAGTAGACGCACAGAGAACACAAGAAAAATGGATAAGTGTTTAGGAATCAAGCCAAAACCTCAGCCCCAGAAGAAAGATTCAAAAGAAGCTAACAACATGTATGACGCTACAAAACGCAAACATACATTAAAAGCATCGTGGAAAGAGGAGTTGACGTGGCTTGTAGCAGACGACACAACGCAAACATTGCATGAATAAAGATGAGTCAATACAGGTACATACTGATGGCCGATGGGAAAACAGCAATGTCATATCCATGCAATAAATGTCATAAGTAGATTTATAATAAACTTAATTTTAAAGTGTTGTTCTGTTTTATATTCTGATTATCGATCCTTAATACTTTGCAACAATGGTTTTTTTTGTGATTAGTCGTCTTATTGTGTTTCAAGTTGTGAAAAATGGGGCAGGCAACTTTATGGCTGGGCAGGCAACTGTTCAGAGTTGTCTGCCCTGGTGTCCGCTAACTTTGTGTCATGAGTTTCAGACACTAATATTATTCTCTTTTTTCCCCCTCTAATGGTTAAAGTAAGTCATTTGTCTACAGTAACTATAGAAAAAGAATAGACTGGTTAGTAATTGATTAGAGTACGGCATGACAATTTTTTTCTCTCATCGCCTGCTTCAATCCTCCTAAGCACGGTTGCAATGTTTTTCAGGGTGCACGTTACCGGACGTCCTTTGCCTTGCAGACACGTACCATAACATAGTCCCTGCCAGGTTCTCACCTGGAGGCCAACTGACTCTACTGGACCTCAGCGTGCCTTTTTTATTCAGTGGCAGGAGTCGCTACTACGGGTCGGGACCAATCACGTCGACGGAACATAAATGAGCTTTTCAACTCACCGGTGGGTGACTTCCTGTTTTTAGGTGTCAACGATGTTCTGCGGGAACTGCTGTCACAGAACTACATGTTGAAGCCAACACGGTCATTGATGAGAAGTTTCTTGCTGAAGGTCAATTTTTCAAGGTTTATTTTTTGATGTCCCAATACTTTGGATTTAATATAAATGCCCCATTATCCTTGTTAAGATAGTTTTAGGCTCAATCCCTTTACTCTAGCTTCCTCATTACATTTTATTTCTGTCTCCTCCCCCTTCCACTTTGGTGAAGAATTGGGAACATACTTCCTGCTCATCGTGTAACATATGCAGCAATTGTTCACTGCTTTTGTTTAGCTTTTACTTTTATATTTCACTCCCTTCAAACGAGTCACATTAGAACTGGCTTCAACAAACTCTTTAAAATAAATAATCATGCCAGAGTACTGCGTTTCATTCTTGTAACCTCAGTAGAACTGTTTAAATCTAAGCTTGAAACACACTTCTATTCTCTAGCTGATGAATAACCTATATTTTATGTTGACAATATTTGTGCATTATTTGTTATTGCAACATCCATTGCAGCCTGGTCATCCTAGAAGGGGAATGACCTCATGTGCGGTCCCTTATCAAGGTATCTTCATTTTCCTCGTTGTGGTGTCGTGTAATACACTCCCCTTCCTGCAGTGTCACTGTATACTAATGTGCAGCCTTGTACTTGTGCTTGAGAACCACCGAGGAAGAAGTTAAGTAAACACTCTATGAATGTACCGTCCGTGCCTGTCTTGAATCTACTACAAATCCTACTACAACCCTACTACATACACAACACTCATGTTGAGGTTTTTGCGTTTTTCCTTGCCCTCATGTAGGTTTTAGATCAGGGGATGGTGTAATAGTAGTATGTGGTTTGCACTAATCTGTGGTCTGTGCAGACCTTTGAGACTCTTTGTGATTAAGGGCGTTACAAATAAACATGACTTGACTTTGTCCAGCCCACAACCACACCCATCCCTGTGCTTTTCCAAGTCCTACAGCGCCCTCTGTAGGAATGTATTGTTCCATAACACAACATAAACAAAGAATTGGTTCATTCCCTCTCATGGTTGCTTTCATTTGGTTGGTAATGCCGAGGGGGCTGTGACTAGGAATTAGGGCCCTCCTTAGCTGACTCGGTATAAAGTGACTTCACTCTTTGAAATGGAATTGTCTTTATTGTCATTGATAGCAACGTAGTAAACAATGTATGCAACAGGAATAGACATACATGGCTCTCCAAGATGAGCACGCAATAAACACTTAAAAAGGAAAAATATCATCAAAGTATGTCAGAATAGTCGGAAATATGTACAAAGTAGTGCTTGGAGACAAAATTAAGTTATAATGATTGGGATAATTAATAAATATTGTGCCTTGTGACAATAGTGCAATGATAAGTACTCTATACTTTGGGGAGGACTGGCACTTTATTACCCTCATCTTGAAGCTGCTTTGGTAGGGGTAGGGGTAAAATCGAGGGAAAGCGAGAGTAATGGGATTGAATTTACTCTCCACTTAACGAAAGATTCGGACTTTCTTACCATCATTGTGAAGGTGCTTTGCTAGCAACGTTTAAGGGAAGGGTGAGTTATGGGATTGAGCCTGGATTTGTCTTTGCCTGTGCTTGATCAAACTTTTTATTTCATGCATTACATTTCCAGTTTTTTTCTATTTTATGTACCTAAAAAAGTTCTCTTAAAATCAGATTTGAAATCAGTGCACGGATGCAAAATAGACGTCAATTGTTGTTATCTGTTGTAACTTTCTATCTTTCTCCAACACTCCATGTATTCTGCGTCTTCTAGCATTTGGCATCCAGCTGCTCAAGTACGTCCTGCTGTTCAAGTTCTGTCTGCAGGACCCCAAGGACACCCTGGACGTCTTTCTATGGAGAAACGCGGTCAGTCGGTGCAGACGTAGCATCACATCACGACACGTAACAAGCCTCCAATCACTCGATTTTGTCCTTTCTGATTAGGAGTCCTTCTTTAACGTGTCGGCGGGGATGTCTGCTATCAGTCAGGAGGCCCAGGATCAAATCAGCGGAACCCTGGACTCCATGTGTCCACCGGAGGGCGCTAAAGGTGAACCTCCACTGTTGGACTGGTGTCTCAGGGTTTACACTTGTGTGAACGGTACTAAGTCTTGGGAGATCTGCTCAAGCAACAACGGTGGGGAATTAATTGGTATTTAAAAGAGTAAAAAGTAAAAAAACAAAAAAAAACCATCATAATCCTGCCAGAGATTTTAAGATGCACATCATGTCAATGAATGAAGACGAAAACTGTTATTACAAGAGCGTGCAAGAGACAAAATCCGACCCCATTGGCACACTATTTAGCTCATTTTAAGTACAGTACCTGCCGGGTTTCTAATGGAATTGCCTGTCCCTCTTTACTGCATTTCCCCTACCTTAAGATATAGACAGCAAATTATTTGACGTGTCCAAAAACGTACAAATTCAGAGTTTGCATTGTTTGTCTGTATGACATTTAAGATAACCTTTTGCTATTGGTCGACCTCATGCAATATGCTGGTCAGTTATTGGTTTGCATCACTGTATCATGAAACCCAACTAGATATTGAATGAACTCCCTCCCACAATGCCTTTCCCTTTATTCAGGTTAGAAATTAAAGACTTTGCGAGATGGCGATTCAATACTGTATTATTTTTCGTTATTGGTCCCAAGGTTTGTAGCGATGCTAAAGGGAGAAGCAAAAACATGATAACCATGGAAAAAAAGCTTGTGATGATTTAAGTAATGTGAGTCGCCACCCTCAGTAAGTTGCAATGCTGTTACCAATCGGAAATCAGGACTATTATTAAGATTAAGACTCTGCGAATCAGCAATTTTGTACTGCAATTTTGTACTGTGTGTATTTGGTATGGGTCCAAACAGTTGCAGCGATGCTAAAGGGAAAAGCAAAAAATATGGTTATTCTGTGCCTTGACATCTTGTTATGGTTTATTGTTTGTTTGTGTTCTCCTTTCTTCCAAAGCTTTGTGTGTCTGTGTACTTAAACCAGGATGTTGGACTTTTTTTTTGTGTGAATTAAAACATTTCATGCAGCACTTTGCCTTGCAAATCTTTATTTCATCGTTTCACAGTGGATAATTACAAATACAGTATTCACTTAGAATTCTTGGCATTTTCAGCAGAAAAAAAATCTTCCTTGTTCAGTTAATTAAAGGGACAGTGTATTATTTATCGCCTCCTAGGGGGGAACATGTGATTTTAATCACCATATTTTCTGCACTATAAGGCGCACTGGGTTATAGAGCGCACCCCGAAAAAATAGTTTTTGGTCCTACTTTTGACATACATAAGACGCACCGGATTATAAGGCGCTACAATGGGAACGTGGACAAAACAGTCAGATAGTTCAGTCAAACTTATTACCCCCTTAACATTCCCAAAGCTTGCAAAGACGCAAATACGTGTTGAGAACACGTGCGGATGCAGTGTCCGTATGATGTCACTCAACTCAAATGCATCGTTCCATCATTCGGAAGGTTAAAGTCTTGGGATTCAAGAAATGCCAACCATTCCTTAGTTTCTATTTTCTTTTTCGCTCCCAACTTTACTGTGCATATGACAATAAACACTTGGAATTGAGTTTAATTTAAAAATAGACACTCCATTCCATCCATTATCTGCACCGCTTATCACCGAAACATTGAGTTCAGTCTGAAACAAGATACAGGGATAATATATATAGCCGGAGTAGTTCACCCAAGTCGTGTTCATAATAATGTGCAGCCGTGGTCCTCTTATATCCGTGAGTGTAGTAAATCCAGGAGAATAAAATATTTACGAATGCAGAATAGTAAAAAATGCTTTCTGTAAGCCGTCAACCACGTGCTATACACATTCATCTTTTTCGGCCAACTGCAGGCTTTGTTTTGCCGTTTAAGCCTATGGCAGCCTGTAAATGGTAAAAAGGATCCGCCCCTTGACCTCCGAATAACTTTAGCCAATAGTGATCGATTCAACTGATGATTGACACGTCTTTTTTGGCCAATTGCAGGCTTTGTTTTGCCGTTCAAGCCAATGCCAGCCTGTAAATGATAAAAATGATCCTCCCCTTGACCTCCGAATAACTTTAGCCAATATCGATCCATTCAAATGATGATTGACACATTGGTTAGCCAATGAAACGCCGGTAAATAAATCCCAGCATACACCGCGGACTACTTGGCGTTCGGGGGAAAATCTAGTCGGCGGCTGCAAGTTAGTTGCAAGACTTTGCGAATTAATATTGATCCATAAATAAGGCGCACTGTATTATAAGAGGCATGGTCAGCTTTTGAAAAAAATAAAGGCTTTCAGGTGCGCCTTATAGTGCGGAAAATACGGTAATAAGCAAAAATACATGAACAATCATAATTTTTTTTACACTTGAAGGTTTAGAAATTGGCATTTACTTTCCATGACGTGAGCCCCACTCAAAGAAGCTAAAATAATTGTCCACCATCTTGCTGCTACGGGTACCCAAAATACTGCAAAAGGCTGGGCAACAAAAAAAAGTGGTAAGTTTTGGACACTTTCAGGCGCTATTTTGTATTGTGCTTTTAATCATTCGTTTTTGATCGCGGTAAACCATACAGCGACATCTAGTGGTCAGATAATACACACTTTAATGAAAACCAAACTTTATCTGAGAGGGAAAACTTGCGCTTGGAAGTCGGAAGTCACGTGAGCCCATTGGATTCTCGCAACGCCCACTATTTCTCAGCCCCGCCCCCTCTCCATCCTTTAAGCCGGCTGTGCGCGTCCCATTTATCGGAGGACTTTTTTCCCCTTTGTTTTCTCCCTAAACTACGAGCTCAGAGGGGCCACTTTTCCATGCCATGCCGGGTCGCACGCGGCCTTGAACCGCCGCGGGACTATGCGCCTCCCCACCCGGCTACTGTGCTTGTGGATGTGCGCCCAAGCCGCGACGGCGCACGTGGATAAACGCTGGCGCAGATTCGACGCGGGGACAGTGCAGAATGTCGCTGGGTTGGCGTCCAATTCCAAGTCCGACGTGAGCCTCATGCGCAACGACGCCGGAGCGCCGGCGTTACGCGCGAATGTCAGCGGGACAAACCACTGGGAGCGAGACGAACGCGCCGCGCCGGAGGAAGAAGAATCCCCCGATACTCCTCCCGCCTCCAACGCCAGCGACTACGGCGAGGGAGCAGTGAACGAGTGGACCGAGCCCCCTCCAGGCCTGGAACCGCCGTACACACGCCCACCCGGAAGAAAAGTCAAGCGACTGAGGAACCCCTTTTCCCCGCCGTCCGCGCGCGCTGTCGGCGCGGGGGCGCTGCTGGCGGCTGCCGTTGCCCTCTTGTGCGCGGGCGCGCTTGGCAACGTGTCGCTCATGTGTATGGTGTGCCACAACTACTACATGCGGAGCGTTTCCAACTCGTTGTTGGCCAGCATGGCGGTTTGGGACTTCGCTGTGCTGCTGGTGTGTCTGCCGCTGGTCATCTTCCACGCGCTCACCGACGACTGGATGCTGGGGGAGGCGGCGTGCAGGCTGGTGCCCTACTTGGAGGTCGGAGCATCTTCACACTCTTTGCTTCCTTCTCATCTCGCCCTCTATCCTCCTCTCCTTGTTCTTCTTATTCAGTGGTGCCCTTAAAATTTAATGCTTTTTATCGTTATTGATAACAGTAGTGAACATTGTTTTCAAGGAGTTAAGACATGGCAATAAAAGATAAACACATTGTAAAGAGGAAAGAGAAAAACGGGATAAAGGATGTTGGGATAAATAAGCAAACATTTGGTAGTGCTTGGGGACTGGCCAAAATTGTAATATAATAGTGCATCGTAATTCGTAACATTAGTGCCATGAAAAGTAGTGCAATACCATTTAGCAGCAAACCCATTTTTTTTAGTAAAACTGCCAAGATACATATTGTTTAGGCCCTGCATGGGGAAGACACTCTGAACCTGTTAGATCTTGTTTAAGGGAACCGTAGCGCCTACCAGAGGGCAACAGGTCAAAGAGGTGGTTGGGCGGTTTTATGTGACCGCAGCCCACACAGGTTATTGCTTCGTCTATTACTCCTTATTGGATTTATTTGTGTGTATGTTTCGATCTTATTTCGATTCCACATTTCTAATTGCAGTGTCTGAAACTTGTGACGAAAAGTTAGCGGACACCAGGGCATTTGTTTTAATACCGTGAACGTTAGAAATAGAATAATCATTAATAACAATGTAGTGTACATTGTATATCCAATGCAGACTTTAGATAAAAGAAATTCAGGATAGATTGGATATTTTCACTGGGTAGCGCTTGTTAACTGGCCAAAGGGATCAAAAACAAAGTACAATGAAAATGTCCTTCTGTCCATCCAGAGAGCAGACAATGATTCAGCTAAGATTTGATTTGAGGATTTTCCAACTTTATTTTTGGAGCCGTGCTTCTTTATTATTTTTGTTTAAATGTAGATCCTCCCAGCTAAGTATCAAAGCAAGATTAAAACCATTAGGAGCAGATTGCATTACAAGTGATTTATTTTTTTCACGATGAATCGACTCAATCTGCGGACTCGTTTTTAGCCAATCACAGTGCGGAACACAATTACGACCACTCGGATTAGAATGGCTGGAAAACAGCTTAATTTTTAATCCCCTAATTTTATGTCTAAACGCAGAAGCCAAAATATTGTATGACTTAATCTTGACAAGACGGTTTTGCTCTCACAGTGACACATTTTAGTGATCTTTATTTTTCAAGGAAACCTTAAAATTGATAGATTAAATTAAAATATACCATACCCTCACCTATGTTCATAAACTGTGGGTTATGACCGAAAGAACACGATCCCGGATACAAGTGGCTGAAATGAGTGTCCTCCGCAGGGTGTCTAGCTTCCCCCTTTTGAGATAAGGGGAGAAGCTCAGTCATCCGGGAGGGATTCTGCGTAGAGCCAATGCTCCTCCGCATTGAGAGGAGCCAGTTGAGGTGGCTTGGGCATCTGATTAGGATGCCTCCTGGACGCCTCCCTCGGGATGTGTTCCAGGCATGTCCCACTGGCAGGAGACCCCGGGGGCGACCCAGTCTCTGGACAACTTTTTCCATTGCTCATGGTTCCTGGCCTGAGTTGGGGTCGTGGCAAAGTTGGCACCAGTACATCCTTAATGTTGTTGGACTTGGTTCTGTTTCGGTCTGTTCCTCACCTCCTGCCCTCTTGGACTGCCCTGGAGAATTATCTTGGAAAGTTCTGAATATCTTGTAATGTCAAGTCTCATTTATTGGTATAACCCTTATCCCAAAATGTCCCATAATCCCCTGATCTTAAACCAACATGCGGGTTAGGAAAAACTCAAAAACTCAACACAAGGAAAAAAAGAAACCTTGAAAAGGGGCCTCAAAAGTTGTAAATTCCCATTCAAGGATCACAATACTACAGTCTAAAATAATAAGAGAAGACATCTATTGATTTCGAACTTGCAAGGAAGACTGAGAGAGAAGCCTCCAAATAAGAACTTCAGCCTTTTCTAATGGCCCTCCCATGAGTACTTTCTTTTAACGCCAGCTCCAAGGTTACAAACGCAGATCAAATCTAAAGGGTGTGGAAATCAAAGCAACAACATGATGTGAACGGTGCATAGTAGTCAAAACAATGAACTGTCAAAATAAGGTACTGGCGTCCTGTGAAAACCCCAAAAATAGAATAAACCTATCCATAACCCAACAAGTAAATATGTTTTCTACCAATTTAAAGTTTAGTTTATCGATTTGTTAATGATACCAAGTGTCGTCCCCGCAGGTGGCGTCCCTGGGCGTGACCACCTTCACCCTGTGCGCCCTGTGCATCGATCGCTTCCGCGCCGCCGCCAACGTGCGCTCCTACTATGAAATGACGGACAACTGGGCGTCCACCGGCGCCAAACTCGCCGTCATCTGGTTGGGCGCTGTGCTGCTGGCCCTGCCCGAGCTGCTCATCCGGCAACTGGCGACGGAGGAGTCGGCGGACCGAGACGGGACGGAGCGCCAGCGCTGCGTGGTGCGCGTGCCCACCCGCCTGCCCGACACGCTCTACGTTCTGGGCCTGACCTACGCCGGCGCACGCCTGTGGTGGTTCTTCGGCTGCTACTTCTGCCTGCCGACGCTTTTCACCATCTCCTGCTCGCTGGCCACCGCCCGCAAGATCCGGGGCGCCGAGCGGGCGGCGGCGTCCACGCGGGGCACCAAGACGCAAATGCGGCTGGAGAGTCAGATGAACTGCACGGTGGTGGCGCTGGCCATCCTCTATGGCTTTTGCCTGATCCCGGAGAACGTGTGCAACGTGGTGGTGGCGTACATGGCGGCGGGGGTGGCGCCGCGTGTCCTGGACGTCGTGCAGCTGCTCGGCCAGCTGCTGCTTTTCTGCAAGGCGGCCGGCGCCCCCGTGCTGGTTCTGGTTCTCTGCCGGCCTTTCCGCCGGGCCTTCCTGGACTGCTGCTGCTGTTGCTGCCAGGAGCTTGGCACCGGGACGCGTGCGGGCCCGGCTTCCGTCCCGGCTTCCGTCCCGGCTTCCGTCCCCAACGACGGTTTGGAACTAGCGAGCGCTGAAGGCGCCCCCAATGATGGGGAAGCATCCACCACCTATGCCACAGTGGGCACGCGCTGCTGAAGTCAACTGACACAACACTGTGAAAAGTGCAGTCCAATAATCGTAAGGGGAAAAATCGTCTTCCTAAATGATATTGAAAGATAATGTTTGGCATTTTTCTTATTTTACCTTCAATTCCTATCTAAATTATAAATCATTCTTTTATATCCTTAATTTTTAAACTCTCTGCTCTTCTCTTCAAACAGTCCAATTATAAAACGTGTAAAATAAAAAGAAACCCACAATGAAAACATTTGTACTGTATGTCCACCCATCCATTATCTGCATTGCTTATCCTCAGTAGGGCCGCGGGGGTGCTAGACCCCATCCCAGGTATCTTTGGGCAGTTGGCAGGGGACACCCTGAACTGGTTGCCAGCAAATCGCAGGGCATACTGTATGTCTAAGATGTTTATTTTATATATTTAAAATAATATTTTTGATTATTTGTTTGCACATATTTGTAGCTATTATATTCTCACATTTTAATTGCCATCTTGTCTTTTGCAGTATTAGCCTGTCGGCCCACTCTGCAAAAATTCAATTCAAAATTTGGAAAAAACTATAGAACAAAAAGTCATCATTATTAGAATTTGTACAATAAACGCACCATTTGGACAAAAAGGGACAAAGAAACATTTCTTAGGTATATAAAGTAGAATTAAAGGAAATGCATGGTTTGCACGGCAAAATTCAGGAAAACAAATAGTAAAAAGTAAAAACCTTTAATAGAGGTGAAAAAATAGTACAGGAAATCTGATTTTTTTTCCAGAACGTTTTACGCGATGGATGACTATTTTTCCCCTCGTTTTTAAACTGAGCTTTTTGCATCTAAATCATAAATGTTTGCACTGGACCTGAAAAGGATTTCAAAATGATGCTGCGCTAACCAGCGCTAATAGGCTAACAGTGTTGAAAACTCTGAAAGTCAAAAAATGAACAATGGGACAGTGATTGTGATGGCCATCGATAGCATGACTGGTCAATCGGTGTGTCTGCTAGGTGCAACGTGGACAAATGAAACAAGCTAGCGAGTGTCAACGTAGATGAACGTCTCCCACACGTGTAGCCACTTGTTTAGCTTTCAATTCCACCAGCACCTCCCATCCTCTAGGTGGCGCTCACCAAAAGTCACAATTGTATCTTGTAATGCTGTTGTGCCTGTCGGACACTAGCCATTTTATGACTATTAAAATTGTTCACCGATTGTACTTTGAAATTGCGATCCCGAAGCTGATTTAAGCTGGTTACAAAAAAAAACGCTTTGTTTCATCATCTGTTCAGTGTAGCCTATGACCACCTCCGAAATTTTCATCTAAATTTTCTGTACATTTGTTGTCTACTTGAATTTGCAGAGTCACAAGCAGGATCTTCATCACTGGGCTTATTTTTCCGGCTCCTCCCAGCCAATACAAGGGCCGCCATTGTCCCGAGGGCCTGCCCGCCGTGTGAACGGACCCACAGTGTTCCCACACTGATGTATTGTGTTCTTTCTGCCTGCCAAATCAGCACCAAAACATCCCAAACAGGATTTGGTTGACATTGAAAGCTAAATGCGCAGTCTACAGATTAGCGCGCTAGCAGGTCACAATCTTAACCCGTTCAGGTTAACGTATGCTAAATGACCATAACCCCATGCCTGTCATTGTTTCGGTTTTGGCAAGCGTAGGCGCTGCGTGTTTGGGTCTTTGTTGTGTTTGTAGAGCAGGCTGGGGCCCCCATCGCTGCGCTAGCAATTAAACAGACTTCATTCATCGGCGAACAATGGGGGCCGCCGGGCCTAAAACACAAACGCCCTGGCAGGGTTCTGGTCCCGATGAGTCCCCACAAAGACTGGACTGAATGCAAGTCGGACTGCCGGTCCGGAGGCAACAAGTGTGTCGTAAAGCTAATGTCTACACGGTTAAAGCTTGTTCCTGATGAAACGGCCACCTACCAACTGTTTCTGACCAGCTAACTTAACCAAGTGTTGTAGAACTGAGAAGTGCAAAGACGAGCTTGAAAATGACATTTTCTGTTTCCTAGCACAAAATGCTAGGTAGCTTACAAAATAATAATAAAAAAACAGATCTTAAAACATCTGTTTTCCATTATCTTATCCTCAGTAGGGCCACGGGGGTGCCGGAATCCATACCAGCAGTGGGCAGGGGACACCCTGAACTGCTTGCCAGCCAGTCACAGGGCACACAGAGACGAGTAACTTGCTCATTCCCACCTAGGGACTATTTGGACCAGCCAATTCATCTGACATGCATGTTTTTGGAATGTGGGAGGAAACCCACGCAGGAGAACATGCAAACTCCGCACGGGACCTAGACCTACGCACTGTGGGGCTGCGTGCTAGCCACCCAAACCATAATCGACAAAAACATCTGACAATGAAAATATAATTGTTAGAATTCCTTGTAAAGCATGCTGTTAGAAATTCCTAATATCATTTAGTTCATATTGGCCATGTTATATGATCGCGTTTCTATTTTACACCAGGCACAATGTTGGACAGATAAAGGGTCTTGTGAGTGAGGACTCAAAAGTGAAAGGTTAATGAAAACATTTGACCTTTTTTAACAGCTAATCTAAACAACTTGTACTGACTTTCATCACTGTTTCTAGTTCTTGGAAAACGTAAGAGTGGCACATTGGTACATTTTAAGTCAGGCATTCGCTAAATGGGTCCATGAGTAAGGATTCAAAAAGGGTCTGTAGTTAAACAGTGGGTAAATACATTTCACATTGTCTTGCAAATAATATATTCAGTAACTTTAATCAGTGTTTTGGAATGTTCTTGTTCAACGTAAAAACACATTTTCCCTTAGGCACATCTTTGGACAGCTAAGTGGGTCCTTGAGTGAGGAACTGACAGTTGATCAAAACATTTCACATTTGTTCTAGCTGTTAACGTAAATCATGTCCGGTAGTCTGCTGGAGTTGAGGGTATAAAATCAGCACTTGAGGAAATCCGGGTTATTCAAGTCAAGGGGCCCCTAGCAGATTTTTGCGGTACTGCGGCTCTCATTGGAAATGCATTGCCCACAAACAGGTATCAATATTTTTGGGTTCTTTAGATTTGTACATATTCCATCAGGCACATTGCCGGACAGCTAAGAAAGTCTCACATAAGGTTGTTTTCAACAGTTGTTGGAAACATTTGACCTTTTCTAGCTGCTACTGTCACAAACAGTTATCAAAGTTTTCATATGTTTTACAGTTAAAGGGAAAAAAGACAACTCGTAAAAAAACTTATATTATATGCTACAGCCCAAACTTGACAACAAGGTAAGAAATCTCTCTCGACTGAGAAAAAAAGCCTAAAATGCAGCGTGAAATTATTTGTTTGAGGTGTTCATTTTTATTTCACAAGTTTTGTTATTCAGCACGGCGGCACAGTTCTGAGGTCATGAGATCCAACCTCCTGTGTGGAGTTTGCATGTTCTCCCCCGTATTTGGTTTTCCTCCAGGCACTCCGGTTTCCTCCCACATTCCAGAAGCGTGCATGTTAAGTTAATTGTCCCTCGGTGTGAATGAGCGAGTAAGTTGTCTGTCTCTGTGTACCCTGTGATTGGCTGGACACCAGTTCAGGGTGACCCCTGCCCACTGCCCGAAGACAGCTAAGATGGACTCCAGCACCCCCGCGACCCCACTGAGGATAAGCGTTGCAGATGATGGATGGATGTTTTGTTATATGTTGTATAAGAGTAAAATGCCATTTTCAGGGTTTGTTGGCGTGTTATGACGGTGATAAATCCTGTAGTCACGTGACTCGCCCCTCCCCCATGATCCAGTCTCCGCCCACTACCCCCCCCTCGAAGCTTCATCAACCCGTGAGACAATTTGAGCAAATGAGCGAAGCTTCCAATTAGTTGAGAAAAGAAGCTTAGAATAAACAATGGCCGCTTGTTTGTCAGCAAGCTGTGTTCTTATGACAAATTGGGGGTTGGGGGATTAATTCCCACAACAGAGCATCAATTGGGGCAGCTGGTGACCCAAAAACGCTTATCGAGACAATTAAGCTTTTCTTAACATGCACTGGAACAGATTAGGTATGTTTTCTTTTTGAATCCATCAACTGCATGAAAACTAAAGAGGAAGCGGTTCTGTTCTGAAGGGGAAATTGTCATATAGGGGGGGATAGGAACAGTAATATAAATACATAGTAAATGACATCAAAGATAGCAAAGAAAAATTAAATTTGATTTATCTTTGGTGTTACTTGAAATGAGCTGGTCAAGTGGGGTAGCAGGTGGATGCAACCTCAGAGCTACTGAGGGAGGAAATGTTTGGAAGGGGACATTTTCGTATAAAGAGGGATAGAAATGTAATATAAGTACGTTTTAAAAGCTTTATATAAATATGTCCCAAAAAATTCAGATTTACATTTTCCCCTTTCTCTCCCTTTTTCTCTGTCTTACTATTAATTTTCTCTTTCTCTCTTTCTTTTGCTCCTTTCTTCTTTTTGCACTTTCTCATTGTCACCCCCCCCCCTCTCTTTCTCATGCTCACTATCTTTCTCTATTTTTCTCTTCTCTCGCTTTCTATTTTTCTTTCTTTTTTCTCTCTCTCTCACTCTCTCGTTTTTTAAATTCTATCCGTCTTTTGCTCCTTCCTTCTTTTTTGCTCTTTCTCTCCTTCTACTTCCTTTCTCTATCTCTTATGCTTGCACTTTTTTCCTTTCTTTTTCTATTGTGCTCTCACTTTTTCCCTTTTTCTGTCTCTTATCTTGTCTTTCTTACTATGTCTCCTTATTTTTCTCTCTTTCCTTCTCTTGAACCTACAAGTCCGGCCCCCTTTGGGATTTCGATTTCTGGCCCGTGGCCCCTGAGCAGCTCAAACGAGTTGTATCCCGGGGGTCTTCTGCATTCCCCCCTTTGTGACCTCTTAAATGTTTGCGCATTGAGGCAAGAGGAGGCATTTGCTGACGCACCAAAGTCGGCAGAAGCATTCAAGTATGCAGAATATATGCATACCGAATGCGCGTTAAGCCTTCCTCACAATACTCTGAGACCCGACAATGCTGCAGTCTGTCTGGCCCCGAGTACCAATTCAGGCGGAAAATACTCTTCTCGGCGTACGCGATTCGTTCCTCACAACAAAATCCTTTCCAAGTACTCTGCATTCCTCCCTTCTTTGATTGACCGCCCTGATGGAACAAGGGTCCCCCTTTAGAACAGGGGGTCTCCGACGTAGTGGCCCCTAAGGACAGCTGAGTTGCCCACGGACCAGTGCTGGGTCATTGTGATTGTCTAGTCTATTTTACCCTCCTTTAAATAATCAGTGTGATAGCGTGATAAGTTATTTTAGGAATGCATCGCAAGCATGGTGCCCTATGCTCTAATAGTTACAAAAGTTCTTGGCTTGAGAAGGGTTGAAGACCCCTGATCAAGAGCGTGGTCTCAAAAGTGCGGGTCGGGGCGGCCCACCGAGGGTTTTAATACAGACCGCGAGAAAATACAGAGAGAAGCACGGGAGAAAAATGACTTGCAGTCTGAAATATCTCCACTGGATGCCGCAATAGCCATACACCACTCGCAAAGCACCTAAAGCTGGGTATATATCTCCCCCTCTTTTTTTCTTTCTCTTTCTCACTCTCTTTTCCTCTCTTGCTCTTTATCTCCCTATGTATCTCTATTTTTTCTTATTCTCTTTTTTTCTATTTATTCTCATTCTTTCCCCGCTCTCTTTTCCTCTTTTGCTCTTTCTGCCCTTTTCTCTTTCAGTCTCTATCTTTCTTTCTCTCTCTCTGTTCCTGTATTTGTTCTCTGTCACTTTTTTCTTTTCCTCTCTGTATCTCTTTTCTCATCTCTCCCCCCTCTTTATTTCTTCTTTGTTTCTCCCACCCTCTGCCTCTTATTTTCTTCTCTCTTTATGCCTCTCTGTCTCTATTCACTTCTTTTCTCTTCTATTTTTCTCTCTTTGCCTCTCTCTCTCTCTCTCTATTTCTGTCTTTCTCTTTCTTTATCTCCCATTTCCTTACTCTTTATTTCTCTTTCTTGCTTTTTCTCTCTCACACTCTCAATATCTGTCCCTCCCTCTCTCTCTTTCTCTACCGTTCTTTCTCTTTTGGTTCGCGTCACAGCATCACAAAAATGCTGATATGCTTTGGGCTAAACTCCTTCCAACAATACCTTTCTCTTCATTCAATTCGGAATCTCGGGTAAGAAACGTGAATTTGTCTACTAATGAGTTCCAAAGTACGTGTTCATTCTAAAGGGATAACCATAGAAACATAGCTTAAGTACTCAGCTTAAGTTAACCTCAGTAAGGAATATGGCCTTAACCAATATCAGTTTTCTTTTGAATCTGCCGTTTTCTCTCTCCCCTACATCCACCCGCTACTCCACTGGACCAGCTCAAGTCATATCACAAAGGTATATCAAATGTCTTTTTCCCAGTATAGTTGTATTTTATCACATCGAATACAAATATATTACTGATAGTACTTAATAGCTATTTTTGTTTTAATGTTTTTATCTTGGGTTTGGGGTATTCGAAAAAGCTAATCACCATCGTTTTAGTCCCCCCGCTATGCATCAATTTCACTTTACACCCACGGGAACAATGGATGTATCCGGGGATCCACAGTACCAGTTATAATCTTGTCAATGCGTTCATTTGCAGGGGCAGCCAATGGAGTTTGAGAAAAACTAATGGGACCATTTCTGTTTTTTTTCATTCCTTTCCTTTTATCTGGTCCTTTTTTTATTGCCGTTTCCTCTTTTTATTTTTCTCTATCTTCCTTTTTAAATGAAAATATTTTTCCTTTCTGTTTGTCTTTCTTTGAGAAAGGCTGGCTAAAAATGGGAGGAAAAGGGTGATTTTTGCTCCCTCTCAGTCTTGGACTTATTTTTGGGTGCATTACAGAGGACAGCGACATCTAGTGGCAAAATATAAAACACTGTCCCTCGAAAAACGCAGTATTTTTGTGGAAATGCCCATTTAGCCCAACCTGACCCGGATCTTAGCTTCCAAGACCCCCAACTCAATTGAGATCGAAACCCCTGTGACCAGTGTCTGCTTGCTGGTGCTTCTCTGGCGCTCTCTTGTGGAAAAACTACAACAAAGGTAAATTTTCAATGAGGTACTGAGAAGTGAGAACCGTTGCTTCTCTTGCTCTTAAACAAAACATGTGTTTGGGGAACAAAAGAGCAAGAAACAGTTGATTGGGTAGAATAAACTTTATTACATTGAGGCTAATTTGTCTTTGACATTAAAATGAGATAGTAAGCAGGGACAAACCATTAAAGCGACGTTGACTCCATAGATACCGTAAATTCCAGACTATAAGCTGCTACTTTTTCCCCAAATGTTCAACCCTGCGGCTTATTCAGTGATGCGGCCAATTTATGTATTTTTTTCTAACAGCCGCCAGCGACGCTCGAGTACAAAAGGTAAGATTTGGTGGAATATATGCGAGTGAGCTGCAAGCGTGATTTTGAATAAAGGAGCGTAGGACGAAGTCTATACGACAAAGTCTCTTTCCCATAACTTTAATGACGTCAGTTATAAGGAGGAAAATGAGCACTGTTTACCATGATTTTTGCAAATACCGTATTATTTTTTAACAGACCTGTTTCCTTGAGTTGCGAGTGTGTTCCTAGTAGCGTTTTGCTACCCTTCACAGACACAGTTTGGGATGAAAGTTATAATATTATTAAAGCTTTGAAAACTCACTCGGTGTACCGTCTTTCTTTGTAAATATGTGTAACCATGTATAATATGTATTTGCAACTATATTTTTGTAATGTATTTGTTTTTGAGACTTATTCTGTTTTCCACGGGTGAATCAAAAAGAAGGGGCGAATACAACGTGGGCTGATGGGAAGTGGAGTAAAGGTGAGACGTGTTTGTGGACGCAGCGGACAATAGTGGATGTATATTTTTCCCACCCTTACCTTTGGAAATATATTTTTTTTCCTTGGATTATTTGCAACGGGACCCGGACTCTGCAGGTCTGCGTCATATCTTTAAGTACCGGTATCATTTTACGTTCAATTTGCCGGCTGTTGCTTTTGGACTGTGTACTTCATATTCAGTCTGCCTCTTGGCTTTGTAGTGTATTATGATTTGACCGATAATGGATCATTAATAAAGAATATAGAACAATAAACCTCTACAAAAAAACCCTATGGACCGTGGACAGAGACAGAACAGGAAGGACTCCCACTGACGGTGTTAAAGACAGACCAGAAAATTCTAGGGATAAAATTCAATGCGGATGGAGGAGGCGAGACCAGCCGGGACGATGTGACAAGGAAAGTTAAGCAAAGAATTGTTTTTTGGACACTAAGAAAACTTGACAATAGAGGGGAAGGTCCTAATCATCAAAGCGATCATCCTCCTACTGCTTTTATCAGTCAGTTTAGTTTTTATGCCCAAAAGAAACGTGCTGCTACAACTGGACCGAGCCATCTTTCACTTTATCTGGGGCTCAAAGTGGGAAAGGATAAAAAGAGGAAAAAAGGGGGGAAAGGAGTGCCTGACCGCCAGCTTTTCCTGGGAAGCAAATATGTCTCCCTCCACTTCCAAAAGGCTATGGGCCCACCCAACAACCCGAAAAGTCAAGCGATGACCCGGTTCTGGATGGGCTCGTACTTGCGGAAGCTAAAGCTTGTACCAAACAATCATTTGATTCCAGTTTCCTTTAACTTGCCACCAATACATCTCTTTATTCGGGACTTTTTAAAGAAATTTGATTTAGAAACACAAGAATGTCACACTTTACAAAACCACAGGGCCCTTATTGCTATTGTGCAAGAGCGAGCAACAGAGTCCTGTGCGGGGGCTTGCGTTTGGCGAACCTACAACGGTTTGGAGCAACGTGAATCATCCTGCCCTCCCAAACAGACTACGGGACTTATCATGGATGGTGGCTCATGAGGTTCTCCCAGTCAGAGCCGTAATGCACCACAGAGGAATGTCAGCGATTTTGACGTGCCCTCGACCTGGCTGTGGCGCCCAGGAGTCGGTGAGGCACCTTTTTTGTGAGTGCAGCGCTGCCGAGGACCTGTGGGCAATGGCCGGCCACCTAGGAAAATTCCCGGACTTGCCAGCAGGGGAAGTCCCTGACGCACAGTACGTGCTTTACGGAGTGAGTCGGTCGAGGAGGTCTCGGAACGACTTTGCCAGGGACTGGCTCACTCTCGCCGCCATCAAGGACGCCATCTGGACCTCCAGAAACCTGCTGGTAAGGAGGTGCAGGCAGATCCCCCCCGTGGCTGTGCTCCGAATGGCTGCAGATACCATACAATCTGCGAGCGGCAAGCCTAGGATGCAGCCATAAAGAAGAATCGCCTACACCCACCCGGAGGGGGGAACCGGAGCTCCACTGTGGGGGTCCCGGCAACAACGGCCTGGTTGTGGAAGGTAGAAGTAAGAAGGGAGAGGACCCATCCCGGGCAGAGGACTGGAGGATGCTGCTTGGGAGGGTGGGATGGAATCCCATTTGAGAAGACAGAGATATGCCCTTGCACAATACTATTGCCCTTTACACATTGGTTAACTGCTGTTAAGTTCAAACCTCATATTGTATGTTAAAAGTGTCGATAATAACTCATATTGTTGGGATATGATGTAACGAAATTGCTTAATTGATGTTGAAAATGTCAGAAAAATTGTTAAAACATCATATTGTCAGATATAACAAAATTGTGAATATGCTTGATTGTTGTTAAGATTGTCGAGAGGGGTTGCTCAAACCTCACATTGTTTGTTTTCTGTTATTAGTGTCAATAAATTTGTTCAAACCAAAAAAAAAAAAAATTCAGTTACAATTGCGGGACTCAAAGTCGGGTTTGGGTTAATTTTGTTATTGTTTTAAATGTTTTAATGTGCGCATGCGGCTTATACGCAGGTGCGGCTTGTTTAAGTACAAAAGCGGTTATCCTCTTAAAATGTGGTGGGTGCGGCTTATAATCAGGTACGCTCTATAGTCCGGAATTTACGGTAGATAAGTGTAACCGGGGAAAAACACGTTTAAGTACTGTCAAAATATGCTTTGAAATTAATGGCCCGGGCACAAATCCAAATTTCAAGTGTTAAAGGAGAAGTGGACGGAGACCGTATTTAGGAAGCCCCTTTCGGGAGTGGCAGCAGGCATGCCACGGCAGCCACCAGGACCAGGACCGACCCGCGGAGCGGACCACGGCCGTCCGAGCCGCTCCGGGCCTGGGGTTGGAACCCCTGGATGGCGTTGAAGGTGCTAGGCGAGCGGCAGGGCCGGCTATCGTAGCATATGCAGTCGAAATGTTGGTCGAAGCGGTCCACGTCGTCCTGGGACAGGCCGCCCTCCAACACCGTCAGCGCCCCCAGCCGGTGGCGCCGTCCGATGCGGTAGCGGCGCCGGTCCAGGTGCAGGTACACGTCCTGGTCCCAGCGCTTGCGGACGCAACGGCCTCGGCTCTGGCACAGCGCTTCGCTGCACAGCCTGGTCGCCGTGGAGACGTTGAGGATGTAGGGGTTCATCACGTCCTCTAGGTGGCGCCGGGCGTCGAAGCATGAGTCCTAAGACACAAATTTGGATCGATTGTAAAAATATCCATAGAATGGGAACATCAGACAGGTCAAGGTGGTTCTCATTTACATTCCTTGGAAGAACATTCTAAGAAATGATCTTTTGTTACTAAAACTGTTCTTGACAAGCTCACTTGACCACACACAGTTCTTGATATTGAGAAACCCTTGTCTCATTTGTCCTGTCAAGCACCATCCTGGTTGTCCTGTTTATCTCCTTCCTTGTTTGTCCAGCCAGCCCCTTTCGGTTGGTCCCATCTAGTCAAGTCATGTTTATTTGTGACGCCCTCAATCACAAGAAGTCTCATAGAGATCTACAGATTACTATTATACCATCCCCTGATCTAAAACCTACCCCATCTCGGTTGTCCCATTTAGCCCCTTCTGGTTATCCTGTCCTGCCCCTCCCTGGTTGGTCCAGGTAGACCTTTCCTGGTTGTCCTGACTAGTCCCTTCCAAATTGTCCCGTTTACCACGTCCCGGATGTTGTCCCGTTGACCTGCCCTTTCCTGGTTGTCTCGACTAGCCCCTTATTAATTGTCCCATCTCACCCATCCCATTTGTTCCACCTAGCCCCTTCTGGTTACCCCGACTACCCCCTTGCATGTTGTCTTGTCTAGTCCCCAATATAAGTAGTCTCGTCTAGTCCCAGTTTCAGCTAGTCTTGTCTTACTTAGTCTCCATTCCCGGTACTCTTGTCACGACCCTTCCCTGGTTGTCTCGACTAGCCCCTCCTTGATTGTCTCATCTAGCCCATCCTATTTGTTCCACCTAGCCCCTTCTGGTTATCCGGACTAGCCCCTGCAGGTTGTGTTGTCTAGTCCACTTTCTAAGTAGTCTCATCTAGTCCACTTTCTTAGTAGTCTTGTCTAGTCCATTTTCTTTGTAGTCTCGTCTAGTCCCAATTCCAGGTACTCTTGTCTCGTCTCCATTCCTGGTACTCTCGTCAGGACTCTTCCCTGGTTGTCCCGTCTCAACTCAATTCAGCTCCTATCTTTCAACTTATAACCAACCGAGTTTCCTAGTTTGCTGGGCTGGTTACTTGTCGACCAAAGAAGGGTCCTTCAATTCTGTGAGTTTGCTTTCTCAACCCTTCGCTTCCAACTTGCTTCTCTTCAACTCACTTTTGTCAACACGAGCGTGTTTTAAGAAGCAACATTTGAGTTCTTCTCTTTACTCTCTCAAGGCTTCCTGTCTGCACTTAGCTTGTTTACCGTCTTAGTGTGTAATTAAATGTGACGGGTGGCCTGCTAAGTGCCGCGCTAAAAGTCCTCGTTCTGGACTAAAGTCACTTGCATGAATCATTTCCAAATCTGATTGTTTGCTCCAGAAGAGACAATAGTGGGATTTAATCTGTGTTGGCATTTCATGTGGCAATGGCTGTCAAGTGGGCGATGGATACCTATGGTAATGCCAAGCTAATGCTAATGCATTCTGAACTCCTGGTATACCAGATATAAACATTTTAATCACAAAATGTTGTATAGTATTGTACTACTTATAATGGTGTATGAGATGATGAAATACCATTATAAATAAAGATACATTTTTTTCGACGTGACTTAAGCTGGTACATTGAAGTAGCGGGTGGATGCAGAGGGGGTGGAGACAGCAAATGTAAAATAGATTTAGTTATTCTGTAAAGATTGTCAGGCCCTTAGCAGATTTTCTTGCTCTAATGGCCAACTTATTTTTAAAAATAGGCCCAATCGTCGTTTGGTTACAGCAATATTCCTTAATAATAATAATAATATAATAATAATTTCCTTGTATTGTCATTCTGTGTAACAATGTACACAGAACGAAATGTCGATTGCACCTGACCCGATGCAGCCGCAGCCAAGAGAGGGCGCCGCCGACCACTTTTTAAGTCTTAGGAATGACTCGGCCGGGGCGCGAACCCGAACCTCCCAGTCTCAAAGCGGGCGCCTTACCATCTAGGCTACTGGTAGCGATTCGTGCGCCTTGTTTTTATTGATAATTGCAAGCTTCGTTTCCATGGTTATAATATTTTTTGCTTTACCTTTTAGCATCACATTAAATAAATAGTCATTGTTTAAGAATTACCTTGGTCTCCGAAATGGAACTCCTAAATACTGCTAGAAAATTTCAAGTTTGGAAATTCTCTTAATCCGTTCTGTTACACGATTTTTAATATTTGTCAGGTCTGAAATGAATATAAATGTAGCAGAAAAATACATTTAATTTATCGTTGCTGTGACGCGACTTGGGCTGGTGCAATGGTGTAGCAGGTGGATGCAGAGTATGGGGGGGATGGCTGCAGATTAAAGCTAAAGCTGATTTTAAAATTTCCACTTGCGAGGATTTTCATGCCCTAAGAATTTCCTTGCTTTAATCGCCTCCTTATTTTTACCAATAATACTGATTATGGATTGGTTATGGTGATATTCCTCCACTTACCAGGTTATCATAATTTTACGTCTTCCTTTAGCATCACGCCAAGCCTTGGACCTATCAACAATCATTTTTCCTGGGCTTAACTCTGATCAATCAGGGGCTGGCTCTCATACACACACATGCGACTGTGTACAACAGGGGTCTCAGGATAATAGTTTGAGGCACCTTCCTTAATGTTAAAGTTAAAGGGACAGTGTGTATTATTTAACAACTGAACGTTGCTGTATTGTGTAATGCAACAAAAACAAAGCACAAAGGGAAAAAGCAAACTTTAATACTTCTAAAAAGAGAAAAGGGAAGAAACTGGGCTGTTCTCCTATCCAAAGAATACAGTATCGTATTGCCAACTTGCCAAGTATTTACAAAGTCTTAAAATTCTGAACTCTATGAAGAGAGAAAAAGGCATTGTGGGAGGTAGTTCAGCCGTGACGCAAGCCAATAGCAGACCAGAACTGTATTGATTTTACCTTTTGGGCATGCAAAATAATTGGTTGTAATGTAGTAGGGAAAATGTCATAAAGAGGGGTAAAAAAAAAACCCCATCCCTTTCCCTCCTGTAAAGTGAAAACGTCAGAAGGCGGGGTCGCTGTATCCTGGGGTTGACTCTTCAGCTCGAAACAAAGCGCGGTTTCTTCTTACCTCGCTTTCGGTGACGTTCATGTCCCCCCAAGAAACGATGCCGGCAGCTCCGAGGGCAGCCGCCTCCCCGATGGTGCTCACAAGGTCCATCTGAAACCAAAGGACCAATGAGGAAAGACCTTACCGGGATGTCGTCTTTTCGGTCTCTTGACCTCAGACAAGTATTCGTCCTTGGAGTCCTTGTAGACGGGTCTGATGTACGGGTAGACTGGAATGGAGAAGGAAGCGTTGGGGAGCGCTGAGGTCCGCATGGCTTCTCTCAGGCGATGGCGGACGAAGCTCCGTGCTTGGATCGAGTCCTTGAGCGCCACCTCCAGGTAGATGGATGGGTAGAGGGCCGTCGACTCGCTCCAAAGCCAGGAGAGCCCGTCGTTGCGCTCCCGCTCGATGTCCGGGCACTCGCCGTTGAAATTTTGCATGTCCTGGTCGGGAGGGTGCACAACCAAAATTGAGAACGCAGATCGAGAGATCGAACCGTCCTTGTGCATGGTGCGGTAGAGTTACAATGTAGTGAAAAAGTAGTTGCCTGATTTCTGTGTTTTTTGTCACTTTTCAAATCTTGATTCCATTTATTAAGGTGCAAGACAATCCAAACCAATCTGGCCCTATGTGAAGAAACCATTGCCCCCTGAACCTAATAGCGAGTTGGGCCACTTTTAGCAGCGATAACAGAAGTCAAACGTTTACGATGATTGCTAATGAGTCTTTCACTACGCTTTGGCCCATTCTTCTTTGCAATCCCATCTAGCTTTGCCTGCCCGTTTAAGGTCACACCACAGCATCTCAATTGGATTCAAAACCGGACTTTGACTAGGCCACTTCAGAACCTTCATCTTGTTTTGTTTTTGGAGTCAGAGGTGGACTTGCTTGCGTGTTTTGAATTGTTGTCTTGGTGCATGATCTAAGACCACTCGAGTTTGAGGGCACAAACTGACATTCTCCTTCAGGATCTTCTGGATGGATTATTTAGTCAACCACAGCAAGTTGTCCTGGTCCTGAGGCAGCAAAGCAGCCCCGGACCATCACACTATCACCACCATGCTTAACGTTGGCACCATGTTCCTTTTCTCAAATGCACTGCCATTTTTACACCCTATGTAACAGTTCCATTTTTGACTCTACAGTCTAAAGAATCTTAGCCCAAAAGTTTTGAGTATTATCAAGATGCTTTTTGGCATACTTAAGACTCAGTGGTTTTTGCCTGGGTACACTCCCAGGGATGGCATTTTTAGCCAGTGTCTATCTTATAGTTTAGTCGGGAACGCTGGCATAAACTGTGGCCAGTGAGGCCTGCCAATCCTTGGACAATGGCAATGACAGTGGTTCGCCTGGAGTCTTATAGTCTTGGAAATAGCTTTGTGACTTTTTCCGGACTAATTGATTTTTCACTTAGGCCCATATAGGTTTTGATTTTTTGGGGGGTGCCCTAATAAATGGAATAAACGTTTGAAAACTGCAATTTGTATTTCTTTGGGTTCTCTCTGTGTGATAACAAAATGGGTTTGATGTTCTGAAACCTTTTGAATACCATTGCTTTATTTGAACGTTTTTTTTTACCTGGGGTACTAGGGGTTCTTAAGGCATTAGCTAACAAGCACAGGTTTTTATCCCCCGCTATGAGGCAATTTCACTTTACAACCCCTGCCTCAGAAAATATTGTTGTACCCCGAGGTATACTGAACAACAACAGTGTCAGGATCAAAACACCTGGACCTCAGACTGGGACACCCACCTGGTTATAGTCGTAGTTGTAACAGTCGGGGTACAGGTAGTACCCCCAAAGCCTTTTGGGTCTGAGGCGCTTCCCGATCAGCAGAGAGCGCAGAAAATAACGTTTAGCGGCTCGCTCGAACAACATCTTGGCCCGATCTTCGGCCTCTTCTTCCGACATGTTGGGGTTCCTGGCCAAGACCCGCTCTACCGACACCTGCCGGTAGATGTCCTTGCTGCCCCAGTTTCGAACCCACTGGGGGCGCCACTCCTCCAGGTCCAGCACCGCCAGGCCCGGCCCGTCCTGGGGGGATGCAGCACAGGTAACATCATGAGCCAGAGCCCAACCCGAATTTCAGGCTTAAAATGTCAATCATTACGTTCGGGTCGGCACGGGCTTCCCTCTCGCTGCCTTTTTTTATGTCTCCTTACCTCTCTCTCTCTCTCTCTCTCTCTCTCTCTCTCTATCTCTATCTCTCATAGTGCCACTCTTCATTTTAAGGACGAACTGATGTGTAGTTTTAGGGCCCATTTCTTTTTTCAAAATGATGGACGGCCTTAAAAATAGCTTTAGAAAAATTAATGCTTAAACAATGTGTGGAGACTAAACTTAAAAAACGTATTTGTTGAAAAGACAAAAAATAATTAGTATTTTTTGTCTGCCTGCCTCTCCCTCTCTCCAAGTGCTGATGTGGTTTTATGAACCCAATTTTTAACCCCTCTAAATGACAGCCGACCTTCAAATTGTCCTGTCAACTCTTAAAAAAAAATTCAATGATTGAAAATTGCCGGTTGATGTAACCTCTGCAGACACAGAAATCAGAGGTCCGAGTCTGCCCCAACCTGAATCACGGGCAGGGGCAGGCCTAAAATGTCAATCATTGAATTTAATTGTCCGGGTCTCTAGTTGACTTATTCCAAAAATGTATACTAAAACAACGTGCAGGTACTAAACAAATAGAAAAAACAACAACAACCATTTATTTAAAAAAATCTTTAAAAAAAAAAAAACTATGCTTTGTCTCTCTGCCTGCCTCTGCCTCTCTCTCTCTTAAAGTGCCGCACTAGATCCTCGGCAGGGAATCGGCAGGGCTCGGTCTGGGTTGGGCTTTATTACCCACAAGGCATAAGGGACGCTCTTACCTGCGGGATGTAGTACTCAATGTCGTCCTCGGCCAATTCGTGGTGCTCTTTGAGGTCCACCAATTGAGGCAGCCCCTCGTCCACAAACTCGCCCGTGTCTTCGTCCACATAGGGTACGATCCCGAAGCGATCGGTGTAGAAGATGGAGACGCTCTGGTTGGTGGCCGACTTGAGGGTGCTGCTCACCAACTGGAAGTGGGAAAGATCCAGGGGGAGGCCGAAACGCAGCTCGCAGAGCTCGGTGGGGGCGTTCCACGTGAAGAGAAACGGGTGGTCCGCCTGGATCGGAGGCGGGGTCCACGGCAAAGCCAGACCGGAGACCAGGGAGGTCAAGACCAGGACGGCCGCTGGGTTAATCATCGTTAAGCTCTGTGCAAAAAAAAAGTTTTCATTGACTTTCGATGCCAAAATTTATATGGTTAACCCTTCCTTTATTGTTCCAGAAAAAACTGACATGGGGAGGAGTGGCCCTGCAATAAGTTAATTAACAAACGTAAATAACGTAATACTTGATTATATGACTCAAATAGGATTTATTCTTTTATTTAAGTTTTTTATTTCAGTATTTATTTTGATTTTGTCATGTGTTTTTTTTCCTGTATTTTTTTGCGTACTAGTGGTGTTTTTGCCGCGTATTTTGTTGCCTTTTAGTGTATTTTGTCAGAAGTTTTCTCCTGTATTTTGTTTTTCTCATTTATTTCCTTATTTTGTTTGTGTTTTTCATCGTGAATTATTTGCAGATTTTCTCGTTTATTAACTGTGTTCTTTGTCATGCATTATTTGTATATTTTATCGTATATTGGTCCCATATTTTGTTGTTTTGTTGCGTATTTTGTCACAACAAAATGTAATTCCAAGTTACTTGAGCTTTTCACCTATTGGTTGATCAGCAATGAACGAATTGGATACTAATGCGTGTGATGAAGAACATGAAGCGGTTGCTGCTGCACCACCTGAGGCCACAGGTCCGCCACGCCATCGACCTTCTGCAATTTGTCTACCAGGAGAAGGTGGGAGTTGAGGATGGTATAGTCTACATGCTACACCGATCCCTCTCTCATCTGGACAGGGGCAAGGGTGCTGTGAGGATAACATTTTTGGACTTCTCCAGTGCCTTCAACACCATACAGCCTCTGCTATTTAGTGGTAAACTGACAGATGGGAGTAAGCTCACACCTTGTAGCATGGATTACGGACTACTTGACAGGCATACCGCAGTATGTGAAACAGGGGGGCTGTACATCGGACACTGTGGTCAGCAGCACGGGAGTGCTCTCTCCAGTCCTATTCACCCTGTATTCTTTCAGTACAACTCTGAGTCCTGCCACGTGCAGATGTTTGCTGATGACACTGCAATCGTGGGATGTATCAGAAGTGGGCAGGAGGTGGAGTACAGGAAATTGATCCAGGACTTTGTCCGATGGAGCGACGCTAACCACCTGCACATGAACACCACCAAGACCAGGGAGATGGTGGTGGACTTCAGGAGAACTAGAACTCACCTGGTTCCTGTAACTATCAAAGGAGAATGTGTAGAATTTGTCCAGACATACAAATACCTGGGTGTGCAGCTGGACTGCCAACACAGAAGCTCTATGCTGTAAAGGTCAAAGCCGACTGTACTTCCTCAGAAGGCTGGCGTCCTTCAACATCTGCAAAAAGGCAAATGTTCTGAGACTGTTGTGGCGAGCGCCCTCTTCTATGCAGCAGCGTGCTGGGGAGGCAGCACCAAGAAGGAGGATGCTTCTGGTCTTTATAAACTGGTGAGGAAAGCGGGCTCTGTTGTGGGCACAGAGCTGGACAGCCTGACAACAGTAGCTGAGAGACAGGCACTGAACAAGCTGCGGTCAATCAAGGACAATTCATTACATCCACTACACAGCACCATCTCCAAACAGAAGAGCAGCTTCAGCGAAAGACTGCTTTCACAGTCTTGTTCCGCGGACAGACTGAGGAGATCATTTCTTCTTCATGCCAAGAGGCTCTTTAACTCCACCCGGGGGAGTAAAAGCCCACATTAAACCCCACCCTCACATTTTTATATTACCCTATTTTTATTACAGCGTGTATTTTATGCAGCACTATTTAAATACTCTATATCATATCATCAATTGTTGCTATTATTATATCAGAACTGTTATTAGAAATATTATTTTTATTTTTATTGTAGTTATTATCATTGGTGCCGCAGTGATTTTTGGTAACTAAAGGCATTATGACGTTGAGGGATGGGTATTACGAAGATTAGTGTATAAAATATGTGATTATTATAATTATTATAATTATTTATATCTGACCTATGTAATAAGTATATTCATGATACCAGCTCAGTAGCCTAGATGGTAGTGTGCCCGCTTTGAGACTGGGAGGTCGCTGGTTCGCGCCTCGACCGAGACATACCTAATTGGTATAATGGCGGCGCCCTCTGGCTGCGGCTGCATCGACCCGCTACAACGGGTCAGGTGTATCGACATTTCGTTCTGTGTACATTGTTACAAAGAAAGACAATACAAAGGAAATTATTATTATTATTATTATTATGAGATTTTGTTGTATTAGACATAAAAGGAAAAGAGGATTTGTAAAATGTAATTAATAGGGAAGATAAATGGGTAGGGAAAATAAGCATCTGCTTCTGACTACCACTTTTTGAACATGTTATGTAACATTATTTTGTTGTTGACTCATTGATTTTGTCCTGTTTTATTTTAATGTTCGAAATAAAGTTTTCATTCATTCATTCATTCATCAATACGTTATATTGGGTATTTATGTATTCAAGTCAGTCAAGTCATGCTTGTTTGTATAGCCCTTGATCGCAGGAGTCTCGAGGGGCTGCACAGATCAAGGACTATTGCAAACTATTATTACAGACTATTGTGACACATTCTATTTTTCATTTTATCATGATTTTATTTTCAACACAAGGATACTGCTGGAAGTGTGAATTTCCTTTTGGGGATGAATAAAGTATCTATTCTATTCTATTCTATTCTATTCTATTCTATTCTATTCTATTCTATTCTATTCTATTCTATTCTATCTATCTATCTATCTATCTATCTATCTATCTATCTATCTATCTATCTATATCTATAAAACACAGTAACCATTGAAATGAAGCTTGGTATTAAGAAATTCCAAGATATAATTATTACCCAGTCTGCATCCACCCAGGCACTTCACTGTACCAGCTCAAGTCATGTCACACGTGAGTCAAGTCAGGTCATGTTTATTTGTAAATGTGCCTCACAGACTACAGATACATGTACGTTAGAAACCTAGATTTATTTATTTTTCATTCTACCACAAGATGTCGCTGTGTTTTGTAACTTATTTAAACTTTTGACTTTTGTATACTAAGCAAGTTTAATGTCAAGCAACTCAGATTAGAATATTCTGAATATCGACTATTCAGTGCAGCAACAAACTATGTAATGACAAAAATAAACTGCATTTGTTATGAAAAACATGGGAATCATAATATTTACAGATGTTAAGAAATCGTCTACAAATGTATTACATGTAACTAGGACTTACTACACAATTATTTTGTTATTTTCATGTTTTTATTTGGGATACGGAGTGTTTGGAATCATATCCTGTTGGTCTATTTTACATATTAAATGGCACTGCAACTAGTGCACAGCGAGACACTAGACAATCAGAATGCACTATGCAAATCAGTGAAGTAGAAAGACTGTGAGAAGTAAACAGCCATATAGCATCAGGGGCGTGGCTTTGCAATGGATTCAAAGGTATTTGACGGGGAGGAAGCAATATGTAAAAATGGGAGAGTTTTCATCTGAATATTTGGACATCTGTTGTGGAGTACCACAGGGTTCTATCCTGGGTCCAAAGTTATTTAATCTATATATTATCGATATTTTTAATGTTTTAAACCTATTAAAATTTGTAATATTTGCAGTCGACACTAACATTTTCTATTCAAATAATTATACTGATTTAGTAACCTGTATTAATCATAAATTAACCTAAAAGTATGGATGGGTATAAATAAATGATCTTTAAATTTAAATAAAACCAAAGTAATCCTCCAAAAACGTGCAATTAGATATGAACCATACACAGGGTAGGACATCGGGATCATACTCTTATTTAATTCCTGCAGTCCAAATGATTAAAATTGGATGATTTAGTAAAATTTTTCACTTTACAACTGCTATTTAAAGTCAACCAAAACATAGTGCCAGAAAACATCCAAAAATGATTCGCTCGGAAAGAGGGAAGTTATAACTTAAAGGGCTGTAGTAAATTCAAAATCCCAAAGGTGAGAACCACCAGGAAAAGTATGTCTGTGTCTGTGTGTGGAGTCAACCTTTGGAACAATTTACAAGACGAGATCAAACAATGTCCAACGATTCACGTGTTCATATTTAAATACAAAAAAAACATTACCGGCAGAATACAGAGTTGAAGAAAATGGGATATGAGTGATACGAGAGATTGGGAATGCTCCGTTTACAACTATAGTAAACCTTGATGTTATTGTTACTATTATGATATCACAGCTCTTATTATTGCTATTGTTGTTATTATTGGTGTCCCAATGATATTTAGTGACTAGTGGGATTAATAGATAGGTACTACGATGATTAGTGTATAAAATATGTAGCTATTGTTATTATTATAATTATCGATATCTGACCTATGTAATATGTGTAGTGGGACTTCGCTACTAGGTGGTTCCACGTTTGCCGGTTCAGAGGTTCGCGGGTCTAAAGAATAATAATAATAAAATCAATATTTTTTTTTAAAAAGCATTTTTGAAGGGGGCGTCGCTACTTTGCGGATTTTCACTTTTCGCGGGTGGTTTTGGTCCCCATTGACCGCGTTGACCGAGGTATTACTGTATATCCGTGAGGTTTTGTTATATTTAGACACAAAAGAGGAGCTAGCTGTAAAATGTAATTAATAGGGAAGATAAAGGGGTAGGGAAAATAAGAGTCCGAATCCAAAATATCAGCATTTTTTTGGCGTACACGCCGCAATCTTTTCACACTCTCGCGGCCATCGTGGAAATGTGCCTTTTGGATTGGCACCGTGACCGAGTTGCGGAAAAGCTTTCCAGCTCGCCGGGCAATTACGAGAGCTTCCCAACTTGTGCCGACGCATTTCTGGATGCTCCCATTTCGCCTTAAGAAAACGCGCCCGGTGACTCGGGGCCAAGTCGTATATCGGCAATGCAATGTTTACTGCCTCCTTTTTATTCAACGGCTGCCAAGCGCTATCAAAGAGCAAAATCAAAGGCGAGGAGAAAAAACTAAACACAGTGACTCGTCTGTTGATGCAGGCAGATTTTTTTTTCTTTTCGCTTTTTGTCTTCAGATTGAATTGAGCGTTGTATTCGCGGCGATACAATACCATATTAATTCGCCATGGGTCGAAGGTCTTGATGCTAAAGGGAGAAGCAAAAACAACCGTGGAACCGAAACTTGCAAAGATCAAGAAATATGAAGGAGGCACACAAATTGCTAGGTTGCATAGCTGTAATGATTGACGATCGAGAGATTATTAAAAATGGGGAGTCGATTAAAGCAAGGAAAACTTCTGAGGCGCAGGTGTCCTATATGCGGCCCGTGGAGCGGATCAGGCCCGCTAAGGGTTTTTCATCTGGACCCCTGAAAGCAAAATGAGCTGTGTTTTAAAATAAACCAGTTTCCACTGGCATAACAACTGGAGCTATATTCTCATCTCATCTCATTAGCTACACCGCTTATCCTCAGTAGGGTCGCGGGGGTGCTGGAGCCCATCCCAGCAATCATCGGGCAGTAGGCAGGGGACACCCTGAACTGGTTGCCAGCCAATCGCAGGGCACACGGGGACAGACAACTCACTCGCTCATTTACACCTAGGGACAATTTGGATCGACCAATTCACCTGAAATGCATGTTTTTGGAATGTGGGAGGAAACCGGAGTGCCCGGAGGAAACCCACGCAAGCACGGGGAGAACATGCAAACTCCACACAGGAGGTTTGTTCTAAGAAGTCATTTTGTAAAAATGTGAAATAAGACGAACCCACGCAGGAGGTTCCAAAGACATGAACTGTGCCGCACATGCGCTAACCACTGCGCTGCCGTGCTGCCCTAGAGCTATATTACTTTCTCTTTTTCACTTTCTCTTTTTCTCTTTCTCGCTCTCTATTCTGTCTTTCTTCCTTTCTTCTTCAGATGTGGAAGGCAGGTGATGATGGACGAAGCAAAAGATGCTTATGATAACAATAGTGGCAAGCCATAGCCTGCAGCCATGTAGATAACATTATGTGGCTGGAGAAGGAAACATAGGAAAAAAGTAAGTGCTAAATAAAGCCCCACTTGGACAAGCTAGCTTCAGAAAACGGTCTCAGGCATCTGTAAATTGTCTGCATTTATACAACGCGTTTCAAGTCATAAGACCTACCAAAGCGCTTTACAATGTACTTCACACTTACCCCTTCACACACACACTCACACACCGATAGCGGCGACAGCCATTATTGGGGGCATTTGGGGTTCAGTGTCTTGCCTAAGGACACTTTGACATTTAACCCAAAGGAGTCTAGAATCGAACCCGCGACCCCTCGCTGCCAAGACTATTAGTAGCAAAACGGTGGCCATATATGTTAGCTTTGTCAAGTTGTGTCATAAAATTTCTAAATTTTACTCGACTGGAGGTTGCTGTGTACTACACACTGGGCCTTTAGATGTTTGGGGAAACAAATCAGAGCTTGTATATTAGAAGACGAAGCCTCACTAACCTGCTTTTTAGCGGCCGGCAATTCCAGATACTGGCACTTGGACCCCAAATCTCACCGGGCCCCCAGAAACAAAAGATGCTAGACGGGGTCCCCAGAAAAGACGAGATCCAAGACGGGGCCCCCAGAAAAAGGGAGATGCGGCGTGTGTCCGGGCACGTCGAAATAGAAGAGTTGCAAAGAAATCGAGCTGCGGTCGGGAGCCACGCCCGCAAATTCATCTTCTAGGCTTTACAGGTCTTTATTTACATTCATTAATATAATTAAAATAATGACTATTATTCCTAATTTCACGTAATGTCCCATAACCTCCTCCTAAAAGAAAGGGAAAACATTTGAATTTTGTCATTATTTCTAAATGACAGCAATGAATGAATTCCGATCATTTTTCAACTAAAATTCAAATGCAAGAGCAAAAAAAGTACTTTTAAAAGTATTTGATATGACGGTAATCCGATCGTGTGTGTATTCAGTAAAAATAAGAGGTTAAATTCTAAAAAGCATGACAAAAACTGTTTGAAGTGGCAAAATGTGGAAAATCTAAAAAAATATAGAAATATAAATGTAAATATGAATTATGTTATTTTTATTAAAAAATAATAACAAAAAACACTAAATAAATACAATATATTGAGTGGCATTCACACAATTTAAAAAGTTCAAATATATAATATACATTTATTTATATATGTATTTATATATTCTATATATTCTATATAATATATATATATATATATATATATATATATATATATATATATATATATATATATATATACTATATATTCTATATATATATATTCTATATATATATTCTATATATATATATATTATATATATATATATATATATATATATATATATATATATATATATATATATATATATATATATAATTATATATATAATTATATATATATATATATAAGGGCAGCACGGCGGCGCAGTGGTTAGCGCTTGTGCGGCAAAGTTCATGTCTCGGGAACCTGTCGTGGGTTCAAATCCAGCTCCAGACTTCCTGTGCGGAGTTTGTATGTTCTCCCCGTGCTTGCGTGGGTTTCCCCCGGGCACTCCGGTTTCCTCCCACATTCCAAAAACATGCATTTCAGGAGAATTGGCCGGTCTAAATTGTCCCTAGGTGTGAATGAGCGAATGAGCTGTCTGTCCCTGTGTGCCCTGTGACTGGCTGGCAACCAGTTCAGGGTGTCCCCTGCCCACTGCCTGGAGATGGCTGGGATGGGCTCCAGCCCCCCCGCGACCCTAATGAGGATAAGCGGTATGGCTAATGAGATGAGATGAGATATATATATATATATATATATATATATATATATATATATATATATATATATATTTACTGGACTGTCTCAGAAAATTAGAATATTGTGATAAAGTTCTTTATTTTCTGTAATGCAATTAAAAAAACAAAAATGTCATACATTCTGGATTCATTACACATCAACTGAACTATTTCAAGCCTTTTATTATTTTAATATTGCTGAATTTGGCTTACAGCTTAAGAAAACTCAAAAATCCTATCTCAAAATATTAGAATATCATGAAAAAGTATACAAGTAGGCTATTCAACTAATCACCTGAATCATCTAATTAACTCGAAACACCTTGCGAGGTTTCCTGAGCCTTAAAAAGACTCAGCTTGGTTCAGTAAACTAAATCACAAGTATGGGAAGGACTGCTGATCTGACTGCTGTCCAGAGGACCATCATTGATACCCTCCATCAGGAGGGTAAGACACAAAAATAAATTTCTCAAAGAGCAGGCTGTTCACAGAGTGCAGTTTCAAAGCATATCCACAAAAAGTCTGTTGGAAGGGAAAAATGTGGCCGGAAACGCTGCACAACCAAGAGAGATGACCGCAGCCTTAACAAAATTGTGAAGAAGAGCCGCTTCCAGAATTTGGGGGAGCTTCAAAGACAGTGGGCTGAAGCTGGAGTCCAGATATCAAAAGCCACAGTTCACAGACGTGTCCGGGAAATGGGCTACAATAGCCGTATTCTCATGGTCAAGCCACTTCTGAACTCAAGACAACGGAAGAAGCGTCTGACTTGGGCTATGGAGAAGAAGCACTGGACAGTTGCAGAGTGGTCCAAAGTCCTCTTTTCAGACGAAAGCAAGTTTTGCATTTCATTTGGAAGTCAAGGCGCCAGAGTCTGGAGAAAGGCTGGAGAGGAGCAAAATCCAAGTTGCTTGAAATCCAGTGTGAAGTTCCCACAGTCAGCAATGGTTTGGGGAGCCATGTCAGCTGCTGGTGTTGGTCCACTGTGTTTCATCAAGTCCAGAGTAAATGCAACTGTGTACCAAGAGATTTTAGACCACTACATGCTTCCATCTGCTGAAAAGCTCTATGGAGATGAGGATTTCATTTTCCAGCATGATCTGGCACCTGCCCACAGTGCCAAAACCACCAGTAACTGGTGCACTGACCATGGCATCACTGTCCTTGATTGGCCTGCTAATTCCCCTGACCTGAACCCCATCGAGAATTTGTGGGGTATAGTTAAGAAGAAGATGAAAGACACCAGACCTACAAATGCAAATGAGCTGAAGGCCGCTATCGAAGCATCCTGGGCATCAATAACACCTCAGCAATGCCACAGGCTGATTGCCTCCATGCCACGCCGGATTGATGCAGTAATCCGTGCAAAAGGATTCCCAACCAAGTACTGAGTGCATCAATGGACATTTTCAAATGTTTGATTTAGTTTTGCTGTAATAAAATTATTTTTTTACTTGGTCTGAGGAAGTATTCTAATATTTTGAGATAGGATTTTTGAGTTTTTTTCAGCTGTAAGCCAAAATCAGCAATATTCAAATAATAAAAGGCTTGAAATAGCTCAGTTGATGTGTAATGAATCCAGAATGTATGACATTTTTGTTTTTTTAATTGCATTACAGAAAATAAAGAACTTTATCACAATATTCTAATTTTCTGAGACAGTCCAGTATATATAATATATAAAAAAATGTATATGTATATATATGTATTCATATATATTATATATACATATATACATATATGTATATAAAATATAGTGATTGAAACCAGAAACCTCATATTATTTTGCTTTCCTTCTGAAAATAAAAAAATAGTTTAGCATTACTACAAAAATACTATATTACAAAATACTACTACAGAATGATTTACCACAAAAACACTAAGAAAATACTGTAATATTACAAGAATACTAAAGAAATATGACATAAATACTACTATGGAAGTACTAAAAAAATCTACAAAATACTGCTTTGGAAATACAACAATTATACTTCTACTAAAGTACTAAAAAAATACCAATGCATAGTACTATTACATATAAAATATACTACTACAGGAGGTTTACTACAGAAGTACTGCAAATTATACCTGTAGCGATACCTCAAAAATACTTGTGTGGAAATATCACTAAAATACAACAACAATAAAACTACAGTAACACAGTACTACAAAAATACTGCAGAAGTACTACGGATATCCAACAAAAGTTCCAATGTGGAAATACTACAAAATACAAGAGAGATGCTACAAAAAAAATACAGTAAAACTAAAAAAGTACTATCATCATAAAACTACTTTAATTATACAAAAATAATACAAAAATATTTGATACACAACAAAAGTACGACAAATACTAAAAAAAACTACTATGGAAATACTACATTAAGAATACTTCAGAAATACTCCAAAAATAGTACAAAAATAAACTACTGTAACACAACAAAATACAACAGAACTTCAATAAAAATCTGAAAAAAAACTTAATTAATATTACAAAAATACTAAAAAATATGACAAAAATACTACTTTGGAAATACTACAAAAATTCTACAAAATATTGCTTTGGAAATACAACAATTATACTTGTACGAAAATACAAAAAAAATATCAATGCATAATATGATGTAAAAAAAATATGACTACAATAGGTTTACTACAGAAATACTGCAAATCATACCTATAGCAATACCTCAAAAATACCTTTATGCAAATATCACTAAAATACTACAACAATAAAATTACAGTAACACTACTACAAAAACACTACAAATATACAACAAACTGAGATAGTACAAAGAATATAAAAACAATAATACTAGAGTAATACTACAAAAATACTATGATCATAAAACTACTGTAATGATACAAAAATACAAAAATATTAGATATAAAACAAAAGTATGACAGAAATTCTAAAAAAAATACTACTATGGAAATACTACATTACAAAACAAAACTACAGAACTTCAATAAAAATCTGACTTCAGAAATACTAAAAGGAACATACATTAATACTTCAAAACTATATATCAAATGAAGTGCTTAAAACAGGGACCCAATATACTATTTTCCTCTAATTGTGATAGTTTCCAAACCAATTTGATGAAACTCATCTTTTTCAGCAAGCAACAAAGGAGCGATCATAAGCAATGTTCCCTCTAATTTTCCACGGGTCTGAGCGTTCACACAAAGTCAGGGAGCAACACTTGAAACAACAGTGAGCAACAGCAATCCCAAGTGTGGCAACTAAATCATTATCAAACATGTCCAAAACTTGACATCACGTTACATTTTGCAGAGTTTCCGGCAATGTAAAATTATTGTTCACTTTTGAATGAATTGACTCATGTACGATTGCAAAGGTTGCAGGTACTACAAACGTCTTTTGTTTTTACAATTCTTTTACAAGATTTCCATTTCTTTTATTCCTGGTATCTTTTGTCGCATAATACTAACATTTTTGGGGGCTTATTTAGTCGGATGCACGATACACAACTGTATTTAATTACATTTTTTAGTGGAAGTACTATGTTGGCAATAAGATTAACTTGATATAATTGGAAATTATTTGAATGCAACACAAACTTTTTCCTCTATTTCCCTGTTTATTCACCTTTTTTAAAATTCATTTTAAAAAAATATCCTAGCTGTTACTTTTATCTTGCTTTTTTGTTCTCTATTACCCTTTTTCCCTTTATTTGCTTCTTTCTTTTCTTCTGGCTTTTTTTCTGAATTTTTTCTGCTCTTTTTCTCTCTTTTTGTTTCGTTTTTTTTTCTCAGCTTTTCACTACTTTTTCATTTTGGTATTTTTTTCTTTTTTGTTCTATTCCCCCCCTTTAAGTCATTTTGTGCACAATTTTACATAATATTTGGTCGTGTAAGGATTAAAGAAGTAAAAACAACCTGAAGAGCCGTTTGGGACCCGAAAGAGCCGGTTCTTTTTAGTGAGCCGAGCCGAAGAAAAACTCTACTGACTTTACTCAACGTTCTACTTCGACATTGACATCAAAATGCCGCATTTAGAACACAGCGTCAGGGAAACCCGTGTATTTTTACCTTCATGCACTGTAACTTTGACTTAATACGCTTCTTAATTAGCAATTTCGAGCCCTGATTTTTGGGAGCTGGCTAGATTTTCTTGTGCGCGGAAAAGCTTTGGGTAGTGCACAATTGTGCACACACGCAGCTTAGAGGGAACATTGCGTTGGATAGATTTTCTTGTGCGCTGAGAATGTGCGGGCAGTGCGCGATTGCGCACGCGCGCAGCTTAGAGGGAACATTGATCATAAGATAACATGTACTTTGTTGTACATATTTGCTGTGAAAAACATTTTGGGGGAGGGGAGTTTTGTAAGTTTCATCTAAAATGCTTATTTCGCATTTTGCTTTAAACTGGTGTAGTAAACTATCAAAAATTCTTGGTATCCAGTAGCTCTGAGTTTGCATCCACCCGCTACCCCACTCAACCACCTCACAAATTTACTAATATACTATTTTGCTCTAACCAATTTGACAAAACGAATCGATTTCAAAAGAAGTATAGCGTATCACGTGCGGCCCCCGACTCCAAACGGTTGCCCTCCCCTAGGGTAGAACACGGAATACGTTCCAGCATGGATGCAAATGATCAATAGGGGGATCTAAATCTTATTTCGCTTAGGGGCCCGTGAAGGTGCGGGCCAGTACCGCTTACAGTGTAAACTCCAACTGTTCACGGCACGTACCGACACACAAAAAACGTTTTGCGTCATTCCAATTCTAGGCTGTTTTGGATTCTCCTAAGCTCCTCAAACGACGAGCCCTTTCTTGAATTTTAAACTTTTTCCGTAAATGGATTTTGTTCAAAGCTTGAAATAAGATTACCTCTGTATTCTCTTTGACAACGTCCTGAAATTTGAGCAACTTGGACCGCAAAAACAGCTCCTGTGAATAATACGCAACAACTAGTACGAAAGGACCAAAGTGCAGTACAAAGTACTATGTGCGTCCTTATCAAGGAACGGTCTTATTTTGTTCATAACTGCGCGAGGATTTTGGAGATTTGGCTTCTTGTGGCGCTTCTGAGACATTTTGTGATCGATTCTGACCCCCAGGAATTTATTTCCACTCCCATTGTCAATTGGGGCATCGTCATTTAAAATAGGTCATTCGAGGTTTCGGTTAAAATTGTCAAAAAAAACAATACTTTGGTCTTATTTGCATTCATGGTCATTTGTTTAAAGCCATCCATTTTTTTGATTAATTTAAATATAGCAAATAATATTGTTTATGGGCCCACCATAGATCCCTGTGGAACCTCATATGAAATTTTGAGATTGTTTGGGCAATAATGTCCCTCTTTAATATATTGTTCCCTGCTTTTAAGGTTACTTTGTAACCCATTTCCAGCATTTCTTCGAATTACATTTTTGTCCTAACATAATTTGCTTCAGAAATGCATAGGCAACTGGTAGCCCTTCAGCTGTGATGGGTCATTGTCATTTCCTCGGAAATTAGATTTCTAAATGGCATGTTCTAGTGGTTTAAGGCGCCTATTTGAGTTGTAATAAACAACTGAACGACCTTGTAATAAGAAAGTAATAACATAATTTGCTTCAGAAATGCATCGGCAACTGGTAGCCCTTCAGCTGTGCTAGGTCATTGTCATTTCCTCGGAAATTTGATTTCTAAATGGCATGTTCTAGTGGTTTAAGGCGCCTATTTGAGTTGTAATAAACAACTGAAAGACCTTGTAATAAAAAAGTAATAACATAATTTGCTTCAGAAATGCATCGGCAACTGGTAGCCCTTCAGCTGTGATGGGTCATTGTCATGTCCTCGAAAATTTGATTTCTAAATGTCATGTTCTAGTGATTTAAGGCGCCTATTTGAATTTATTCATCACGACGATGAATACAACTCAAAGACGTAGGAATAACAGAGTAATAATATAATTTGCTTCAGAAATGCATATATAACTGGTAGCCCTTCAGCTGTGATGGGTCATTGTCATTTCCTCTGGAATTTGATTTCTAAATGGCAAGTTCTAGTGGTTTTAGGCACCTATTTAAGTCGTGATAAACTCAACTTAGATGTAGTAACAGAGTAATAACATCATTTGCTTCAGAAATGCATAGGCAACTGGTAGCATTCTAATTCTAAAAAGTATCTTGACACTTCAGGTTCAGTTTCAAATCTTAAAAAAAGCCCAAAATTTTTGTCTCACTTACCTGGTGATTGACGTCTTGGCACGAGTCCAAAAATGTCAATTCTGCCCGGTTAGACGTTTCGCAAAGCCTTAAAAACCCAAAGTGTCCCGACGGTGTCACAAAAGTGTCCCTTAGGTGTCTCTTTTGGCCTCTATGACATCAAAGACACGCGTCTCGCCAAATTCCAGGACGTTCTTCCCCTTATCTCATTGACTCCTTTGTGATATGGTGACTCACTTTGTGGCTTTTGTTTTGCGCCAGTAGGTGAGTCCTTCTGATTGGCTGACTCAGCTTTGATTGCCGCCACATTGGGCAGAAATGGGACAGCGTGTTTTTTTTTTAGGCCGGAACGCATTTTCCCTGAAAGGTTGCTGAACTTTTACAAAGTGAAAATCTCGAAAGGTTAAAGCCGCGCCGAAAGTCGGATTGATTGATTCAATTTTCAAGCATCGCATTGATTTATGGCAGAATAAGAAGTGTCCCAAATTAAAACCCTCACTATAAACTCATATCACGGTTCACAGTTCACGGATCCCTTAAGGGTCCTTGGTCCAGTCGAGTCCTGTTCATTTGTTTGGCCCTTAATCACGGGGAGTCCCAATGAGCTGCCCAGACTACAGACTATTATGACACCATTCCCTGATCGAAAATCTACCTAAAAATGTATTTTACTGACAAAACACTGCAGAGTAAAACTCAAACCAGACCCAGATAGGTTCAATGACATATACTAAGTCAGGGAGGTCAAACTCAATCGCACAAGGGGCCAAAATTCAAAACACACTTAAGGTTGCGGGCCAACCAGGATAAACATTTATTGAACACACTTAAACTGAATGTTTTTGGAACATAAATACGAATAAAAACAGACAAGAATATTAAATGTAAACCTTAAAATACTTACAGTATTTATTATTTTGCTCTAAATAAAAATAGCTTGTTAAATTATACAACTTAACTTAAACAACTTAACATTAAAATAACATTCAAATTCCTTTGCTCCTATGTCAATGTATATATGAAAAAACTTAAATATCCCAAAAGATTTTGCTCTCCTTAATATATCTCCTGTCAAAAGTAGAAAAATGAAAATGCTACAAAACCTGGAAATATACATAAAACATATTTTTCAGAAATAACAATTCTAATCATTACGTTTTCTTTGCTCTTATGACTCTGATTTGATAGTTTGCTCTGATTGCAGCCGGACACTGTGTAGTTCTTTGCAGTATTGTGTTTTCAGAGCGGCGAAAAGGGTATAGTATATATATAGTATATAGCAGGGGTCGGGAACCTTTTTGACTCTAAGAGCCATAAAAGCGAAATATATTAATTTTATCTTGGGAAAGAGCTACACCATATATTATGAGACAAATTGACTAAATTGCTAAACCCACACCCCAGACAAAAGCTTAGTCTTCAGCACATTTATTTTTGATGATTTGATAAAAATTATGAAAAGAGAATAATGCCAGAGCCCGTGTCCTAAAATCAACAAACATACAACTTTAAACTTGTCTCTTTCTTGCGATTACTCAAGATCGGTTAAACTCATTTTGACCCTTTTTTTCCTACATCTTGGTTTCAAAACCAGATGTAAGCATTTATTTTGTAAAAACGTCACAACATTCTGAGAACAGGGAGCCTGATGTGCTTACTCCTGGCGCAGACAAATTAGGGTGAGGGATGGGAGGGAGTGCTTGCACTTTTTGCATAGCTCCCCCCATCCCTCCCACTCACCCAAACAAATAACTTTAAGTTATTTTCTGTTTTTTTGGCGTATTTACAATTTGTTCCGTGGATTCATTAAAAAGTATCTGAAAACTGAACACGGATTATATAGTGAGCTTATATATAAAGGATTGTTTAGCGTTGTACAGCCAAAACGAGTTTTATTTTGTGTCGCACCTTGACTGTAAATCTTAGTGAAAACGTGCCGTATATACTCTGAAAAGTAGTGCTATAGGAGTCAGTTTTGGTTTGGATTTGCGTGCTTTCTACCGCAAAGGGGGGGAGGGATTTTTTAAGTGTTATTGTTCTATCTTCTTTGTTCATTATCCATTATCCGTTATCAGTCAGTTCATAATACGCTACAAAGCCTAGAAGCCGGGACTTAACTCTCAGCCAAAAGGCCAAGCTAAGGTCCTAGCCTTATAGCCTTGCTGCGATCATTGCGAAGCAAGCTCTTATTCCATCTCCGGATAGCAAAAATCAATGATCATGGTCTTAGGTTGTAACCAAGGAAATCCTACAACGGCCTCGCAAGTAACAGGTTAGGAATCGCTGCCATTCCGAATCTACTGGCCCCCGCACGCCTGCATCCACATGCTACTCCACTCGACCAGCTTGAGTCACGTCTCAACATAGACAAAAAAAATTATGTTTTCCTTAATATTTCTAAAGGTATTCAATCATATATCTGGGGTTATTGCTGTTGCAAATTGATTGGCTTATTAGCATACATTTATATGACCCGCTATATGGCAATCTCAAGATGAATGTAAAATCCCAGGGGTCTAATGTATTTCTACTTTTGAAGTGTAGATTTAAGACCATACCTCTGAGGGAACCTCCTTGCCTCTTCTAGTGCCAAACAAGGAATGACTCTCCTGCTAGCTGACTAACAACGTTATGCTAGCATTTTTTATCAGTAACCGTCCATCTGTTAGCAGTCGAACACATCTTCCTCTTTAATTTTGTCGTTATCAAACACGATCACGCCGCTTCTTGGTAACATTTTTATTTGCACTTTGTTTATTTGTTTACATTCACCAGCTGCAGGTTTTATTCCACAATCATTAGAAAAACATGACGGTAAAATGCGAAGTGAAAATCTGACAAAAATAAACAAAAACAATGATGAAAGTATTGCAACCTTTAGCGTTAGCGCAGAAAGGTGCCGAGTCAAAAGTTGAGCTCGGCTATGTGCCCACAGCTACGGTGACGCTACATTCGCTAGTTTTACTTTCTTAAAAAAGAAAGCGTTCCTCAGTGGAGGGTAAAGTTATAAAACTGGTCGGAGAAATAGGACGTTTTGGCTCACTCTCTTAGCGCTATAACAATAAATGTTACGTCAAGTAGAACTAGCTTATTGCTAAAATCATCACCAACTTTAATCAACAAACTTATTTTTGAGGTTGTTTTCCGGTTATAGAAGCATTAGCTAACAATAGCTAACTGATTGCGGCATTAGCGGTTGGCATTTTTGTTTGAGACCTCACTTAGCTTGAGACTACATTAACTTGCCAACAAAAACTCAGTCAAATTTCATCATGACAGCATCAGTTAGCATCAGAAAGCTAGCATTTTACAAACAACGTAAGCAAATAAAACAGTAGAGTGAATGCTAGACTTGTTTTGCTTTGATAAACATTACCTCAAGCAAAACTAACTTACTGCTAAAGTCTTTGAAAACTTTTCAACAAACTCGTTTTAGAGGTTGTTCTTCGGCAATAGAATTGTTAGCATTTTCATTCGATACCTTAGATAGCTTAACTTCAAATTTGACAGGCAACAAAAGTCAAAAATATCCGTGAAAATTTAGCATGACGACAAAACGAGCTTTGTTAGAGCCGCTAGCTGTGTTAGCAACAGAATGCTAACAGGCTAAGTCACTTGTTGCATTTTACAATCAACGCTCAAAAACTGAGTGGTAGCGGTGATTGTTGTACTTGCCGTGCTACGCTAAATGTCACGTCAAGTAAAACTAACATATTGCTAGAATCATTACCGACTTTCCACACTTCTTTTAAAGGTTTTTCTTTGGCAATAGTAGCATTAGCTTATGGGAAACAAGAGACAAAAATCTTTGTGAAAATTTTACATGACAATGAAACCGGTTGGCACTTTGTTAGTGCTTCTAGCCTTGCTAGCACGAAAAGGCTAGTGGACCAACTAAATTAAGTTAACCTCGTTTTACAATCCACTCTTACAAATTTAATGCTATTGTGAATGCCATACATCTTGCTAGCTTTAAGATGCTAGTGCTAACTTCATCGCTAGCGGTAGCTGATTATAACAATTTCCGTACCGCACGCTAGCAGGTAGCCAATGTGTGGCTTGAATTACACAAAATGTTTTTTTTTCCTTTTATGTAAAATGAGTTTGTAAAACACATCGTTCTATTTCCGTAATTCACATTAAGTCCTAAAATATATCCATCCATCCATCCATTATCTGCACCGCTTATCCTCAGTAGGGTCGCGGGGGCGCTGGAGCCCATCCCAGCTATCCTCGGGCAATGGGCAGGGGACACCCTGAACAGGTTGTCAGCCAATCGCAGGGCACACAGGGAATAGACAATTTGCTCGCTCATTCACACCTAAGGACAATTTGAACCGGCCAATTAACCTGACATGCATGTTTTTAAAATGTGGGAGGGAACCGGAGTGCCCGGAGGAACATGTCAAACCCCACACAGGAGGTTTGATCTCATGACCTCAAAACTGTGCCGCACACGCGCTAACCACTGTGCCGCCGTGCTGCCCTGTTAAGTCCTAAAATATATATACACATATATATATAATTTTGGGTGTTTGAAAATGGAGCAGAAATATATCACGTATGTACTAAGGAGAAGACATTTTAAGTAACATTTTGCTCATTTATAGACCTCAATTGTTATGTTTATTTATCTTAATTTTCGAGCAAGACGTATAAAGAAATGTATAAATGTATGAACACCCCCTAAATGTCCCAATAAGACGATTTTTTCAACAAAAAGGAATTAGATTGTTAAGAATGTTAAAATAATTACTGCCATCGTGTGGCAGTAATTAAGAATGCACACTACAGTGGCTCAGACCGAGTTTTTCAGTCTACTTTCAAGATAAAATAATCTTGTCGGGCGTTTTACTGCTACAGGTGCCCCCAGAAACCAAAAACATTGTGGAAAATAAAATAAAAAGGTCACTTTTGAGTCTCTGTGGTTGGTATTCTTCCTGGTTGTTTTGTAGCGCTCGCTTTCAGTTGCACTACACAATACAGCGACATCTGGTGGTCAAATATTACACACTTTCCCTTTAAAATGTAGTACTTGTATTTAATTTTGTTCAAGTTGTACGAGTTGTATAGTATGCTAGCATCGATGCTAGCATGCTAAAAACGTCTCTAGGTTGTTTCGCGACGTCCACAGGATTATCAAAATTGTCCAAATCCAACTGGGACGGAGTGGGGGCGGGGCCCTGCTGCGCCTGGCCAATCCCAATCCCCCCTGCTCCTCCTCCCACTCCGCCCTTCGCCGCTCCTCCTCTTCCCGCCCCTCTTCATCTTCTCCCCGCCGGTCATCTTCAGGCACCTCGTTAGCGCTGTTACATTGCGCCCCATGGTGGCCCTCATAGCAATGACACCGAAATTGCTCCCGGAGTTGCTCCAGGTCCCTCGGCGAGTGTTGCCCGCTGACCTCGAAACCTCCGGCGAGGCCTCCGTCGCCTCCCGCTGGTCGAATGTGAAAGGTGCCGGCTGCGAGGTGGAGGTAGTGACGAGCGCTGGGTCGGCGACGAACGCAGCGGCCGTTTTCTTGGCATAGGTAGCGGCTACACAAGCGGGCGGCTTCGGTCACGTTGGTGATGTAGCGGCCCAGGCGGTTGTGGACGAACCAGCGAACTTTGCTGCAGTTGTGCTAGGGATGAAAAAATAATGTTCCAATGTTAAAAACCCGGTCCCGGTTAAGTAAGGAGTAGAATTAACTCTGTATATGTCATGGGAATGTGCCAGTTTTGAGGTTGCCAACAGTGGAGTTGAATTTGGGAGCGTGACAGGGCTAATTAGTAAGTGCTAGCAAGTTGCTAGCTTCTTTTAAGCCTAGATAATGGCTTCGGTTGTAAATTCATAGTTTTTTAAAATGTTTGTATGTTATCTTTAAATAAATAATAATCATTTATTTTTAAAAATTGAACTTTTTAAAAAGGTTTTTTTAGTATCACCGCATAGCTAACATAGATTTAGCTTAAAAATTAGCCTTCTGTGTCTTTATAGTCAACATAAAAATGCCTGAAATTTTCTTTGCAACTCCGGAGGTACAATGTTAATTTTAATCAAATGTTTAGAATTGGGATACAATAAAAAATAAAATCAAAAGGTAAAAGACTATATGAATATTTTCTGCGTTGTTTTATTTGCTTGTGTTCATGCTTTTATGTTGCTAACAGTTAATTGGCTGAGAGTAGTCACGTGACAAGGCTCATCAGGAACTGCAGGCAAATTGCCATTTACTTTTTAAGTCTCAGAAATGGCTGTTGTTGTAAAAGTTTTATTTGATGTTTTGGAACTTGACGTGATTATACTGTCCTTTTTTGGAATTGTTTCCTCAGAATTTAAAACTTTTCAAAGCTAGTTTTATGTTGAAAATTGACCTTTCCTGTACAGATGCTTCCCTACTTACAGCCATTAGAATTACACAATACGGTAGATACGAACATTTTTTTTTGGGGTGTCGCAAAATATCCAAACAAACAAAATTGTGTGCTCCTTTTTCCGAGTACAGCACAGTATGTAGAGTTTCTTTCCGCCGCTACCGGCACGTGGCGCTGTGAGAGCTCACTCAGCATCCACCCCGAAGAAGAAATCCGGCTTCCTCTTCCTAGTTAGTGTGTAAACATACTATACTGTATCTCCGGCGCGCTAAGAACTTTGACATTTTTAAAATGGTTGTATCGCTTTTTTTCGACCAGTCTCTACCACGTAGGAAGACCTCTTTAATATCACCTTCCAAAAGTAAGATAAGCATAACCTTATTAGTTTTTATAGAGCATATTATTTTAGGAAATTTTTATTTTTTGAGTACAAAACAATACAGGTTACTTATACATGCCTTAAACATACAAAATATAGCACTGAAGCAACTTACGAACAAATTCAATTACGATTGTCCGCCACTTATCTCGTTTGTCAGTAGGGCAGCGTCTGTATACTGCCGCTATTAGTTGATTAGTTAAGCTACGTCAAGTGACACAACAGATCAGACAATAATAGCAAGTTTCTAGCTACCTTTGAAGCCCTGGTAACGACTTTGGCTGTAGAATTACAGCTTTTGTGATGATTACGAGGTTTTCAAGACTGTATTTTGTCATCATTTAATTTCTTTAAAAAATAACGTTTAAAAGCTAGTTGTTTAACATCAACACATTAGCCAACACAAATGTAGCTTAAACTTTTTTCTGTTGCTAACTGTTGATTGGTTAAGCTTGGTCACGTGACAAGGCTAATCAGATTGTGTTGACTTTAAGCCCAGAACCGTTTTTAGTCGGAAATGTACAGTTTTATTAGATGTTTAAGAATTTAACAATGTTTATTTGTTAAAATGTAATGTTTACTAGCTAGTTCTATGCTGAAAGAGACCCTCTCTGTTTTCTGTTGCTAGCAGTTGATTGGTTGAGCTAGGCCATGTGACACTACCAATAGGGAAATGCTAGAAAGTTGCTAGCACCTTCTCAAGCCCTGGAAACGGCTTTGGTTGAAAATTAAGTTGTATTTGATGTTCAAGAGCTGTCTATTTTGTCATGTTTTGAATAATTTTCCTCAAAAATCGAACTTTTAAAATGTATGTGTTTTGTTTTGGTTTATGTGTTTGAAATGTAAGGATAAAACATCATATCGCATGCTCACCATATTGTAAGGGTATACTGTCCCTTGTAAAATCACAAAAACGTTTCTAAACCCTGAGCTGAAATGACGTGACGTGGAAAGTTTCCTGGATAAAAGCGCTGCTTAGAAATTGCAAAAATATGTCCCATGACGGAAGTTGTTTGAAAAATGCATGTTGTCCGAATCTAACGTGTGTTTTTTGTGTTTGCAGTGTTTATCTTACCCTGGAGGTGGTCAAGTTGAGGTCGCCCCAGATGACGAAGCCGGCGGCCCCCAGCGCTGCGCTCTCGCCGATGGTGTGGACCAGGTCTTTCTGCTCGTACGCACAACACAACGGTAGCATGTAAATATTAACTTTACATTCAAATGTTTTTTTTTTATTCTTTTTTAAAATGTTTTCCGACATGTTTCTCTGGAAGTGCCAGTACCGGTGTAAACAATGTTCTCTATAATGTAACTATAATGTAACGTAACCCTCGCGATAAACCAGGGTTCATTGTACTGTAATCCCTCGCTACTTGTTGTTTCGTACCTGTAGGGCCTCGGTGCATAGCAGATTGAAAATGAATCCTTCTAAATTACCGAAACTGATAAAGCTCTTCTGTCTGTGCACTAGATACACAATCACAGAGCACTTCTTTCAGTTTGGGCCGCTAAAATGTGCCTATGTGGCCCACCTAAATCGATTAGCCCTCAGTGGCTGCCATCCTCTCGTGCTGTCGCAATCCATTCCCTCTGGTCGTCTTTTGCTGTAAGTGTCATGAACCAGAACATCGTTGACGGACTGACAAAGGAAAAATGAGAGCACTGAGCTCAAATAGACGGAAAGACAATCTGTCAATGAGCCGCAGCTGGCGCCACACTGGCGGGGCCAATTGGGCATCATGGCAACCGTGACAGTAAGCAGGTACTGGCAGAATGCATGCCATTCTGGCCCATTGAACATGAAATGCATGTTTGTCCTGGTCAACTATTGTTGAGAGAAAAGACTAGCAGACCACATTTCTTGGGGCGCTGAAGCGGGCCATGGTGGCCTGTCCAAAAGGATTGTTTGTGCTGCAATCCATTATCACCAGTCCACCATTGCTGAGAACAGGGGCAAAGAGAGCCGTTTTAAGTCGTGTGTGGCGGTTCTAATGGTTCTTTCACCTAAAAGGATCCAGTCTCGTGTGGCTGTGATCTATTCTTCCCAGTCTCCTATTGCTGTGAGAGGACCTGACAGAGCATATTTCTATTGACCCTGGTAGTTTTTTTTGCTGCTCTGTCCACCAAAGTATAATCTACTCTAGTGGGGCTCTGATCCATTATCATAGATCACATATTGCTGCAGGCAAGGATCGATAGAGCACACTTTTGTAAGGCCCTGTGCCTTTTTTTTGCAGTTATTTCTGCCTAAACCGCTCTAGTGCCTGATCACTTTTTACTGCGAGCGGGGTCCACCAAAGTGGGTTTCTGTCCACCAAAAAGTGATCTGAAGTAGTGCTGCCGCGATCCATTGCGCCCAATCTTATACTGATATGAGCAGGGACCAGCAGAAGGTCAAGCCATGTTTGTTTGTACCACTATTGTCAGGTGGCATGATTTTGTCACCTGTCCTAAAATGAAATGCACGTTTGTGGCCGTGATTTATTTCCCCGGTCAACTATTGCTGTGGGCAAGGACCGGCAGAACTTTTTTTTTTTTTTTTTTTGGTTCGGGCACTGAAGCGTGCCATTGTGGCCCCCATAAAATGAACTGCACAGTTTTGGCCAAAATCCATTATCCCCGAATGACTATCGGTGAGAGCGGAGACCCAGAGATCAAATTAGTGTTGTACCTGTTTTTCCCTGTTTCTCTGCCTAAAATGAACAGCACCAGTGCAGCCGTGCTCCATTATCCCTTATTACATATAGTTGGAACCAGGAAAATGCAGAGCGCACTTTAGTCTGCTTTTTTTATTCCATTATTTCCACCTAAAAAAACTGCAGTTGTTCAGCCACATTTTATTATCTCTGATCCCATATTGATGCGAGCGGGGGCCAGCAGAAGGCACTTTGGTCGAGCGTCTTGCCTTTTTCACCTAAAATGAAATGCATATTTGTGGCCGCCATCCATTATCCCCAGTAATTGAAAAGCTTATAAAAGTCTAGATGCTTACCAGTTCTTCCAAACTGGTTGTGTTACTAGTACGCGTTGCTCTCTGACCAAGTGAGTCACCTCATTATTGCAAAGGTAAGACACTAACGTTAGCTGTGTATGCTATTATATTTTATCCAGGGTGCCTTCAAATCTCAAATTGAAAGGGTCAGTACCTAGTCATCTATTACTGAGAGCGTTGTGCCGACAGAGCAATTTTGTGTCTCGCTAGGTGGCTCTTATTTTCCTGTTCCTTACTCCTAAAATTAATATCACCCGTTTGGTCCTGATCCATTACCCACAGTTACCTATTTTTGCGAGCAGGCGCCATCCAAGCGCATATTAAAGGTGGGACTACCATTCAGATTTTTGCATATTGTGAGGGTTTCTGGTCCCCAATAACCACGAAAAAACTAGGGATTACAGTATTGACTTGGATTTTTCAGAAGCAGACAAGGGCCAATGAAGTTACCGTGCTGAGGAAGGTGAGCGGCTGGTCGCGGTAGCCCAGCCTCAGGTAGACGTAAGCGGGTACGTGGTAAGGGTGAGAGGTGAGTGCCCCCACTCTTAGAGCTTCACGTACGCGATGGCGTGCAAATCGCAAGCTGCCGGCACCGTCGGCATGCGCTTTGCGGATGGCAACGGACGGAAAAAGCACCGTGCTGCTGTCCCACAGCCAGCGCAGCTCGTCGTTGCGGGCGCTCTCCAGCAGGGGGCACAAGCCGCTGTAGCCGTCCTGCCGCACGTTGTAGTTGTGGCAATCCGGGTACAAGTAGAAACCCCACAAGCCTTGGGGGCGCATGGCCGTGCCCAACTGTAAAGTGCGTTGCATGAAGGCCCGGGCGCTCTTCTCGAAGCGGCGCTGCGCCAGCTGCTCCACCTTGAAGCAAGGGAATCAGGTTAGGACACTACAACAATATGGAACTGTGTGCAGCTTGCAGTTTTTCTGTTATCTTGTTAATACAGTGTATTTACAATGTTATTGTTATTTCCTCGATTCTCCAATAAAGCATTGTGTGAAACAGTACGCATTTGGGTTCCGGTCATGACAATTATGTAGTTACTATACCCCAGGATAAGGCATCCCGCTTTACGACGTTTTCGTTTTACAATTTGATACAAAAAATTTTGTCTGTCCCTGAAAGTCATTTGCGTTCCCCAAAACATATAAAAATTCAACCTTTAATCATTTGATGTTTTAAGGTTTCTATTAACCTTAAAATAGAAACCTTTATCCACACCCCAAATAGTATATGACGAGTTACATCTCTATGAGGCCTGTCTGCTATCGGTCAACATCTTATTATTCTGCTCTGCTATAGGTTTGTTTCCTGACATGAAAATGCCAGCATGTTATTGGCTGAATTCACTGCCACTATGCCTTTCGCTGGCAGAGATGGGAGGCAGCGTCGTGGCCGTCATAGACTTTCTGGACTGGCTTGCAGGTTGGGGGCGTCGTTGATGTCATGCACTTTCCGGAGATTTTCAACATCTTACCTAATGTTTACTATTATGTGTACGGTAATGCTAATTGTAATTCACCCTGGTCAATCCCGGAAGAAGGATTACCACATGTGAGGTCCTTTCTCAAGGTTTCTCTTTTCTCCTCACACTGAGGTTTTTGAGTTGTTCCTTGCCCGCATGCTGGTTTAAGATCAGGTAATTGTGTAATTTTGTTATTGTAATCCTGTGCAGTCCTTTGAGACATTTTTGTGATTAAGAGCTATATAACTATATGTGACTTGACTTGACTTGACTTCATTCAGTACAGCATCTCGTGTGCTTCCTAAAGACATTGCGAGTCGCTAATACAATAATACAATAATTTTTGTATTCTATTTGTTCACTATGGGTCCAAGGCATGAAGTGATGCTAAAAGGAGCGGCAAGAACATGATACCCATGAAAAAAAGCTTCTGATTAGCAAGAAATACAAAGAAGGCAAAAGAATACCCTTGCAAACTCGCATGATAAGGAGGTGATTAAAGCAAGGGAATCCGCTGTCCTGTTCCCCTTCTGCATCTATCTGCTAAACCACTCGACCAGCTCGTCTCACAAAAGGTAAATAAAATTGATTTTTTTTCTATTACATGTATGTTTATATAATCATATACATGTATACTACATACAAGTAGTACTTACTTTATTAAATGTTTACTTTGCAATCCCTACCTCGAAACAGATTTTTGTTCTATGCGTAGGTCTACTGTACTTTTGTTATTACTAGGTTGTAGTTATGAGGAGTGAGAAATTTCTGTAACGCATTATGTTATTGCGTTGTTAGTACAATGTTGTTGCAATGTTTTTACTACGTATTGCGATGTTAGGATGATGTGAGTATGACATTTTTACAAACTTTGCTATTGCGATACAAGCAAGATTTGAGCACAGTGTTCTTGCTCTGTTAATGATATGTCTCAGATATTCTTACTATGTTCTTACCAAGTGAGTACTATGTTATTACAGTAAAGTACTATGTAACAGCTTAACCCTGCCATCCGGCATCAACCACTTCGGGAAACCCTCACCTGCGCCTCAGTCACATTCAGGTAAGCTTTGGCGATCAGTTCCCTCGACTTTTGCCGGTAAACGTCCTTCTTGTGCCAGTTCCGGCTCCACTGGGGCCGCCAGTACTCCCAGTCGATGACGGCCAGTCCCCGGAAGTCCGGAGCAGGAATGAAATGCTCGATGTCCCTCCGGGCCTTCAGAAGGTGAGCATCTAAACTAAAGTTTTGAGGAACGCCGCCGTGCAGCGCCTCGCCCTCCGCCGTGTAGCGCGGGTAGTAGCCCAGTCGGTTGGCGTAGAAGATGGTGACGTTCTGGCCCGTCCAGTCGGCGCGGGGACTGCCGTGGATGTGGAAAAGCCGGCCCGGATCAACGTCTATTTGATACTTGATGGCGCACATGTCCAGGGGAACGTTCCAGGCCGCTACGAAGGGCTCGTGGCCCACCAGGGGTAGCCGGGCAGGCTTCTGGGATGCGTTCTGGGACGGGTTCTCAGCCCAGAAAGCAGGCAGGACCAGCAGCAGACGCAACGTGAGGACAGCTGCGGGTGGGGCGCCCCCTGCGGGCATGCTGCTGCTCAGCCCCACGAGCTGTCAATCATCCTGCAGACAACAAGTGAAAATACTCAGGTACCGTCAAGTCATGTTTATTTGTTGTCAAAAAGCTGTGCAGACAATTACAGACTACTATTACACCATCCACTGATCTAAAACCAACATGAGGGCAAGGAAAAACTCAAAACCTCAGCATGACAAACCCTCCCAAAAACGCTTTTAAGTCACAGAGTGCTGCTAAACAGAAGAATGACTTTCTGTCAATCAAACCCTGGAAGGTGAGGCTGCAGGAGAGACATAACTTAAAGATTTATTTTTATCTAAAAAAAAAAAAAAAGAAATATAAAAACATTTAAAACGTATGACCTTTTTAAATGTAAACATAATTAATTATCATTTATGATCACATTTATTGTTCATAGATGTTGAAAAATATTAAAGATATTTTTGAAAATAAATATTCATCTAGCCTGCTATTTACAAAAGGTTCTTATTATACTGAATGTTTGCACTCTTGGGCTTTTATACTATGGAAATATAAAAAGTTAAAGTCAAAAGAACATTAAAAACAATTTTCAAAATAAATATTAAATGATAAAATAAAACTTTTATAGATTTTATAATTGTATAATGTATTATTTTCAAAATACACTGGAAAGAACATTTAGAAACACATAAATATATATATATATATATATATACACATATATATGTATATATATATATATATATATATATATATATATATTATAAAAGAAACAATATGTATTTTTAAAAATATTTAATAATGATACAAAGTTTAATTTCAAATCACCATATTTTAAAATGAAAAGCGTTATACATCACATTAAGCATTTTTTTTACATTGCAAAAGATACATTTTATTTATTAAATTTTAGAACTGTTAGACTTCCATACAATGGAAATATAAAAATAAAAAGAATATTTAAAACTCAGAAATGTATACATATCTTTTTAAAATAAATAAAAAATTCTAAAATAAAACTTTTAAAGATTTCATAATTATAAAATTCATTATTTATAAAATACACTGAAAAGAGTGTATAGAAACACATTATATATATATATTTTTTTTTATATATATATATTTATATATTTATATATATATTTACTTTTTTTTTTTTTAGGAAAAGCGACATATTTCACATTATTGCCTGTCATTAAGCATATTTTTTTTATAGTTCAAATTTTTTATTTATTCCATTTTGGCACTCCGTGCATTTCTTAGTGGTGTGTTTCTTAAAAAAATTGGACACAGCTTCTCAAACTGATGAATTAAGCAATATAATAAAAACATATTCGTTTTTTAACTGGATATTTTTGACTCATTCATCCACATATGATAATATTCTTCATGTTTTTTCAAACAAAACAAAACTACAAAACTCTTCTGTCCGGGATGAGAAAGTCCTTTGATGAAATAACAAAAACTGAAAACAAAATTAAGTTTCATAAAATACTACAATGAGAGAACTTAGAATTATTTGGCAAACGTTGTTTCAAATAGCTCACTGCTCATATTTAGTGACAATTATAATGTTATTTAAAGTTACATTGAGTAATATACTACCACTAGATGGCACTGTATTGTCTAATGCAAACAAAAACCAGTGCCAAATGAGCACAGCGTAGCAGCAACATGCCAGTCAAACATGGCGGCGACTGCAAGTTATGTAAAATAAATACAAATTTCTCGATCTGTGAATATTTATAAAAATGAACATTGGTATGATAGGTCATATATTTCTGCCTATTATTTAAATAAGTGTTGTTGTTTTTTTACTGAATGAAAGTTGTTTTGTACCACTAGGAGGAACTAAATATTACACACTGTCCCTTTAACTCAGACAAAATCATATCACTTTTTTTCTCCCACTGAGCCAAACATGGCCTTGAATGTTATCATATAAAACCTGTTTAAGTGGGTTAGACAGAAACTCGTCCTTGAATGGATAAGTACAAAAACATTCATTAAGTTTTAGTTTTCCCTCCCATCCTTTCAGCAATAGAATTGCTTATCCGCCATTTTTGAATTCCTTAGGCTTCAATTTTCTGGACCGCTCCTCCAGTATCAAGGTGAATGTCAGCAATCTAGGTCCTTGAAATTGTGAGTTTCTAAAACCATTGTTCTGTGGGTCCTTTGTGCCAGAATATTATGCGATAAAACTTTCAAAGGAACTTTTCATCTCTCCAAAGAAAAATGTTTCCCTCTTCAGTGTTTTTTTTTTTTTTTTTTTGCCTGTACTTCCACGGAACACGATATTTTGTGAGTCTTGTTAAACGTGAAAAAAACGACGAAACTCTTTCGTCCGGAATAAGGAAGTCCTGTGCCGGCCGGGGACTCCGCGAAGCGCAAAGCCGAAAAGCCGCAAGCCTCAATGACACTCGCACCCGCCAAGTTTCTCTTTGTGGTTTGCCGCCGCCGTCACGCTGGCCAAACATGGCGCCCTCCCGCCGGCGACTCCCACCAATCGCCTGCCGGCTTCTAGCGGGGCCCCCGGTGGACTTTCCTCAAAGGCGCTCGCTTCTTGTTGTCTTTTTAAATCATTGCCAGTTAGAACATTGAAGGAAAAATAGACAGAAAAACAAATCTCGGGTATTTTTCTTATGAAAATGTGGATTTTCACGACTAATATTTGACAATTATGGTTAACCAAATTTGTATGATTAATTTATTAATGATGATATTTTTAAATAATAACATTGTCTAATGTCAGGACCAGAATGGAGACGAGACCCACTTGCGTTACATTTCTCTCAGTTTTTTGGGGAAGAAAAGAAAGGATTGCACACACAATCCACTGGTCGCGGGAAGCAGGTCTTTCTGAATGCGGAAGTGGCACTTCCATAGCGGGCGATGGTGGTGTCGGGAACGGAAAAAACGGGTCAGTAGCCGGGACAGGAGAGCAAAAAACGTGATCGGGATCAGCAACAAGTCGAAAGCCAAGAGAGGAGAGTAGACATGGTCAAGATCAAAAATGGCTCAAACAGGAGTGAGTCAGGGTCGAAAGCTTGCCTAGAGTAAACTGAGGTTCGCAGACGGACCGACCACAAGTGACAGAAAGACGTGGGTTTAAATAGTGAAAGGGAGCCAATCAGAGTCCAAGGCAGTTGGCGCCAAAGGAGCAGGCACAGGTACATCACATCAGTAATCATGACAGTCTAACAGTCAGTTTACGGGTACCTCAACCGCAAGGGTCGTCAAGGCACTACTACCTGAGGTGTTTCTTGGGCAAGAACAGCCTTGCGGCGCCCATCCCTTTCCACTACCAATCTAAAAATGGCGCTGTTAAATGCTACTAGAAATGTTTTTTCTCTTTCAATGTTTGGCAGCTCTGTGTCATGATTACTCATTGCCCCAACCTGTGCCCGCTCGTTTGGCGCCAGCTGTTGCTTGTTGCCTGAGTGTTTCCTCTCCTATTTATACCCAATATGCCAGTCTCTCCCTGTCAGTCCGTCAGCGAACCTCTGCATACGCAAGGCAAGCACTTTGACTCTAGCTCTCGTCGGCCCCGTTTTTTCATCCGTATACCACTAGTCTGTTCCTGATTCCCCGTTTGTCTCCGGCTATCGACCCGTTTTGTCCTTTTGACCACGCTCTGATCTCCCGCTCTGGCTACGACGCGTTTTTGACCACCGACCACGCTCTGATCCCCCGCTCCGGCTATCAACACGTTTTGACCGTTTGACCACGCTACGATCTCCCGCTCCGGTAGATCCACTTCCGCATTCCGATCATGCTCCGTTCCCGTGAGCGGCTTGCTTCCCTTGTCCAGCGAGCACCGGATCGCTGGCACTTGTTTTTCTCTATTTCTCAAACTTGTGAGAAAACGTTACGCATCTGGGTCCTCCTCCTGTTCTGGTTCTGACACTCTGCCTTAGTAATGGTGTATTAAAAGCACTCCAGACTGGGCAGAGAACAGCCCATGATTTTCTGAACTTTGTTATCTCTTTGTTAACAATGAATCTCTGAATTTTCTAATTAAGCTTTTGGCAAACTGCTTTGCAGAAGATCTCGGACTGGATTTGCAGAAGAACCTTCTTATCCCTAACACTTTGATGTCGTTGCCACGGAAATAGGTTGCGTTGGAGATGTCGCCGCTTCTGAGGCCGAGTAAGATTTCCGATCGATTTCCTCCCACCGTTGAGTGTTTACATTCCGACTCGTCGTGAATTAACAAAGAAAAGAAGACTTGAACCTCACCACAAGATTCCCCCCTCTGCCCCCATTCGTACAGAACGGCTGTGTCAGCCTGGAAGTGATTAGCCAGCGTTTGTTGATGCTGCGGTTCCTGCGGCTTCGCGTCGTCGGACAGATTTGCGAGCGACGCCGTCTGATTGTCTCCGCTGGAAAATGTTGTGAATTTAAGAAGCGTTTTGGCCCCTTCGCTCGCCAATTCGGTTAAAGGGAGGTTGCTGGTAAAAAAGGATGGATGTCACGGTCTTTTCGATTCGTCAGCCAACTCTTTGCTATTGTTCCGAATAATGTCAACAAAGCACAGAGAGCCAAAGACTGGATTTAGAATGCCAAGAAAATGAGATTCCCTCACACGCAATCTGTCATGTCCGCATCCTGCGCTAAGGGCTTGTAAAAGTATTGGATGATGGCAAGATGCCAAGATGTGCAGTTCATCCTCAGCAGTCAGAAAGTTAAATTAGGAAGTTGTCAAATCCTCAAACCTTGAAATCTCCTTAAAACCCCGATTTAAAGCCTAAATCCCAATTTCAAACTATATTTCGAAATGTATTTCTACTAGTTCCACAGAAATGCCCAGTGCTTCCCATAGAATTTTGTGAGACTTTGGAGGTTGGACAGTCAAGGGGGACCCAGTCATGATTACCGATGTGATGCACCTGTGCCCGCTCCTTTGGCGCCAACTGCCTCGAACTCTGGCTCCCTGTCCCTATTTAAACCCACTCCTTTAGGTCACCTGTTGTCAGTCCGTCTGCGAACATCAGTGAACACTAGGCAAGCCTTTTTCGACCCTGACTCCCACCTGTTTTTTGCTTCCGTCTGTCCTCCGGCTTCAACCCGTTTTTGATCCTGACCACGTCTACCCACTTGCGTACGTTTCTCTCAGTTTATTGGGAAGAAGGGAAAGGCTTGCACACACGATCCGAGGGCGCGGTGAGCGGGTTTCTCAGCCGCGCAAGTGGTATTTCCGTGGCGAGCGATGGCGGTGTTGGGAGCAGGAAAAAACAGGTCAGGAGAGCAAAGAACATGGTCGAGATCAGAAAATGGGTCGAAGCCGGGAAACAGACTGGGGCCAAAAGCTTTCCTAGCGTAAACTGAGGTTCGCAGATGGACCCACAAAAGGGGACTGACAGGACCGAGTTTAAATACTGACAGGGAGCCAATCTGTCAACAAGCTGCAGCTGGCGCCACACAGGCGGGGCCAATTGGGCTCCCTGGCAACCGTGACAGATGGGAAACCTTACAAGTACAACGCAGCACTTATTTATTCACCGCAAGACAGACAATATAGAGCAAAAATGCACATATTTTGATTTTTTTCCGCGAACAGATTGTCATACGACAAAATGATCAAAAAAACATATTGGAAAAAAATCATTAGTCTTCTCTGAGTATAGGCATTTAGGAACACAAAGTGCCTAAGCTTTGAGGGACTTGATTCAAATTCCAAATAAGGATCATTTTCTTGGTTTGACTTTTTTTTTTTTTTTTAGATTTCCTTTACATTTGTCCTTTGTATTGCAATTTCCCTTGAACCGTTCCTGTGCTCTATTTGCTGCTGCCTTTTTTTTCTAAATGCAAGTTTGAGACCCTGCCGGGGACCAACTAAACCATGGCGGAGTTTCAGTGGTATGGGAAACATTAAATGTCTATAATACAGAACATATTGATACCAGACAAATTCCGGCTTACTTTCTTTAAAATAGTAGACCTCTCCGGTATATTTCTGTTTTATTTTCTGCCCTAATTGCGAAAATTCTACAGTCATATCCATCTATATATAGTAGATCCCACAGTTGTATCCATCTATGTATATTGTGACTCTATTGTTTTGTCGAGCTACTTATAGCACATCTTGTAAATACAAGACAAAGCAATGGAGCTCTACATATTTGTCAAAGTTTTCCCCGTAAATAATTTTTTTGATCATTTCAAATCGTGCAGGCAATTTTTGTACGGAAAGTTAAAACATTTTTTGTTAGACCAATCAAAACACGTCACGATTACTGATGTGACTCAGCTGTCCCCACTCATTTGGCGCCAACCGCCGCGGGTTCTGATTGGCTCCCTGTCACTATTTGAACCTGGTCCTGTCAGTCCCCTGTTGTCAGTCTGTCTGCGAACCTCAGTGTGTACGAGGCAAGCCTTTTTCAACCCTGACTCTCACCTGTCCCGTTTTTTGCTCCCGTCTGTCTCCGGCTACGACCTATTTTGCTCCTGACCACGTCTGTTCTACCGTCTTGGCTTACGACCCATTTTGATCCCGACCACGTCTGCTCTCCCGTTCCGGCTTACGACCCATTTCTGACCCCGACCACGTTTTTGATCTCCTGTCCCGGCTACTGACCCGTTTTTCCGTTCCTGACACCGCCATCGCTCGCTGCGGAAGATCCACTTCTGTGTTCGGATCACAGTCAGAGGGCGAGAGCGACCTGCTTCCCGTGTCCAGCGAATACTGGATCGTGGGCGCAGCCCTTCCTCTTTCTTTCAATTAAACTTGTGGTAAACGTTACGCGATTGGGTCTACCCTTTGTGCTGGTAGACGATTGTCAAGCATTTATTTGGTAAACAAAATAATAGTAGCTAGTAGTTATCTTTTTTTATCCTACATAGTCTGCCTTGCTGTGAGTAAACAGGTGCCACGTTGTGTTTGTTAGGTCAATTATCGCCTAATAAGGGGAATTAGAATCATTAATAAGGGGAGCAATTGGCTGATCTTGACAGGTATGGTTCTTCTTCACAGATTTTTGCCCAAGGGTTTCATTTTGGAACGTAACTCATGCGATAAATGAGGGATCACTGTATTCTGTTTCCAATCGGATTATTGCCTGCATGTAAGCGTAGTCATTGAACCCCACAGAACAGCAAACATTCTTGTATAAATCATGCAATATCATGATGCTCAAATTTGTTTCTTTTGCTTTAGTGCTTATCGAAGTAAGAAGAGATTTCACGAGTCAAGACATTCCAACAAGTCGACATCAAACTCTACAATTTCATTAAGTCATCCATGAAATTCAGGTAAGCAGAAATTCCCTTTTCCTGTCTCGTCTCCAAACTTTTGCAGCACGTGACCGCTTTTACAAGCTTTGAGTCACCTCAGGTCAGAGCTTACACTGCAATTGCCCGCTCGAACACAAAAAAGTGCCACTTTCCTCCTACAACCAAAAGCAAGGAGCCAACATTCCTGGCGCCGACATTCTTCCTCCTTGCGGCGTGAGGGTCCGAAATAAGCGCCAGCGACAAACGCGCCGGCAAAACAAAAACGGTCAAGCCGTCGCTCACCTGTAGACGAGGCGGGGGTCTCGCGCTCTCTGCCATGACGGCCCCCTACCCTCAAATAAGACCCGACGCTCGCTCGTCCTGTGCCTCGCTGGGATTGTGGGAAGTGAAAAGCGCCCGGCTCGCTCTTTATATCGCCTGCAGGGGAGGGGGAGGATGAGGGAGGAAAGAGACTGGAGAGACTCGCACACATTGGGGAGAAAAAAATCAAAGAGAGATCAGATAAAAACGAAAGGATTTTATTTTCGATGTTTTTACTTATTTTTCTTTATATTAAAGGGACACTGCGTAATATTTGATCTCTAGATGTCGCTGAATTGTTGTGTAGCTTTCGCTCTGAAAATGCTGGTCTACGAGTAAACCCAAGAGCCAAGAAGAAATCCGCATGTTTGAGAGCGTTGTTTATCTGGGCCCCGGTGCTATGGAATGCTCTTCCCTCTGAGATTCAATCTACAACCTCAGTGGAAATGTTTAAATCTCGGCTTAAAACACACTTCTATAGCATGTGTATAACCTATATTTTATGTTGACAATATCAGGGGATGGTATCATAATTGTCTCTAATAATAGTTTGCAATAGTCTTTGATCTGTGCAGCCCTTTGAGACTCTTTGTGATGAAGAAATAAACAAATAAATAAACAAACATGACTTGACTTGACTTAACAACTAAGTAACCAAAATAACCAAATCGCACCAAACATTTTTCAAATTTCTTTTTTTTTGCCCAGACTTTCACAAGGTTTTTTTTTTTGAGGTACCCTTGGCAGCAAGATGGCGGACAATCATGCAAGCCACATCTAAGTAAGGTTTCATGTTATGTAAAATAGATAAACAATCTTGACCGACGAGTATTTAAAATAATGCACACTATTATCCATCCATTCATGCATTATCTGCACCGCTTATCCTCAGTAGGGTCGCGGGGTTGCTGGAGCCCAGCCCAGCTATCTTCGGGCAGTGGGCAGGGGACACACTGAATTGGTTGCGAGCCAATCGCAGGGCACACAGAGACAGAAAACCATTCACTCACTCATTCAAACCTAGGGACAATTTGAACCGGACAATTAACCTGAAATGTATGTTTTTGGAATGTGGGAGGAAACCGGAGTGCCCGAAGGAAACCCACGCAAGCACGGGGAGAACATGCAAACTCCACACAGGAGGTTCGATCTCATGACCTCAGAACTGTGCCGCACACGCGCTAACCACTGCTCTGCCGTGCTGCCCACACACTATTATATAATAGTTTATGTATTTTTGCTTATTATTTTAATAATATTAAATTATTAATATTCATATTTAATATTAAACATACTAAAATATGCTTTACTACTAGGAAGGGGTAAATAATACACAATGTTGTCAGGACCAGAACGGAAACAGGACCAAATTTTGGAAGGAAAAAGGAAGGGCTGCGCCCACGATCCGGTTTTCGCTGGACGCGGGAAGCAAGTCGCTATTGTACTCGGATTGCGATCCGAACACGGAAGTGGATCTTCTGTAGCGTGCGATGGCGATGTCAGGGACGGAAAAAATGGGTCGGTAGCCGGGACTGGGAGAGCAAGCCGTGGTCGGGTTCAGAAGCAAGTCGTAAGCCAGAACGGGAAAGTAGACGTAGTCGGGGACAAAAAGAGGTCGCAAGCCGGGGCGGGTAGAACAGACATGGTCAGGATCAAAACAGGTCATAGCCGGAGACAGACCGGAGCAAAAACGGGTCAGGTGGGAGTCGGGGTCGAAAAAGGCTTGCCTAGTATTCACTAAGATTTGCAGACGGACTGAACAGAGGACAGAGTAAATAATACACACCGTCTCTTTAAAAGAAATAAGATAAAAAGAATATCACGATAAATAGGCAAAAATATTTACACTGTATTTTTCGTAAACTGGCCTGAGTTGTGGTAAGCATGAACAAAACAACAACCTTTTACTTGGTAAAGTTATTTTTATGTAAAACAATATATAACTTTCTCTAAATTTTAATTGGGTGTTTTGCGGTGGCTGTTATTTCAGATGATTTGTCATCATCATTCCTGTTGTAATGTTAGGTGGCAGAGAGGGGTTTGAGGTTTTCAAATGCTTCCCGATGACGCCCGTTCGTGGGAAAAGCGAGCGCCGCCCGGATTCAAGGTCTCGCCTTGAGAGCAAGCGAGAGATTTACGGACTGGGCCATACACATCTTATATCTTTGGTGGCTGCAATTACACAACTGATTGACGACCCGCATCATCTCCTTCTTGCAGCCGAGACGGCGTCGGGACCCTCGTCTGGCAAAGTTACGCAATGGCGCCAGTGAACCGCGTCAGCGTTCAAGTCCGGGCCCCTCTCCCTCCCTGGAAGTGGCGCCATTCCCGCATGTGGATCGCGTTAGGAAAGGTACCAAGTGCGGGACCACCGCCGTCTGAAGTGAAGAGTGCCAAGGCCAAAGCGAGCCTCTACTTCAGGGGTGTCAAACTCATTTTAGCTCTAGGACCACTGGGTGGAAAAGCCATTCTTACCGAGGCCGGACGAGTACATTAATGGCATAAAAAGTGTGCCTTAGCCAGTGTCTAAACCTCATGAGAAAAAGGACACCAGGACAGACAACTCTAAAAAGTTGCCTGCCAGCCATCAAGTTGCCTGCCCCATTTTTCCCAACTTGAAACACAAGAAGACGACTCATCGCAAAAAAAACATCTTTGCAAAGTATTAAAGATTGATAATCAGAAAATATAACAGCACAATACTTTAAGATTAAGTTAATTATAAATCTACTTATAACATCCATTGCATGTATATGCCATCGCCTTTCTCCATCTGCCGTCAGTATGTACCTGTATTTACTCATCTTCATTTAAGCAATGTTTGCCTTGCGTCGTCTGCTACAAGCCACGTGAACTCTTCTTTCCATGATGCTTTTAGTGTACCTTTACGTTTTGTAGCGTCATCAATTTTGTTAGCTTCTTATTATTATAATATTTCCTCTGGGGCTGAGGTTTTTGCTTGATTCCTAACCACTTATCTATTTTTCTTGTGTTCTCTGTGCGTCTACTTTGGAAAATGATATGCAAATTCATGACCTTAAAACGCTCGGGGAGAGTCCGGAAGCACGAAGTTATTCGATGCAGGCTTCTGATTGGCTGCAGAGTATGCAAATTACCAAACGAATCGAAATTCCGAAATTTCCAAACCGAACGAAGATTGGAAATCAGAATAAAGCAAATGTTTTGAAACTTGTACGCCCGACGTAAAAGATGCATGCCCCAGGTGTCTGGGCAGACGTTATTTCAGACACTGCCTTAGCTGAGGGGCTGGGGGTATTTTTGGTGGCTCACAGTTAGATTATGATTCAAGGATGTAAGATTTGATTATAAAACAACTATTGAAGGTTTTTAATCTTTATATTTCTTTACAAAGGCAGCACGGCAGTGCAGTTGTTGCATGTGCGGCACAGTTCAAGTCATGGGAACCTCCTGCGTGGGTTCAAGTCCAGCTCCAGACTTCCTGTGCGGAGTTTGTATGTTCTCCCCGTGCTTGCGTGGGTTTCCTCCGGGCACTCCGGTTTCCTCCCACATTCCAAAAACATGCTTTTCAGGTGAATTGGCCGGTCCAAATTGTCCCTAGGTGTGAATGAGCGAGCGAGTTGTCTGTCCCTGTGTGCCCTGCGATTGGCTGGCAACCAGTTCAGGGTGTCCCCTGCCCACTGCCCGATGATTGCTGGGATGGGTTCCAGCACCCCCGCGACCCTACTGAGGATAAGCGGTGCAGCTAATGAGCTAATGAGATTTCTTCACAAAAATTTAACATCTTGCTGTGTTTCATGTGGGGAAGCAAACCCAAAACGGTTGAGATGGGCGTCCCAGGCTGTACTTGCCTAGGACACACCAGGGGAAGTGTTGCCCCTACAACACTGGCGGTCAAGTGATCCGTGTTTTTATCAACTGCATTTGTTAAAAAAAAAAAAAAATCTATTTAATTCATCTCTGATGCAGTTTATTAAACTCTGAGAACCTCACCCAAAGGGAAAATAAAGAAAAATACCACACAAAATCGTAGGTTTATTTTTTTTATTTTTTATTTTTTTACTTTTTAAATGTCAGTAATGTCAAATTAAAATTTAAAACGAATACTGCTGTTATATTTAACTCATTGATCCGAAAAGGGCTGGAAATGATTTTAGGATACCGCTATTTTATTTTAGATGCTATTTTGTCGCCCTCATGTGGACAGAATATGGCGTAGAAATGTTTTACCTTCTCTTGGCATGTGGTGGAGTCCAAGTTTGTGGGTGATAAAAAGCATCTTCCTCTGCCTTTCTGTGCTTTTGTGGAGTATTTTATTGACAATATGGCTTTAAAAGAGACTGGAAATTTTTAAAATGTGTCACGACCAGAACGGAAGTAGGACCCAGATGCGTAACGTTCATCACAAGTTTATTGAGATTTAGAGGAAAGGCAGCGCCCGCGATCCGGTGCTCGCTAGACGCGGGAAGCATGCCGCTCACAGAAGTGGATCTTCCGGAGCGGGAGATCGTAGAGTAGTAGACGGAAAAACAGGTCGTTAGTCGGGATGGGAGATCAAAACATGGTCGGGGTCAAAAAACGGGTCGTTAGCCGGGATAGGAGATCAAAACGTGGTCGGGGTCAAAAAACGGGTTGCAGCAGGAGAAAAACTCAGGAACGGACGGGTGGAAAACATGTGAAAAACAGGACCAACGGGAGTCAGAGTCAAAAATGCTTGCCTTGTGAAAACAGGTTCGCTGACGGACTGACAACAGGCGAGTGAAGGACTTAAGTAGGACAGGGAACCAATCAGGTAGCCAGCAGCAGCTGGCGCCAAACGAGCGGGCACAAATGAAAGTAATCAGTCATCATGACAAAAAGATTTGTGTGTATGTAATTTACATTCATCATGTTGTTTTACACTATGTCTGTGTACAACTTAGACTGCAACGATGCAGAGGCAGAAAAGGGGCAGAGTGACTGTTCAGCCAATCAGAATGCTTAACACAATGCATGATGAAAATCCTGCAGCGAAATTGCTTAAAGTAAACTGCGATACAGCAAGGGATTAATTTAACTTCCCGAGCAATCTGAAAATAGCTTGATTTCTGGATGATCGCATATCCAGCAAAAACCTGCGATCGTATATTAATCTGCAGTTTGAGTTGACTATGTTCGCTGTCAAAAACTGAGTCGAAGACTAGGTTTTATGACCAAAATGTAAAAAACTGTGGCGAGCCGATGTAGCCGCAGACGAACATGGCGCCGCCATCTTGGAACTTTTTTTTTTTGCACTACTGGCAGTTCTCTTAGCCACTCCTTTGCACATCTGTTCTCCTCTGCACTATCGTACTCCAGTGTTATTGTTATTGTATAGTGACTTGTTTACCTGACTGCCCATGTTGCACATCTGGTTAGCTGCTCCTCTTGCACTCTTTGCACTACTGTATAATACTATACATAGCTATAATTATTTAGTATATTATTAGTACTTCAATACTCCAACTCAATACAACATTTTATTTATATCTGTACATTCAAGGAAACTGTGCGGGTCAGGTGTATCGACATTTCGTTCTGTATACACGTGTACAAGAATGTCAATAAAGTATATCTGAATCTGAAAATGAAAGAACTAACCCAAACATTGAATTAAGAAAACTCGCAGCCAGACTAAGAACTTCACCTAATTATTTTAAGCCTTTACATCTTCGGAATACTGGAAAATAGTCTGTTCATGTCAGGTTATTAGATGCATGAAATTATATCCAGTGCTTTTTTGATGCGGAAATATTATTTGAACAAAGAACTAATAGAGATAGATTGACATTTATGTTAGTGTGATGTCATACGTTGGAAATGTGGGACTTTCCAATTCCGCATTAGGCAGGAAACCGCTAGACAAAGAGACACTTTAGCATAAGGCAGACGGCCAGCAGCACTATAATGCACAGGCAGGACGAGTGAAGCCAGAAGACAGCAAGGACTTCGCGCAACAGTCTGTCCTGAGGGCTTGGCCTCATCTGGTGTCCGTCGGGAACCTCGCAGTGGACCCCGGCCCAGCCCTGGTAGCACTGGCAGCTGAATTTGTGCTTCATGTTCAGGACATCCTGGGGTTGGAGGTGGCCGCTGACCCTAAAGCGGGGGCCCCCCGTGGCCAGCTGCCGGCGGATGCTGAAAATCCGCGGGTTGAGGTGCAAGTAGGCGGAAGAGTCTCTGCTCTTTCGCAGGCAACGGCCGTTTTTCTTGCAGAGAGCTTTGCTGCACAGCTTGGCGGCCGCTGTCACGTTGACCACGTAGTGGCCCAGGGGGCCGTCAATGTACTTTTTCACCGTCAGGCAGTTCCTCTGTACACACCAGCGAACTTTAATTACCGTATTGGGACAGCGTCACCCTAACCCGTCTCACCTCCTTGTCCATTTTTACCTGCGATCGGGCGTACTCGGATGAACCCCAGAGGACGACGCCGGATGCCCCTAGGGCGGCGCTCTCGCCGATGGTGTGCACCAGGTCGCTCTGACCAAGACGCAAAAACACACAGAAATAAGCTTCAGTCAGGAACTAGGCTACACCAGAGACTTTCTCAAACCACGGGTCCCCAACTGCAGTGCTGCAGACCAGTACCAGGCTGCGGGTCATTTGAAAGAGAAATTTGTTCCTTAAATTTTCGCCAACTATTGTTTTACTGACACAGCTTCGTTCAGACTAAATTGGAACACGGGGGCTTTGAGGGGTTGCGCTTGAATTAAAATCCGCAGTCGGGCACAGTCGCATTGGAAACGAGGATTTTCTCCCGCTCATAGCCAATCAGTATGGAGAATGGCCAATTGCAGCCAACTATGTCATATTACAAAGATAGTAAACAAACTTTGAAACCATGGAAAAACTATTGGCAACAGAGTTGGAGGATGCTTGGGTCACTATGTCAAGACTATGATACAAAGATCACATAAAAAAAACACTTTTCGTGCTAGGGTTGGTTTAGTTAGGGAATTTGTATTACTTGGCACGCGGATCGAACTGACGTTTTTTGGGTTTAAACATTATGATAGCCTACGCCGTAATTTTGTAATGGTGTCCCCACAAATATCGAGCATTCATTGTCTTGTCTCCTCCATTATTTTGGAAAAAAAAAGCACTCCGTCCCCACCAATGCCAAGACCAAACCCACGCCCTTGCTGATAGCGAACAGTGTGTCGCTATTAGCATGCCCACATAACAGTTCAAAGGTGCCGAGTTCAGTTCCAGCTACCGGCCTCTTTGTGTGGAGTATGCTTGTTTGTCTAGTGCCCGCAGAACTTTGGTTTCCTTCCACCTTTGAAAATTAAGGCTGTCCCTTGTGAGGATAAGTGGTTCAGAAAATACATGAATGTGTTTTAGATGCAATATTACAAGGACCCATTAATAATTAATATTAATTATGTTAATTAATGATGCTATAATTATTGTTTTTATCATTGTACTATTTCAGAAAAAGTACAAACATGTTCTATGCCAACCTTTGGCCTGGCTGTGCCCATATTATCAGACGCTAAACCAGTCGGTGGAACAGAAAATGTTGAGCCGCTTACCTCCGAGAGAACGGTGAAGGTGTAGGCATAGAAAGGCCTGGAGTAGACAAAAACGGGCAGGGTGACGTGGGGGCGGGCGATGGAGGCGATCCTCATCGCTTCCTTGACCCGGTAGTGGACAAACTTGACTGTGTTGGCTGAAGACCTGAGCTCGTAGTCCAGGTAAACGGAAGGGAACAACGCCGTGCTCTCCTTCCACAACCACATGAGGTGGTCGTTGCGGACGTGCTCCACGTTGGGGCACTCGCCCGTGTAGCGCTGCGGGTGCTGCTTGTAGCCGTAGTTGTAACAGTCCGGAAACAAGTAGAAGCCCCACAAACCGTCGGGACGCCGAGCCTCCGCCAGGGCCAGAGTCATGTTCATGAAAGCCCTGCCCGCTTTCTCGAAGCTCTCTTTGGCTTCCTTCTCCACTTTGCTCTCGGGCCAGTTGGGGTGCAGCCTCCGCATCTGCTCCTTGGACTTGTTGCGGTAAATGTCCTTACCGCCCCAGTTCCGCACCCACTGGGGCCTCCAGTTCTCCCAGTCGATGACTCCCAATCCCCGGAAGTCCTTGTGAGGGATCAGCTTGTCGATGTCGTTGCGGGCTTTGCTCAAATGTTTGGAGATGCTCTGGTTTTGCGGCAGTCCGCCGTTGATGGGGAGGCCCGTGCTGGAGTAGTAAGGGTAGTATCCCAAGTGGCTGTGGTAGAAGATGGTCACGTTGGGTCCGCTGAGGGTCTCGTTGTGGTTGGCCACAATGTCAAAGACGCTCAGGTCCAGGTCCACCCGGAAGCGTAGCCGGCATGACTCGGTGGGCGCGTTCCAAACCACCACAAAAGGCCGGTGGGCGATAAGGGGCGCCCGGGCCGGCTTGCGCCAGTCCTCCCCGCCGCTCACCGGCAGAGCCAGGAGCACCATGAGCCCCGTCCACGCCATGTGCCCCCGAGCACGGACGTCCGGCAATTAGCGGCCAACCGGGACAGCCCGATGGACGCATTATGAGCTTGATTGAGCATGCACAATAAAGGAAGGACACAAGCGAAGGAATGCGTTCCAGTTACACAACAACAACAACAACAAAAGCTTGCTTCAACCATGATGAAGAAACTGCAAACTTTCAACTACAGTACAACTCCCCGGATAAGTCAGGAAGTGGGGATTGCAAAGAAAAATTGCCATATAGTGGGAGCTAGAATTCTTATACCACTTGAGCTGGTCCAGCAGGGAAGCAGGTGGATGCAGCGGAGGGAAGAGAGGTTTGATTCAAATAAAAAACGATTTTAAAAATCCAACTTACGAGAATTGTCATGCCCTTTGAAGATTTCCTTGCTAAACCACTTCCATCCATCCATTATCTGCACCGCTTATCCTCAGTAGGGCCGCGGGGGTGTTGGAGCCCATCCCAGCTATCTCCAGGCAGTGGACAGGGGACACCCTGAACTGGTTGCCAGCAAGTCACAGAGCACACAGGGACAGACAACTCACTCGCTCATTCAAACCTAGGGACAATTTGGACCGGCCAATGAATCTGACATGCATGTTTTTGGAAACCCACGCAAGCACGGGGAGAACATGCAAACTCCACACAGGAGATTTGAAATTCGCCGCAAACGCACTAACCACTTCCTGATTGTATATTGGTCACTGCCATGCAACCTACTTTATGTGCCTTCTTTGTATTTCTTGATCATTGGAAGCTTCATTTTCATAGTTATCAAGTTTGGCTTGTACCTTTTACGTCATTGCAAGCTCCAGGAAGGCATAAATACAATAAAAAAGTAACCTGCAAAGTCTTTGCAGAGCTCATGAGATTCTGAACTGAAGAGTAATTCAGCCCATAGCATTTTGCCATTTTCATGACACTGACTATTTCTGGACTAAATTTCTTCCATCTTGGATGATCTAAACACAACATAATTTATAGACTTATATTTTGGGACTAAAACAAGTCTCTAATAGACGGAACCAGATTTATCTTAAACTCTCATGCCCAAAACACATCTAAATCTTGTTTAAAACGGACCAACTAGATTTTAATGATAATCTACATTAAAAAGAAGTCTTTAATCTGGTCTAAAATGGACCAGAATGGATTTTTTAGTACAATCCGACGTGCAAATGAGCTGAACCAGTTGCAGCATTTAGCTTTCTGCACCAGCATCCTGGAGCTAGCTTTGTCGTTTTTCCACAAAGGAACGCCAACTGTCCGACTCATAAGTATTGGCGCAAGTCATACGAGTCAAAGTCTTTCACGTAAATAATCTGAGAGGGAGCACAGTGTGTTTATGAGATCTCGTGTGAGGTCTCATTCGCCAGCAGGCACTGCGGCGCGTCGGCGTTTGGATTTTGCTTCAAACGGAGTGGAGACGTCGGCACTCGAGAGGCCTCGCGTCTTGTGATCTTCGTACGCCAGTAATTCCTTTTTGTTTCTAGGAAGCCGTGGGGTGGGGGGGAGAGCCCACCAGGAACCGAAGCACTTGAGCGAGGAGCCAGACCTGGGATCTTCCCCCCACCCCCAAATCTCTTGACTTATTTCAAAAGGAAGCTTGCAAAACGACTCAGGATGTGCTTGGGAGTCCAAATACTTGCAGAAAAACTGAGTGAGTACTATGAGAGTTTGGCAAGAAAGGGCGTCCCTCAACCATGTTAATAGGATTATTTGTTTTTCAAAATCTTAAAAAAAGCAAAATCTTCGGACAATCATTTTCCCATTTTAGATTCTTGGATTTTTTCCCCCCAGGTCCCACATTAATATTGTTTAATATTTGATTTGCAACGCAGCACAGTGACACAGTGGTTAGCGCGTGTTCGGCACAGTTTTGAGGTCATGAGTTTGCATGTTCTCCCCGTGCTTACGTGGGTTTCCTCCAGGCACTCCGGTTTCCTCCCACATTCAAAAAATTGATTGGCCCATCCAAATTGTCCCTAGGTGTGAATGAGCGAGTGAGTTGTCAGTCTTTGTGTGCACTGCGACTGGCTGGCAACCAGTTCAGGGTGTCCTCTGCCCACTGCCCGAAGGTAGCTGGGATGGGCTCCAGCATCCCCGCGACCCTACTGAGGATAAGCGCTTCAGATAATGGATGGATGGATTTGATTTGCATGATTTGTGTACAAAAGTATACAGTAGAATCCAGGTATTCAGCATCCCTGCATTACAATAATTTAAAGTACTACATCTTTATTCAAATGTTTTCGTCTCGGGTACTGGAGGTCCGTAACGTATTACCTGACTACTAAGGTTTTCACAATTAACAGACAATAACATTTGACACGGAAAGATTCTTTTTATTATTTTAGTAACGCCACCCGGAATTTTTACAGTAAGCCCAAGGCCAAAACTAAGTAGGGGAATTCCTACATCAATAAAAACCCCCGCCCACTCCTTTGCAAGCTGGAATTAATCACAGTGATCCGTCATGTCGAGCGAAACCTCAGAAAGGAGGAGGTTTTTTTGTCTCGGCGACGGCCGGCCCGCCAGGACCCAAGCGGTGGACACGCAAGTCCAGACCACAAAAAAGAGCAAGGGCTTCACGCTCCAGGGACCAAAAAAGGCTGACGACATGGAGATCGGGCCAAACGGTTGCAAGGAATTCTTCAATTGTTCAATTGGATGTCATTCGGAGGATTTTACTGCTTCAAATCGCTCCCGGAAAACAAGCCAACAGACCTGAAGGAATGGTCGAATGAAGAGATTGCGCTTTTCTCATCAATACATTTTCAGCGTTAATCCCTGAAAATTGCCGGCAGGGTTGTCAGACTCCCATTAAATTCAGCCGAGCGCCTGCAAGATCAGAAGCGTTATTGCGGTTCTAGAATATATTCGAACTGAGACCAGTTTGAGAATATATGTCATGATTACTAATGTGACTCACCTTTGCCGGCGCCAACTGCCTCGGACTCTGATTGGCTCCCTGTCCCTATTTAAACCCACTCCTATCGGTCACCTTTTGTCAGTCCGTCTGCGAACCTCAGTTAACACTAGGCAAGCCTTTTTCAACCCTGACTCCCTGTTTTTTGCTCCTGTCTGCCGCCCGGCTTCGACCCGTTTTTGATCTACGTCTAATCTCCCGTCCCGGCCTTCGACCTCTTTTGCCCCCAACCACGTCTACTCTCCTTTCCTGGCTTACGACTCGTTTCTGACCCCGACCACGTTTTCGCTCTCCTGTCCCGGCTACTGACCAGTTTTCCGTTCCCGACACCCCCATCGCTCGCTACGGAAGATCCATTTCCGTGTTAGGATAACAAACCGAGTACAAGAGCGACTTGCTTCCCGCGCCTAGCGAACGCTGGATCGTGGGCGCAGCCCTTCCTCTTTCCTTTAATAAAACTAGTGATAAACAACGCAATTGGGTCCTGTTTCCGTTCTGATTCTGACAATATATGTATGCTGGAAAGAGCGGAAACGACGCTGAAGGGAAGTTGTAAACCTGTCATCCCGAACATTGAAACGTTTGAGGCTCAAGGCCATTCTCAAAAGAGGGGGAACTATTTGATATTGTTGTTTAAAGCGACAGTGTGTAGGAATTAACCACTAGAGATCATTGTATCTTAGCATGTACATTGGAAGAAGACCCACTACGGTAGCCCAGGGGGTACCACAAAATTAAGAAGCTTACTACCATATTTTAATGTGTGAATTTCAGCGAGCAACAGGATAATAAAAACGACTTTTATCAAAATTTAGAGCCGGCTGGATCAACCCAGAGCGGCTGAAAAGGGCATTAGCTGGAGTTTGACAGAGCTGGTGTAAGTGGCTAACTTCGGCAGTTAGCAGCAGAAGCTACCAAAAAGCCTGTCAAAGATTGAATTTGTAAAGAGTAGGGAGCCTGAATAACGTTCATCTGGAAGGCAGACAAGGATAGCTGCTCACAAAAAAATAGCTGAGGGCCATAGCCGTGAGCCAAATGACTTACATAAATGGCTGGAGAAGGAAAAGGGGAAAAAGGGAAAGATGCCTGTATTACATAATTTAGCCACGCTGAGCTGTGAAAGGCTAGTACCACTGAAACAACAAAGAGCAGCTAACAATGACAATAGCAGCAAGGCATAGCCTGCTGCCAAGTGGCTAACATCAGTGGCTAGAGAAGGAAACGGTGGAAAAAAGTGAAATACCTTTTGCATGATATTAAACTGCGGAAGGTGAGTGACAGTGAAGTAAATAGCATGAGCAGCTAACAATAACAATAGCGATTAGTGGCAAGCCATAGCCTGCAGCCAAGTGGCTAACATGAGTGGTTAGATAATGAAACAGTGAAAAAAGTGGGTAAATGCCTGTTTTAAGTTCAACTGTGGAAGGCGAGTGACAGTGGAGAAGGAAGCAAGAGAAGGTAACAATAAGGATAGCAGTGAGTCATAGCCTGCACCAAGTTGCTAAATGAGTGGCTAAAGAAGGCAAAAATGAAAAAAAAGGAAAAATGCCTGTATCACAAAACTCAGCTATGTTCAGCTTTGGCAGTAAAGGAAGAAGCAAAAGAATAACAATAGCGGCGAGCCATAGCCTGCAAGCAATAACACGAATGGCTAGAAAATGAAACCGTGAAAAAAGGGGAAGATGACTGTAACGAAACTCGGTGAAGTTCAGTTGCACGATCAGGTAAGACATTGACACTTAAGTGACTCTTTACAAAGCATATTCAATTCTGAGCTCAAGAGAGAGGCGGCTAACAAGAGCAGCTAGCGCCGAGCGAAGGCATGCAGTAGGAATTTGGCGCCAAACCTTCTGGGTGCCTTTTTTTTTTCCTGGAAATGTTCAAAAGAAACGTCAACAAAAGCCATGAAAGAAAAACGAGCGAAGATTGTTCGCAGTGTAGCGAAGCGGATTATTAACGCTGCGGTTTCCAGCGGGCACTTTCCAGATGTCATTTTTCTTTTTTTTTTCATCTTTTGAGGATTTTTATGAGGAGCGCGGCTTTACGGGAACACGTCGTGTTTTACTTTTGGCCGGTTACTCACATTTTCCTTCCGCGCTCGCCAAAAGACACCGGGTAAATGATTTGCGGCCATTAGCGCCGTCGAAAGGACGGCCGTGATGGCGAGGATCGCCATGGCAACGCCATGGGTGGGCGAGACGAAGAGCAAGAAGCAGCTGCTGTATGCCGCGGCTTACACGGAGGTGTGTCTCGCTAGGCCACGCCCCCTTTTTTCGCATCACTCCACAAAGTCCAGATATGGTCACGTTTTCTTGTTTACTTTTGTATTATTTACCTTTTACGACCATCACTTTGTCAAATGTTTCACCTGGACTCTTACAACAACCTCAAGTAGTGAATTATTACACTACATTACTGTCACTCTAAGGGCAGCACGGCGGCGCGGTGGTTAGCGCGTGTGCAGGCACAGTTCTAAGGTCTTGGGAATCCCCTGAGTGGGTTCAAATCCAGCTACCGGACTTCCTGTGCGGAGTTTGTATGTTCTCCCCGTGCTTTCCTCCGGGCACTCCGGTTTCCTCCCACATTCCAAAGACATGCATTTCAAGTGGATTGGCAGATCCAAATTGTCCCTAGGTGTGAATGAGCGAGCGAGTTGTCTGTCCCTGTGTGCCCTGCACTTGGCTGGCAACCAGTTCAGGGTGTCCCCTGCCCACTGCCCAATAATTCCTGGGATGGGCTCCAGCATCCCCGCGACCCTACTGAGGATAAGCGGTGCAGCTAATGAGATGAGACTGTCACTAAGCTTTTGTCCTGAAACTTACCAAATAAATTGAACTTTCGCCACATGTCAAATTATTTTATTTTTTCTAACTGGACTTTTAGCACATTACCATATGTGTTTTATTAGACTTTATTTATGTACACGCATTTATTACATCATTTATTTGTAATGGTTTTATCAGTACCATAACAAAGACAGGACCCACTTGCGTTACGTTTCTCACAAGTTTTATTAAAGGAAAGAAGAAAAGCTGCGCCCACGATCCTGTGCTCTCTAGGTGCTGGAAGCAAGTCGCTCTGAACGCAAAAGCGGATCTTCCGTGGCGAGTGACGGCGGTGTCAGGAACGGAAAAACGGGTCAGTAGCCGGGACAGGAGAGCAAAAACCTGGTCGGAAGAGAGTCATAAGCCAGGAAAAGAGAGTAGACGTGGTCGGGGGCAAAAGAGGTCGAAAGCTGGGACGGGAGAGTAGACGTGGTCAACATCAAAAAGGGGTTGAAGCCGGGGGACAGACAGGAGCAAAAAACAGGTGGGAGTCAGGGTTGAAAAAGGCTTGCCTAGTTTTAATTGAGGTTCGCAGACGGACTGACAATAGGCGACAGGAGTTAGGTGTTAGTTTTATTTGGAAGAAGGGAAAGGATAGCACACACGATCCGTAGATCGCTGGTCGCAAGGAGCAGGTTTCTCAGACGCGGAAGTGGTATTTCTGTGGCGAGCGAAGGCAGTGTCGAGAGCGGGAAAAAACAGATCTGTAGCCGGGACGGGAAAGCAAAAATCGTAGTCAAGTTCAGAAAATGGAGCCGGGAAACAGACGGGAATCAGAACAGGAGAAAGTCAGAGTTGACAGGCTTGCCTAGCGTGAGCTGAGGTTTGCAGACGGATTGACAACCGGTGACAAGACGACAACCGGTGACAAGAAGCGTCCGAGGCACAGGTGCCTCGCATCAGTTTTGCTGTATTGTAAAGATTTCTGGCCTCACGCCCCAAAAAGAACAAAGGAATTGCAAAATGTTTGATACACGTTTTTAGAATTGTTTTATTATAATGACACAAACACATCTATTTGTAGTCAAGTCAAGTCATTTATTATTTGTAGTGAATTCATGTATACACTGTTTACATACATACTTATTAATTATATATTTGTATTATTTTCCTGTTTTGTAAAGATGTGACCGCCTCCGATGCCCCCTCACCCCCCCTCAAAAAAATGCATAACTCTTAATATAAGTTTAAGAATTTGTCATGAACACGATCAGGACCCAATCGCGTGACGTTCTCACACTAGCCTTTTATTTTACGGGAGATGGGGAGTCATGCACGTTAGGCAGCAGTCTGGCGTGGAATGACAGGAAGCCAGAGGCTGACGAGATCGATACCAACTGCCCGAATAGATATCGGACGGATGGGGTTGATACTGTACAGGACGGATAGACAGGATTGATAATTAAATAGGATATCGAAAAAAAACGGGACAAACAGGACGGGAACGAAAACTGGCGAGAATAATAAACAGGACAAAAATAGACGGGATCAAAACTGGAAATCGATACAATAAACGGGAACAATATCGGACTGGAAATACCAACAGGAAAACAGGACCGAGTCAGAACCCACGTCTTACAGGGCAAAGGTTTGTTGACTGAGCTTAAAAAGATGGAAAGCCAATCTGTTAATGAGCCGCAGCTGGCACCACACGGGCGGGGGCAATTGGGCGCCATGGCAACTGTGACAGAATTTTTTGTGTGAAAAAAGAGCACAGGGGGTTGTTTTGATGACACAGTGTCTCGCATGTAATTGTCGATGGCTGAGTCCCATCATTAAAAAATCCTACCCTTTTTTTTGGCAGTTTTCATCTCTTGCCAGCCATGTTGGTCACTTTGCTGCAGCCTACAGCTCAGTGACTCAGTGAGTTTTAGCTGCTTCGCTTCTTTAGTCAGTTTCACTCGCTTTCCACAAGTGCTCACACTGCCAACCTTGCTGAGTTCCACGATGAAGGCACCTGAGGCGTTTTTCTTAGTGTTTCCTCATCTAGCCACCCACAATAGCCATTTGGCTGCAGTCTGTCGCTCACTGCTACTATTTTTAGCTGCTCCTGCTTCATCATTCAGTCTCGCTCGCATTCCAAAGCTACTCATGCATTCAAACGTGGCTGATTTTTGCGATTTAGGCATATGGTGCCTTCTTTTCCCCGACTGATTCCTTCTCTGGCCACTCACATTAGCCACTTGTCTGCAGGCTATGGTTTGCCGCTATTGTGTTAGCTGCTCTACTTCCTCCTTCAGGGTCACTCACCTTCCACAGTTGCTCATACAACGAACCTTGCTGAGTTCCACAATTCAGGCCACCTGTTGCTTTTCGTTTCCTTCTCTAGCCACCTACATTAGCCACTCGGCTGAAGGCTATGGTTCGCCGCTATTGTTATTGTTAGCTGCTCTACTTCCTCCTTCAGGGTCACTCAGTTGCTCATGCAAGCAATCCTTGCTGAGTTCCACAATTCAGGCCACCGGTTGCTTTTTGTTTCCTTCTCTAGACACCCATGTTAGCCACTTGGCTGCTGGCTATGGCTTGTACTTTTTTCTTTTAATACATGTATATAAAGCTTGCCCTTGCAATCTTTTAGTGGCGTTTTAAAAAGCTACTCCTGCTAGCACCCACTAATACCAGCTCAGACCAACTCCTGCACTGAGCTCTTTTCAGCCACTCCGGGTGATTCCAGCTGGCTCATTTGCTGTCAATGGCTCCTTGTTTTTAGCAAAGAGAATCTGGAAGTGGGCTTCAAATTTTTGCCATAATGGTATCTTTCATGCGTCCTTGGCATGTGATTCAGTTATATTCCAAGTTACAGCGACATCTAGTAGTGAAATATCACATATGGTCAATTACTCTACTCATTTCAAATTATTTTATTGACGTGTTCACTTATAATATTTATATTTAGATAACTATCACATACAGACTTGACTTTATGCTATGCAGTCCAAGACGAATCCTCCGGTGCAGCAGGTGGCGCCGTTTCACAAGCGTCGCCCCCCACGTTTGGCGGCGGCGGCTTTGGCAGAGTTGGCGGCCATGGCGGGAATCTGGTCGAAGTGCCGGCGAGCAAGGAGGTGCTTGTGCTCAATGCTGCGCACCACCGGGACGTCGTACACCTGCAGGATAAAAAAGTGGCTTCCATTGTTACGATTTTTTTCTAAAAACAAATCATTTGCAGTGACATTCATTGACAATGTGTCAAACGCATAACCACGTTCTCCAATTTTTATGAAGGAGCGATTCTGCAATGTGTAGAATTAAACGCAAATACATGAGGGTTCCTGCGCATCCTTAAAAAGTTAAATGCATTGAATTCATGATTCTAAAAATAAGGCCTTAATCGACATTAAAATGTCTTAAATTCCATTTCTGAAAGTCTTAAAAATGGGAACTACTTAATTAGATTTATATATGTGTAACGGGTGTAATAATAACTTTTGTTTTGTTGATATTCCTGCTGAAATATGTTTGTATAGTTTGTGTGTAAGTGTCTTGCAATGACGAGTTCAACAGCACCACCTGCTGGTATGGGGTAAGGTTTAGTTTAGGTTTAGACGTGGTTAACAACTGCAAAAACAAAACGTCCATGGCTTGTTTTGACATCGATATGGTACTAGTTAAGCAAATTATAAATAGCATTGTGAAACCATTGACCTACATCTGTAATCTATCATTTCTAACAGGCAAATTTCCAAATCAAATGAAAATAGCAAAGGTTATACCAATATACAAAAATGGAAACAAGCACATTTTTACAAACTATAGACCGGTATCTCTGCTTCCTCAGTTCTCCAAAATATTAGAGAAACTTTACAATAATAGACTAGAAGATAAATTGATTAATGAAAGTTAATATGGTTTTAGAGCAAACCGATCAGCAACAATGGCTATTATTGATGCAGTAGAAGAAATCACTCATAGCATGGAAAAAAAAAGATTCCCTTTTGGGGTATTTATTGACTTAAAAAATGCATTTGATACCATTAATCATAATATACTGTTAAAAAAACTGGAAAGATATGGCATCAGGGGCGTGGCTTTGCAATGGATTCAAAGTTATTTGACGGGAAGGAAGCAATATGTGAAAATGGGAGAGCTGTCATCTGAATGCTTGGACATCTGTTGTGGAGTACCACAGGGTTCTATCCTGGGTCCAAAGTTATTTAATTTATATATTTACTATATTCTTAATGTTTCAAAACTATTGAAAATAGTAATATTTGCAGACGACACTAACATTTTCTATTCAAATGATAACTATATTGATTTGGTAACCTGTATTAATTGTGAACTAAATAACCTAAAAGTATGGAAGGATATAAATAAATTATCTTTAAAATTAAATAAAACCAAAGTAATATTCTTTGGTAATCGCAAGGCAAATCAAGATTTAGAAGTAAAAATGGATGGTGCTGCAATAGACATTGTATCAGAAATTACGTTTTTAGGGGTCATATTAGACAATAAATTAAGTTGGAAAACACACATCAGACACATAAAATCTAAGGTATCTAAAAGCATTTCAATAATTAATAAAGCCAAATTTCTTTTCAACTATAATGCATTGTAATTATTATATTGTTCTTTGGTTCTTCCATACTTAACATATTGTGCAGAGGTCTGGGGCAATAATTGCAAAAGCTTGCTACAGCCCCTTTTTGTTATCTAAAAACGTGCAATTAGAACCATACACAGGGTTGGATATCGAGATCATACTAATATTTTATTCTTGCTGTCCAAATGATTAAAATTAGATGATTTAGTCAAAAATTTCACTGCACAACTGCTATTTAAGGTCAGCAAAAACATAGTGCCAGAAAACATCTGTAAATTATTGATTCGGAAAGAGGGAAATTATAACTTAAGTGGCTGTCGTGAATTCATAATCCCAAATGTGAGAACCACTAGGAAAAGTATGTGTGTGTCTGTGTGTGGAGTCAAGCTTTGGAATGGATTGCAAGACGAGATCAAACGGTGTCCAACTATTCACTGGTTAGGCGGAATACAGAGATGAGGTGGGTATGGGGTATGAGTAGTGCGGGAGATTGGGAATAGTGAGTCTAGTTAACTTTGTGTTATTGTTGCTATTCTTATATCAAAACTGTTATTATTAAAATCATTAACATTTGTTGTTATATCATTGGTATATTTGGTGGGGAAGATGTAATGTTATTTTGTTGTTGAGTTATTGTTTTTGTTCTGTTTTTTATTTTGATGTTCGAATAAAGTTTTCATTTATTCATTCAATTAGAAAAAAAAAAGTTTAGCCTCTGATTTTATGACTGGAAGGCGAATATTGTTAGCAGACTCCAGCGCGCCGCCAACGGTAAGCCACGATCTTTTGGTGCTCCGCAAAAAGTTAACTGACAACATTAAAACCACAACTGACAAATCTTGCAACATACACGGTAATGTAATTGATATTGTCAAGCTGTTCGGATTTATTTTTGTTTTGTTCTGTCGCCGTTTATGTTTTTTTTCGTACGTTGTACTGGACTGAAATGCTAATTTGCCTCATAGATGTTGAGAACCAGCGGAGGTGCCAACCACATGTTGTGTGTATGTTGTGTCGCTTATTGCAGGTAAATTGATCCTGTTTTTTACACTCGTTATTGTAATTATTTGTTTTCACAAATATAGAAAAAGGATGATGTTAGTTAAAATTAGGATTTAAAAAAATGTCTAGTTGAATTCATTGTAAAAGTTAAAACCCCTGTACGATCATTTGTTAGAAGTATCTTGTTAAAATGCATGTTAAAATTATTGTAATGGTTGATTTTCTGAACTGTATTGTATGTCAACTGAAAAGAAAACTATTAGTTTGATATGCTTTGAGCAGTCTCCAGCGCACTGCTAACGATATTGATAACCAGCGGAGGTGCTAGCTAACCACAAGGTGTGTTTATGTTGTGTCGCTCATTGCAGTCTCTGGCGTGCTGCTCACGTAACTGAAATAAAAGCCTCATCTTCCAGTCCAGCCTGAATGGGGATCCTTGGTGGGACGGTTACACCGAGGTTACATATGTTTGAACTGAACTTTGACTGATGTACTGTGCGAATCATTTTTATTTCTTGTTTTCCATGTCTAAAACTTTAAAGAGTGCTGTTTTTCAGATGCAACTTTTCAACTGAACCAAAATGTCATTGTCAACTTGATCTAAAAGATGATTCCAAAAGGCATTGAAAAAGTCTTGAATTTAACTTGCCTCAAGCTGTAGGAACCCTGAAAACATCTACAAATACCACCTAGATGAATGACTGCAGAAATATTAAAAGTCACCTAATACCTAAATATATGGCAGAAATGCAATGTCAGTGTCTGAAATAACGTCTGGCCAGACGCCCAGGGCGTGCATCTTTTACGTCGGGCGTACAACTTACAAAACGTCTCCGTTCTAATCAAACGTTTGCTTTATTCCGTTTTCGAAATCTTCTTTCTGTTTGGAAATTTCGGAATTTCGGTTTGTTTGGCAATTTGTATACTCGGTAGCCAATCAGAAGCCTGCATCGAATAACTTTGTGCTTCCGGACTTTCCAGAGCGTTATAAGGTCGTGCATTTGCATATCGTTTTCCTAAGTAGACGCACAGAGAACACAAGAAAAATGGTAAAGTGGTTGGGAATCAAGCCAAAACCTCAGCCTCAGAAGAAGAACAGAATTGATGACGCTAAACGTAAATTAAAAGCATCGTGGAAAGAGGAGTTCAGGTGGCTTGTAGCAGACGACGCAACGCAAACATTGCTTAAATGAAGATGAGTAAATACAGGTACATACTGTACTGATGGTCGATGGAAAACAGCGATGTTATACACATGCAATGAATGTTATAAGTAGATTTATTACAACTTAATTTTAAAGTATTGATCTGTTAAATATTCTGACTATCAATCCTTAATACTTTGCAACGATGTTTTTTTTTAGATTTATTCATGCATTTTGTTTGTATTTATTTTGTTTTTTGTCCTATATTTTGTTGTATATTTTATTGTGTATTTTGTTGTATAATTGTTATGTATTTTGGTGTTTTTCATGGTGTATTTAGTCATTTTTGTTCTTTATTATGTCCTGAAATATGTCATGTAATTTGTCGTATGTTTCATTGTGTATTTTATTTAGTATTCTTAATGTATTTATTTCGCATATTCTGCGTGTATTTTGTCGTCTTTGTCATGTGTTTTGTTGTGTATTTTATCGTTTGTCATGTGTTTCGTTGAGGATTTTTCAAGCTTTATGTTGTCTTTTTTGTTGTGTATTATGTGTTTTGTTGTGCATTTCCTCGTGTTTTTTATGATGTTTTTTTTTTAAGTGTATCTTCTCGCGCGTTTGTCATGTGATTTGTCATGTGTTTTTTTCATGTATTTTGTCGTGTATTCATCATTGTCATGTCCTGCACGGTTGTCATGGCGCCTAGCTGGCCCCGCCCCTTGACACCGGCTGACCTGCATTTCCTGATTACTCCTAGGGGTACTTAAACATGCCTTTTGGAACTGCCCTTGGCCAGATTGTTGTTTAGCCTTGTTGAAAACCTGTTCATGCCTGTTTGATACCTGTTTATTCTTGTTGTGCTTGTTGGACTTTGTTGCACTTCGGTGTAACATTCTGAGAGATTCCTGCAAGTTCTGTTTAATCCCGATAAAAGCCTAGTCTGTAGTTTTGCCTGCATTTGAGCCTGCTTTGTTTTGTTTTTGGTCCGTTTGTGTGTTGGACAACTTTTCTTTCTCAATTAAAGTGACAGATCGTCTATGCAAATGAGTTCCTACTTCCTGCTTCCCGACCCGTTTCAAGACAGTCCCGTTCCATGTTTTTGTCATGTTTTTATTGTTTATTTTGAAGTAAATCTTTTTGTGTATTTTGTCATATGTTTCAGCGTGTATTCTGTTGTGTATTTTATCTTGTTTTGTAGTAGATTTTATCATGTTTTTTGTCAGGTTTCTTTTGTTGTATATTTTGTCTCGTTGTGTATTTTGTCAGGTATTTCGTCGTATATTTTATTTTGTATTTGTCATGTGTATTTTAGTGTATTTTATCCTGTTTTTTTGTCATTTTTGTTGTTTATTTTTCAGTGTATTTTGTTTGTTTTATCATGTATTTGTCGTGTGTTTTGCAGTGTACTTCATCATGTTTTTTTTTCATGTTTTCTTTATTTTTTTTTATTTTTAAGTGTATTTTTGTTGTGTATTTTATCATGTTGATGATTCTGATTCTGAGGAAACATTGAGAAGGTTGGTAACAGAGTTTGGAAGAGTATGTGATATGCGTAAGTTATGTGTCAATGTTGGGAAGAGTAAGGTGATGAAGTGGGCATGACGATAGAAATCAGGTTGCATGGACAGGTGCTGGAAGAAGTTGAAAGCTTTAGGTACTTGGGTTGTGATGTGGCTGCAGTTGATGGAATGGAGTGCGTATTGCACAGAGTGAATCAAGGAAGCAAGGTTTTGGGTGCTCTGAGGAGAGTGATGAGCAACAAGAGTATGAGTATGGATGTCAAGAGGGGACTGTATGAGAGTGTGATTGTGCCGACTGTGTTGTATGGTGCAGAGACTTGGAGCCTGAACGCAGATTTGAGAAAGAATTAAATGTTTTTGAGATGAAGTGTTTGAGGAGATCGTTAGGAGTGGCAAGATTGGATAGATTGAGAAATTAAATTGTGAGAGACAGAACTGGAGTAGTCGTGGAACTGAGCAAGCGTGTTGATAAGAGAGTACTCGGTTGGTTTGGACACATAGAGAGGATGGATGGGGAGGGAATGTTGAAGAGTATCTACAGAGCAGAAGTCAATGGAAGGAGACCAAGAGGAAGGCCGCGATTGACGTGGATGGATGGTGTTATGAGTGCACTGCAGGAAAGAGGTCTAAATCTGGTGGAAGCTAGAGCTCTTGTTGGTGATAGAAAGGAGTGGAGAGGTGTTGTGAAAGGATAGTGGGATTATGGACGCGTTCTTAAGGATGGGCTGGGCACCCGTATGATGCGGCAGGGGTAAACCAGTGAAAGCTGTCGGCCCTGCTGTTGAACAGAAGAGTGTGTTGTGTCACACTCTGATGGGCAGGGCACCCGTATGATGCGGCAGGGGTAAACCAGTGAAAGCTTTCGGGCCCTGCTGTTGAACAAAAGAGTGTGTTGTGTCACCCTGACCCGAGTGACATGGCCGCTTTCTTGTGTCCCATTTCATCTTGAGGGACGAAAGCATGACGAACTTAGGTGCCGAGGTGCCTAACTTGTTTGGGTGTTCGGGCAATTGGGTTGGCCATGGTCCAAAAGATTTTGTGTGTGTTTTTTTTGCTATTATTTTCCCTTTTATTTTCTTTGTTATTGTATGTGTTTGTCTTGCTGTCGGTCATCCCTCTTGAGGGACATGACCAAGGTAGATAGATAGATTTTATCATGTATTTGTCATGTGTTTTGAAGTGTACTTCAACTTGTTTTTTTTTCATGTTTTTGATTTTTATTTTCAAGTTTGTTTTGTAGTGTGTTTCATCATTTATTTTATCAGGTATTTTGTTGTATATTTTGTTATGTATGTTATTGTTTTGTCCTGTATTCCTTTGTGTACTGAGTTGTGGCAAAATGTTATTACAATATGGAGGCCCTTTTGGTTGATAAGTGATGAAAAAATCTGCTACAATTGAAAAGCTCAATTTGACCTGCCCCCTCATTTGAATTCAAATTTATTGTGATGAAATACATTTAAAAAAATCAATACCGAAATGAATAAATGACAAAAGCCATTAATATATAAATACATTTGATTTTTCATACATTTAGGTCTTACGTGAAGTATGTATGTGTTCATTTATGCATATGGCATATATTTGTAGGTATTTATACATTTTATTTTGTTCATATGAATGGAATGGTCTTTCCTTTTGAGTGATTCCTGAAGCCGTGTTGGAGCTCCCTCTAGCGGTGCGTGAAATAATTGGCGGAAACCAGCAGTTTTGGAGCTGCTACTCCTATAAAACAATTTTCACCCCTGAGCAACAAACTTGCTGTCAGTTTTCACTCAGCCAACTATCAGAATTATATTCTACTGCAGCCAGTTTCCTATTTTAGATAAAAAGCCAAGTCTAAAAGATAGAGGGCCAATCTATTAAATAGAAAAGGAATCCTATTTCTTCACGCCGTCTACCTTGACCAGGTCCTCCACCAGGAGGTGAGCGTCTGTCTCGTCTCTGCAGAGGAGGACGCAGTTCCAGGGGCTCCAGTCCTTGTTGCGGTCCCAGCGGACCAGGACCAAACTGAAGAGGTCGCTGTTGCCGCTCAGGGCCGAGCGCGAGCCCCAGATCACCTCCACCAGGTAGCGGATATCCTCCACCTGCAGATAAAGTGAAAGTTACATTCTATGAGTATACAATGCAAAAAAGCGTGCCCGGGGAACCCATAACTTCAAGGTCCAATATTCTTGCAAAACATTAAAAAAGTATTTATTTTTGAAACAATTTAGATGTTAACCTTAAAAATGTCCCTCATTTCTATCAATTTGAAGGGACTGAACAGAACTGGGCAATTTAAATTTGGCGCCATCTCTTGGCTTGTGTCATCATTGCAGCCTCAGATCATTTGTGATGAGTGTGCAAGTATGTGCATTGTTTAGATGCACTAGAATAAACTCTTCTTTTTTCATCTTTTTAGGGTTGGCATTTGAACTGTACTATAAAAAGGCCTTTTCTTACTTTCACCATTTTCTTGATACATTGACAAATAAAAAATGAAACCCGCAGAGATGAGCGTGATGTCACTCTCCAGCACTCCCTCAGCCCCCCATTCCTTGAACCTAATGTGCCCCAAACAGCTCTTCTAAAAGCAGATATGTACATTGGAAAATGAAAGGATAAGGGCTCTTTGAACTCAGTTGTATTGTTCACAAATATTTAATAGAGAAACTATTTATCTTTCAACCTTTTAAGCATATCTCAAATGATGCACCTCACCTTTAAAATGTCCCTCATTTACATAAAAAAAAAAAAATCATATGCTACATGTATATTTGCCAAATACAATAAAGATGTCACAGTTGCCATAGCCCCCAATCGGTCCCGCCTGTGGGGCGCCTGCTGCGGCTCGTTAACAGATTGGCTTTTAGTCTATTTTAAGCTCAGCGCTATCACGCTTCCTTTGTCTGCCCGTCAATGAACTTCTGCCCCACAAGAGGTGGTATTCGACTCGGTTCTGTTCCTGTTGGTATTTCCTGTCAGGTATTGTTCCCGTTTATTTTGTCCTGTTTGATATCAGTTTTCCGTTTAGTTTCTATTTTTGTCCTGTTTATTATTTTCTCCAGTTTTCGTTCCCATCTAGTTTTTCCTGTTTATTTTCGATATCCTGATTGATTATCTATCCTGTCTGTCCCGTCCTGTCCGGTATCGACCCCATCGGTCCGATATCAACTCGGGCAATTGGAATCGATCTCGTCGATCTCTGGCTTCCTGTCTTTCACGCCAGACCGCTGCCTAACGTGCACGACTCCCCATTTCCCGTCAAATAAAAAGCTTGTGTGAGAACGTCACGCGTTTGGGTCCTGATCCAGTTCTGGTTCATGACAAAATATCAATATATCACGTGCTTTTTTGGGGTATTGTGTTACAGAATACTAGCATAAGTTTAACATTTAATTTCTTTGTTTTCTAATTTAGTTTTCTGGGGTATGGTTGTTTTCTTGTTTTGATGTGAAATGTCATTCCTACAAAGATAAGGTTCAATCAGGATGGCACTTGAAAATTTGGGTCAGCTTACTCTATTTGGGCACATGTTTACGTATTATACTATTGTATTGTGTCTTGATTACCGATGAATGACCTGTGCCCGCTCCTTTGGCTCCAACCGCCTCGGACTCTGATTGGCTCCCTATTCCTATTTAAACCTACTCCTATCTGTCACCTGTTGTCAGTCCGTCTGCGAACCTCAGTGTATACTAGGCAAGCCTTTTTCGACCCTGATTCCCACCTGTCGCGTTTTTGCTACCGTCTGCCTCCGGTTCCGACCCGTTTTTGATCCCAACCACGTCTGCTCTCCCGTCCCGCCTTACCACCCGTTTGTGATCCCGAACACGTTTTTGCTCTCCTGTCCTGGCTATCGACCTGTTTACCGTCCTTGACACTGCCATCAGTCGCTTCGGTGTTCGGATCACAATCAGAGTACGAGAGCGACTTGCTTTCCGCGCCTAGCAAACGCCGGATCGTGGGCGCAGCCCTTCCTCTTTCCTTTAATAAAACCTATGCAATTGGGTCCTGTTTCCAATCTGGTCCTGACAGTATTGTACAGCTGTTTTTCGTGCAAATATTGTTATGTTTCCGTATGTTTATTAGTGATTGATGTTCTTTTGTGCTATACCTTAATCAAAAATATAAAAAGGCAAAAAGAATGAATGCAGGGTTTCTTGTTTTTGGACCTGAAGGATGAAGGGGACCACGTTGTCCTTGCTGAGGAGCAGCTCCCCATCTCGCAACCTCTTGAGCATGTTCTTGTAGCAAGAGAAGTCTTCTCGGCTGCCGGCGATGTTCTTGAGCCGGGCACAGTCCAGGCAGCGCCGGCTCAGGTGAGCCCGGGCGCAGGATCGAAAGTGGGAGGAGCCCAGGTGCCGCTGGCAGCCGTGGCACAGGAACACATCGTTCCTCAGCTGCGAGGGGCTCCGGGGGACCTGCCAAGGAGCATCTCCGTCTTAACCGCCGCCCGATTTACCGGCTGGGATTTTCACTTCTGACCTTGAGGTGCTTGGCGACCTCCGGGTTGAATCCCGGCGTGCGGATGAACTGCAGGAAGTAGGTGCAGAGCCGCTTCCTCAGACCTTCCAGATTGGCGGTCTTCACCTGCCGCCTCATCAGATCCTCCTCCCTGGTGATCAGATCCACCATCTCTCGGGTCAGTGGGCACGGGTGCTCCTGCAAAACACAACCACCAAATAAAAGGTGAAAAAAAAATGAAAACAAATATATTTATAAATAATTATTCTATTTTTTGTCATAATAGAATAAGGTGATTTGAAAAATATCAAACACATATTTTCTCTCAATTGAGGTTTTTTCCTTTTTCATTAATAATCAGTTATGTTTTAATTTATATTTTATCCGTGTTTTGTGCAGTGAAGATGTCACGACCAGCACAGAGGGTAGACCCAATCGCGTAACGTTTTCTCACAATTTATTTGAAAGAGGAAGGGCAGCGTTTGCGATCCGATGCGCGCTGGACGCGGGAAGCAAGTAGCTCTCGCAATCGGATTGTGATCCGAATACGGAAGTGGATCTTCCGTAGCGGGCGATGGCGGTGTCGGGACGGAAAAACAGGTCAATAGCCGGGGCATGAGAGCAAAAACGTGGTTGGGGTCAGAAACGGTTCGTAAGCTGGGACGGCAGAGCAGACGTAGTCGGAATCAAAACAGGTCGTAGCCGGAGACAAACGGGACCAAAAACGGGACAGGTGGGAGTCAGGGTAGAATAAGGCTTGTCTTGTATACACAGAGGTTCACAGACGGACTGACAGGACTGTTTGGATAGGAACAGGGAGCCAATCAGAACCCGCAGCGATTGGCGCCAAATGAGCGGGCGCAGGTGATTCACATCGATAGTCATGACAGAAGAGGTGCAAACACACTTAAGATCATTTTATGGATATTACATCGCTGTTTTCCATCGGCCATCAGTATGTACCTGTATTGACTCATCTTCATTCATGCCATGTTTGCTTTAAGCCGTCTGCTACATGCCATGTGAACTCCTCATTCCACGATGCTTTTAATATATGTTTACGTTTTGTAGCGTCATCAATTTTATTAGCTTCTTTTGAATGTCTCTTCTGGTGCTGAGGTTTTGGCTTGATTCCTAACCACTTCTCGATTTTTCTTGTGTTCTCTGTGCGTCTACTATGGAAAATGATATCCAAATGCACGACCTTATTAAGCTCGGGAAAGTCCGGAAGCACGAAGTTATTCGATGCAGGCTTCTGATTGGCTGCCGAGTATGCAAATTGCTAAACGAACCGAAATTCCGCATTTTCCAAACCGAACGAAGATTTCTAAATCGGAATAAAGCAAACGTTTGATTTGAAATTTTTTTTTTTTTTTTCTTGAAAAGTTGTCGCCCACTCGGGCGGAGACGTTTTGTAAGTTGTACGTCCCGGGCGTCCAGGCAGACGTTATTTCATACACTATATATAGGATTATTACAGTGTTTCGCAAAAGATTTTGTTCCCAGAATTTTTTAGTGAAGAGAATATTTTTTTAATTGTCAAATGACGTTTATTTGTAACACCCTTAACCCAAACAGGACTGCACAAATCACCATCACAAAAAGAAAGAAAACGCATGAAAAATGTTAATTTAATATCCTGTAGAATTCAAAAATGGGTCTAATACAGAAAAAAAAACTTTTTTTCTCAATTCTTAAAATTTGCTTTTTTGCACTGGGTGAATTTTTCTTTAAATGACAAAAAGAGAAGATATTTATAAAATTGTACAATAAAAAAAGGCACATACCCATTTTCAATTCCTTTAACTTAAGTCCTTGGGGGTTGGTGGTTAAATAGGGAAAATAATTGGAAACAAATATTTAAAATTTAAATGCATTATTGATGTTAGAAAAAAGATATGAAAAAAACATTATGACTTGAAATATTTAATAATGTGAACGTGGTCTTGGTGCTGAACATTAATATCAGGGACATCTTTATCTCGTTGCTGGACGGTTTTAAGCCCCTTTTTAGTGTCACCACGGACCCCCCCCCACCTGAAAATCCACAGACCGAAAACAGACTACAATTGAGATCCGTTCGGTGGTTGGTTTACGATCAAAGCGGAGGTGGCCATATTGTACATGTGAAAAGGCACAAGAAAAGGTCTTTGCGTTTACCTCCACAGTTTGCTTGAGGCAGAGAAGGACGTGAAGTCTCTGCTCCTGGCTGATAGGCGACATGGCCACGCAGTCGTAGAGATCGCCCAGTTCCCTGGCCCGGATTGTGTCGGGCGTGTCCATCTGGATCAGGCGACCGTCCGCCCCCCGCCACTGATGAGGTGCCGAAGACTGACACAAATAACTCACCGTCAGCTCCAGGATTGAACCTCTAAACAGCTTTTAATGACCGCTAATGCTAACGTACGGATACTCAAAATGGGTGTCGTCCCTCATTGTGGACGTTATATGGTGACTAAAAGTGTTTTGTACTAAGACAAAGATGATGCCAAACTACCAGTTAAAACAAAATACCAAGCCAGCTGGCTATCCCTGGAGCGGCTGAAAAGAAAAAAAATTGGGAGTTGCTCAGAGCTGGTGTTTGTGCTGGGAGAGGCTACTAAAAAGGCCATTAAAAGACTGCAAGTGAAAGTTTATCTTCACAAAGAAACTGAAATACTGGTTAAACACAGCCTGTGGACAAGTGGCAAATATGAGTGGCCAGAGAGGAAACAGTGGAAAAAAGTGAAGGATGCCTAAATCCTAGAACTCAGCAACGTTCACCTGTGTTGCCAATATTGGAAGGCAGTGACACCAAAATATATAGCAGGAGCAGATAACCATAACAATAGTAGCGAGCTGTACTCTGCAGCCAAGTGGCTAACATGAGTAGCTAAAAAATAAACTGGTGAAAATGGATGATGCTTGAGTGATACAATAGAACAATATAAGCTTGTAGGAGCAGCTTTGGAAGGTGGTGACACCGTAGGATGTAGCAGGCACAGCTAACAATAACGATAGTGGTGAGCTGTGGACTATAGCCAAGTGGTTAGAGAAGGAAACAGCGGAAAAAAGTGGATGATGCATGCATGACAAAATTCAGCGACGTTTGTTAGCGTGAACAGCAATGGAAGGTGGCTAGACTGAAGGATAAAGCAGGAACTGCTAACAATGACAACAGTGGTTAGCTGTGCCCTGCAGCCAAGCGGCTAGAGGAGGAAACAGCGGGGAAAAAAGGTGGATAAGAGTTGAATGATAAAATTCAGTGACGTTTGCTTGCATGACCCGCTTTGGAAGGTGGTGACACTGAAGGTTGAAGCAGGCACAGCTAACAATAACAATGGTGAGCTATAGCCTGCAGCCAAGTGGTTAGAGAAGGAAACTGCGGAAAAAAGTGGATGATGCTTGCATGCAGGGACGTCTGTTTGCGTGAACAGCTATGGAAGGTGGTGACACTGAAGGATAAAGCAGGAACTTCTAACAATGACAACAGTGGTTAGCTGTGCCCTGCAGCCAAGTGGCTAGAGGAGGAAACTGTGGGTAAAAAGGTGGATAAGAGTTGAATGATAAAATTTAGTGATGTTTGCTTGCATGACCAGCTTTGGAAGGTTGTGACACCAAAGCATGAAGCGGGCACAGCTAATAATAAAAATATAGGTGAGCTATAGCCTGCAGCCAAGTTTTTAGAGAAGGAAACAGCGGGAAAAAGTGGAAGATGCTTGCATGACAAAATTCAGCGACGTTTGTTTTCGTGAACAGCTAAAGAAGGTGGTGACACTGAAGTATAAAGCAGGAACTGCTAACAATGACAACAGTGGGTAGCTGTGCCCTGCAACCAAGTGGCTAGAGGAGGAAACAGCGGGAAAAAGATGGATATGAGTTGAAAGATAAATTTCAGTGACATCTGCTTGCATGACCAGCTTTGGAAGGTGGTGACACCGAAGGATGAAGCGGGCACAGCTAACAATAAAAATAGTGGTGAGCTGTAGTCTGCAGGCAAATGGCTAACATGAGTGACCAGAGAAGGAAACAGTGGAAAAAGTGGAGGATCCCTAAATGACGGGACTCGGGGTCAGCCGCTAAAAGCAGCACCGGGAGAAGCTACCTTGGCTAAATGATCATTCTTCCGTGGTTTTAAGATAGCAGCCAAACATGTCAGTTACTTCAAGTTGTGTAGTATAAATGTAGAGTTATACTTTGGGTATTGGTGTATTGGTGTACTGACCTTGTCCAGGAACTTCCTGACAGTTTTGTTGTAGTTGTTGCTGGTGATGGCGATGCCGTGTCGTCCGATGGTGGCGATATATTGTGTCTCCTGCTCCAGAAGCGAGCACAGCGCCGCCTTCCTCTGGGTTCCTCGGAGCGTCTCGTTGATGCGAACTTCCTTGTCGCTCCTCCACTCTGAGCAAACGCACCAAAACAATCGACGTTGCCGCGGTAACGTGTTTTGAGAAGGGAAATAATACGAACGCCAATTGCAGCCGTTTTCCAAGTCATGTTTATATCATATCTATATTAGCTATGTTAGCCTATTTGTCACGACCAGCACACAGGTACACCCAATCGCGTAACGTCTCAAAATTTTATTGAAAGGGAGGGCAGCGCCAGCGATCCGATACTCACTGCACACGGGAAGCAATCCGCTCTCCCAATCGGATTGCGATCTGAATACGGAAGTGGATCTTCCGTAGCGGGCGAAGGCGGTGTCAGGGACGGAAAAACAGGTCGATAGCCGGGACAGGAGAGCAAGAACGTGGTCGGGATGAGAAACGGGTCATACGTCGGGACGGGAAGGCAGACGTGGTCGGTATCAAAAACGGGTCAGAAGTCGGGACTGGAGAGCAGACATGGTCGGGATCAAAACATGTCGTAGCCGGAAACAAACTGAAGCAAAAACGGGACAGGTGGAAGTCGGGGTCCAAAAAGGCTTGACTTGTATAAACAGAGGTTCGCAGACGGACTGACAACAGGACATTGACAGGACTCGGTTTAAATAGGGACAGGGAGCCAATCAGAGCCCGCAGTGGTTGGCGCCAAATGAGCACGCACAGGTGATTCACATCGGTAATCATGACACTAATATCAAAATGCCTACGTTTAATGTAAGATAACTCCATATGTTTAACGTCAATTCAACACTTAGGAATTACGGTATTTCTTTGATGAAATTAAAGTAATGCAATCAAGAATTCCAATTTTCGATCGCCATTACCATTTCGAGCCTTCAAAAAACAACATCTGGGCAATAAAACGTAGCATACATTTATTTAGTATTTTCAATTTTTAAAATAAGGAAAAAGAAAAAACTTTGGGGTCAAATCTTAAAACAACAAATATATATTTTTTAAGTTTTTTAAAAAGTTTCAAAAAATTTCTGACCTATTGTTTTGTTATATAAACTACCATCTACCGTCTTATTTAAGACCGTGTCATGATTACCGATGTGAAACACCTGTACCCGCCCCTTTGGCGCTAACCGCCGCAGACTCTGATTGGCTCCCTGTCCCTATTTAAACCCACTCCTATCTGTCCCCTTTTGTCAGTCCGTCTGCGAATGTCTGTTTTTATACGGCAAGCCCTTTTACGACCCTGACTCTCACCTCTCTTGTTTTTGCCCCCGTCTGTTTCTGGCCACGATCCGTTTTGATCCTGACCACGTCTGCTCTCCCGTCCCGGCTAACGACCTCTTTTTGTGCCCGACTACGTCTACTCTCCCGTCCCGGCTTACGACTCGTTTCCGACCCCGAACACGTCTTCCTCTCCTGGTCCGGGCTACCGACCAGTTTTCTGCCTCTGACTCCGCCATCGCTCACTACGGAGAATCCACTTCCGTGTTCGGATCACAAGCCGGGTACGAGAGCGAACACCGGATCGAGGGCGCACCCTTTCCTCTTTCCTTCAATAAAACTTGTGGTAAACGTTACGCAAGTGGGTCCTGACAACCCGGGCCTCTTTAAATCCAGGCTAAAAACACATTTCTTCACGATGGCTTTTAAAACCCGTTAGTATGGACAACACTATTTTGATCTTTTAATAGTACATTATGGTTTTTATTTTTTACTTATTGCCTTTTAGGATCTACTCTAAAGCACTTTGGTCCACCGGAACGACCGTCGTAAAGGCACATTTCAATGTCCGGATTTTTTGGTGTGCAGCATAATAACCATGTGTAGCGGGTCCTTGCAGAGGACAAAGAATCTAGACGGACAGAAAAAGACCTGAAAGTTGTTCTACCTACTCTCCAAGGCGTTGTAGAGCAGGTCGAGGTCCTCCCTCTTCCTGGGTTGCATCCATCGGCTGTGGCAGTCCCGCAGTTGCTCGGCCCGTTCTTGCCGTCTGCGGCGTTCCTGCAGGTCCAACCAGGCCAGCCGCCGGTCGCGCTCGCTCCGGAGACGCTCCACCGCCCGGCGGCTCAGCCAGCGGCGGGTGTGCGCCTGCAGCCGGATCACCTGCGGGAGGCACCCTGTTACCGGCTCAGAAAACGGTAAAAGGACTTTTTATATAAAGCGCTTCATCAGTCACTGAGGACCTCCGATAAGGGGTCCGGGGTCTTGCCCAAGGACACTCTGACATTTAACTCGGAGGAGATGGGAACCGAACCTGCGACCTCTTTGGTACCCTCCTTAATGACAGCTGCCCACAATAACAATATCGAGGCTTTGATTTTAATAGATTTTGGACTTGTTTTTTCTCAGATTTTCACTAAATTTGTTAACACGATGTGGAAATAGTCGCAAACATATATATGTGTTTGGGGGGGGGGGTTAATATGCATTCATTCCCAATAAAATTGAGAAGAAAAATGTATACAAAGGAAATATAAAAAGGTATAGTCAAGTCCTGTTTATTTGTTTGGCCCTTAATCACAAAGAGTCTCAAAGGGCTGCACAGACCACAGATTATTATTACACCATCCCCTAATTTAAAACCTACATGAGAGCAAGAAAAACTCAAAAACATGTCAAGTCAAGTCTTGTTAATTTTTGACGCTCTTAATCACAAGGAGTCTCAAAGGGCTGCAGAGACCACAGATTATTGCAAACCACAGACTTCTATGACACCATCCCCTGATCTAAAACTGAAATGAGGGCAAGGAACAACATGGGGAAAATGAAGAAAACCTTGGGAAGGGACCGCACATGGGGTAACCCCTCTTTCTGGATGACCAGGCTGCAACGGATGTTGCAATAATAAATAATATACAGATATTGATAAAGCAGTTTTAGCGGGTTGCTTATATGCAATGTCTGTCACGACCAGAACAAAATCAGGACCCAAATGCGTAGCGTTAAACACAGGTTTATTGATAGAAAAAGGACGGGCAGCGCCCGCGATCCGGTGCTCCCTGGACGCAGGAAACAAACCGCTCACACAATCAGTTTGTGGTACGAATACAGAAGTGGATCTTCTGGAGGGAGAGATGGCGGTGTCGAGGACGGAAAAACAGGTCGATAGCTGGTACAGGAGAGCAAAAATTGTGGTCGGGATCAAAAACGGGTCGTAAACATTTCGGAACCGGAGACAAACCGGGTGATCGGGAACGGACAGGTGGAAAAACGGGTGCAAAAACGAGAGAGGCGGGAGTCATAGGTCAAAATGCTTGCCTTGGAAAAACAGAGGTTCGCTGACGGACTGACAACTGGGGACAGACAGGACTGGGTTCAAATAGTGACAGGGAGCCAATCAGAACCCGCAGCAGTTGGCGCCAAATGAGCGGGAGCAGCTCAGTCACATCATGTATATATTATATTATATATATATATATATATATATATATATATATAGATAGATAGATAGATAGATAGATAGATAGATAGATAGATAGATAGATAGATAGATAGATAGATAGATAGATAGATAGATGGAGAGAGAGAGAGAGAAAGAGAGAGAGAGAGAGAGAGAGAGAGAGAGAGGGAGAGAGAGAGAGAGAGAGGGAGAGAGAGAGAGAGAGAGAGAGAGAGAGACTACTATCTCTGATTCAACTGCACAATCCTTCCATTCGAATAATTTGTGAAGTGGAATTGTTTCCTTGATTTAGGACTCAGCTTGTCATGAGGATGGAATGGTGGGTTCCGAAATCAGACCAGTCGACAACCACTAATCTAGATCCCCATTGGCCTAGTGCAGGGGTGTCAAACTCATTTTAACTCGGGGGCCACAGCAGAGAACAAACATTCTCTCTGTCAGACAGGACGAAAGGAAGACTGAGATCACTTGCGCTCGTTTCTTGGTTTTATTCAAAGAAAGGAAATGACAAGGTGGGATTCTTCGATCCGTTGGTTGGCAGATTGACGGAACTTGAATGGCGGGAATGGTCGCGGACAGGCATAATCGTAGTGTTCGCAAAAGAGTTCAGGAGTCAGACGGCAGGGCAGATTTACAGAAACGGGTCGGCAACGGAGATCAATCAGAAGAAAACAGGGAGCAGGCAAAGAATCAGAGGTACGGGCTTACTGAGCTGAAGGCAACAGGCAGCGTGAGTACAATCGGACAAAGTGTTACCGGAAGCTGGGGATTTAAATGTGCAGGGTGCGCCAATCAGCTGTCCTGGCTGTTGGCGCCAAAAACCTGAGCACAGGTGTTCCCAATACATGTGATTGTGACACTCTCGGGGACCGGACTATTAGATAAGAGAGAGAAAGAAAAAAAGAGAGAAAGAAAATTCTGTTTCTTATCTTATTATTTTCCCTAGCTCTTTACTTCTTTTGTTCTTGCTTTTTGTCCTTTTGTTTTCCTTTTTTCTTTTTTTCCAGGCATTTGACTTATTTTTCTTCCTTTCTTCTCTTTTTATTTTTCCTGCCTTTCCTTTTCTTTCTTTCCCCCTTATTTTTCCTTCTTCTTTAATTTGCTTTTTTTCTAACATTCTAATTATTATGATTATTATTATTCGTTTTGCTCTATTCCCCCCCCCCCCCCTTTTAAGTCATTTTGAGTATAGTTTAACATAATAATTCTTAATATATGGATTAAAGCGACGTAAACAGTCTGAAGAGACGTTTGGGAGCTAAAACAGCCGACTCTTTAGCTAACCGAGTGGAAAGAGCCTGTTTTCGAAAAACTTTACTGACTTTGCTGAACTTTGTGCAACTTCGACATTGACTTCAAAATACCGCATGTTAAACACACCGGCAAGGGAACCCGTGTAGTTTTTTTCCCTGCATGCACTGTCAGGTCAAGTCATGTTTATTTGTGACGCTCTTAATCACAGAGTCTGAAAGGGCTGCACAGACCAAAGATTATTGCATACCACAGACTATTATGACACCATCCCCTGATCTAAAACTGACATGAAACAAGGGAAAACTCAAAAACCTCAACATAAGGAAAGTGAAGAAACCTTGAGAAGGGACCGCACGCATACACTGTCATTTTGGATAAATTTGCACTTTCGAGCCCTGATTTTTATGCGCTGGATAGATTTTCTTGTGTGCTGAGGAGATCTGGGCAATGCACAATTATTTAAAGGGAACTTTGGTTCTTACTATGTATTATTTTTTTATTGAAATGTTTTATCTGGGGTACTTTTTGTAATGACTATAGTTTTTTATCCCCCTTTATTTGACTTTTCGATCCTCACTACCATGTTGTGCATAGGTGTAATAGCATCCCGTGACAGCACGAGGGCAACTGACCGCATCCAGCCTGGTGCGGTGATACTCGTCGGCCGTGACGTAGCGTCTCGGACTGAGCAGCTTGTCGTCTGCGTTGGAGATGTAGCATCCCACGCTGGTCATCTGCGTGGTCACGCTAGCCGCGCACTGCTGCGTCCACGAAACTCGCTCCGCCGTCTGCGGGGAAGACGCCGTCAGAAGGCCGTCGCGGGCGGGGCTAAACCGGAGCCTACCTGAGCGTCCCGGCTGACCACGTCCAATCCACGACCCGGTCTGCACCTCCGCGGCGTCTGGGCGGCCGCGTGATGGTACTCGGCGCCCGTTAGCTTGTTTCTGTAGCCGCCCAGGAAGGCCTTTTGTGGCCGAGTGGGCTCCGCCTCCGTCTCCGTCCCGTCCTGCGATTTGCTCTTGTCGTCTGGAGATTAGAATCAGAATTGTCTGTATTGTCATCGATAACGTTGTTTACAACAGGACTAGACATTGCACTCCAGGGTAAACATGTAATCATGACAATGTCCTCCAGACTGGGCAGAAACCCGCCAGTGATTTTCTCGGCTGGGTTGATGACCCTTTTAAAAACAAACAAAGTACGTGTGCTGGTTTGAAACAGGAATATACTGTACATGGATGAATACAATTGTGGCAATTATAGAGGAATACAACTGTGGCATCCACAATATAAGGATGGATACAACTCTGGACTTACACTGTATGTGGATCAATACAATTGACGCCTGTTTTGCCACGCTAGTCAAAAATGAAAAAAATATATCGGGGAAATCAATTCATACACGTGAGGCTTTTTAAGCTAGTAAAATCTAATAAAGGCATGATTTTAGTGCACATATATTTGTCGAATGTTATGCTCACCTGGTCCAGAACAACAAGCCTGCTCCTCCTCACATTCTTCAGAGGTCCTTCCTCTTCCTAAAGACCCCCGATTCTCCTCAGCCCTATGATCTTGGTCCACGGGAGAGTGTTCTACTAAAAAACTCTCGTCAGACTCATTTCCGAGTTTTCCTTGGTCTTCTGAGCTTTTTCCTTCTGATAAGGTTCCAATTTCTTGGTCTACTTCATTCGGGTCCTTGGTCTCTTGTGGTCCTTGGTTCTCATCATTTGTAGGTTCTATTGTGTTTTCAGAGATGCTTGCTTCTGGAAGGGCTTTATCCTCATTTATGAGTTGTCCTTGGTCATTAGAGGTGCTAGGTCCTGGTAGGACCTCATCCTGAATTCTGGCTTCCCCTGGGTCTAAATAGGTGCTAGTTCCTGGTATAATCTCATCCTCGTTTCTGGGTTCTCCTAGAACTTCAGATATGCTTGTTACTTGTAGGGTTTCATCCCCATTTCTGAGTTCTCCTGTGTCGTCGAACGTGCTAGTTCCTTGTAAGACCTCGTCTTCATTTTCGAGTTGTCCTAGATCTTCAGAGGGTCTAGTTCCTGCTATGGGTTGGTCCTCATCTTTAGGTTCTTCTTGTTCCTTGGGGGTGCTAGGTCCTGGGAGGGATTCGTCCTCATTTCTGGGTTCTATGTCTTCAGAGGTGCTAGTTCCTGCTAAGGCCTGGTCCTCCTTTCCGGGGTCTTCTAAGGTGCTAACTCCTGGTAGAGCTTCATCTTTATTTCTGGGTTGTCCTGGGTCTTCAAATGTGCTAGTTCCTGGTTGTACCTCGTCCTTATTCCCTGCTTCTTGGGGGTTCTCCTCACACCCCGATTTAATTTCAGATTCTGAAGGAACTATAACGTCATCTTCCTGCTCAGACATTATTTTTCAAACGTTTGGTCTATGTTTTGAACTTTGAGCGAGATGTCAGCCGGTTTCTTTCAGCACTGTGCATCGCTTCCGTTTACACGTTGCCATAGTAACCAATTACGCGTCTATCCATCCCTCCTTTCTCTGTCTTTAATCGCTGGTTGCACGATCGTGACAAAAGGTGACGACGGGAAATTACATTTTAAAAAGATATAGGAATATGAAATTTCATAGTTTGTGTTTTATACATATTAATACAATACGTATTTTTTATCAACCAGTTTTACACAACACAAAGCGTTTTCAGCGAATAAAATCACACATTTTAGTAGTTATAGTAGCATGTATTTCGATTATTATTAGGTGAGCAGTTGAAGACAATGCACAATGAATATTTCAAGACTTTCGAGGCTTTATTTGCGTGGAACCGTCGGCCATCTGGACTGGGCAAGTGACGTCACTAGCAAGCCCCTCCTCTAATTTGCCTCCGCAGAGAGCTGCAGTCCTTGGACCGTACCACTTTTGTTTAAAAACAACACACAAAATAGGGGCAAAGGACGCAGTTTACGACATTTTTGTTGATCTAAAATACTCTTGTTATTGAGCAGAGAATATATACACACCAGTATTGGTCTTTATATGTCTTAACGTGACTTTAGTCACCTCCGACACTTCCCCTCTTTTATCCGCCGTTGGTAGGCTCCTTGTAGTTGCCATGTTGGACGGTGTTATGCCGAGAAATGCATCCCTGCCAAGAATTGCATCCCCTGTCGCAGGAGCGCGCACACGTCACTCGCTCTACTATAAGCACTTTTACCTCGTTTTATCTCACTTTTATATCACTTTTCGGGTATGTAATGGCAAACATATATCCAAGACCACTTCGTCTTGCATTTGTTGGGAATGTAATGCAACTTAAACCATTCCGTCTTGTATTTGTTGTGAATGTAATCGAACGGTAATGCACACCGTATATAAACCACTTTTGAGCAGGTAACGTGTTTATTTTGACGTTTTCGACTCAAATCGCTCGTATTTAAACTGTTATGCACTCTACCATAAAGCTTATTATGCTAAAACGAACTGTCAAATCATCAACAGATAAACGGGAGACGATCGGGTTTGATTTCTTCTCATCGTCAAACGAAGACGTAACACGTCGATAATTGTATTTTGTATTTGACTTGATAAACAGATCAAGTCAAGTCAAGTCATCTTTATTTGTATAGCCCTAAATCACGAAGAGTCTCAAAGGGCTTCACAGATCGTGTGCCTAATATTGTCACAGCAACGGTGTCATTTTTTTTCTAGTACAAATGATCCAACGTCAACCTAATAAATGTAAATAATGCTGGTGGGAGGGACCAGCTTGAGTGCAACAGCCTGGCTGCCAAGAAATGCACCCCTCATCTATCGCTGGCTATGAACGTCGCAGGGTCCATGAAATTTACCCTGGTTACTAGTGGTGGGCCCATATCCTCACAGTGAAAAGCACATCTTGCTAGATGCAACTGAACCTGTTTTAAGAGGGGTGCTTTTTTGCCTGCCAAGAAATGCACGCCCCATCTATCTCTGGCTATGAAGGTCGCAGGTCCATGAAATTTACCCTGGTTACTAGTGGTGGGCCCATATCCTCACAATGAAAAGCACACCTAGCTGGATGCAACTGAACCTGTTTTAAGAGGGGTGCATTTTTGACTGCCGAGAAATGCACCCCCCATCTATCTCTGGCTATGAAAGTCGCAGGGTCCATGAAATTTACCCTGGTTACTAGTGGTGGGTCCATATCCTCACAATGAAAAGCACATCTCGCTGGATACAACTGAACCTGTTTTAAGAGGGGTGCCTTTTTGGTCACATAAAACCCCTCAAGCAAGAATTATAATGTTGATTAATCAGGGAAATGAAACGATCTGCATTCATATAGCGCTTTTCAAGTCAATGACTTCCCAAAGCGCTTTACAATGTGCTCCACATTTCCCAATAGCGGCCTTGCAGCCATGTAAGGCGCTAACCTGCTTATTGGGGGTATTAGGGGTTTAGTGTCTTACCCAAGGACGAATCATGTATATCTTTAAAAACCAAATGGTCCAATCATTTTTACTTAAATTATTTTATGAAATTAAAAGGGACATTTTATATGAGAAAAAAACATGTGATCGTCTTCGTTAAAGGACTGCAAATAGGTAAAGAAGAAATAAGCAGTGTGAGAATAGTAATGTTTATTTGAAGGAATAAACTATTTAAACACTTTTCTGAAGGAACCAAAACACAAATACTTTGTCTGACAAAAAAGAAAGAGGAAGGATTTAAACCATTAGTGTATTACAAATTACCATATAATGTAGGCTATGTTTTGATACTGCAATTAATGTACAGTAATTAGTGATAATTAATTCTTCTTAGGTCCCTCCCACCATCATTATTTACATTTATACCTAATAAACGTTGACGTTGGATTATTTGTACTAAAAAATAAATGACACCGTTACTGTGACAATATTAGGCACACGATGATCTGTTTATTCAAGTCAAATACAAAATACAATTATCGACGTGTTACGTCTTCGTTTGACGATGAGAAGAAATCAAACCCGATCGTCTCCCGTTTATCTGTTGATGACTTGACAGTTCGTTTCAGCATAATAAGCGTTATGTTAGAGTGCATAACAGTTTAAATACGAGCGATTTGAGTCGAAAAAGTCAAAATAAACCCGTTACCTGCTCAAAAGTGGTTTATATTTGGTGTGCATTACCGTTCGATTACATTCACAACAAATACAAGACAGAATGGTTTAAGTTGCATTACATTCCCAACAAATGCAAGACGAAGTGGTCTTGGATATATGTTTGCCATTACATACCCGAAAAGTGACATAAAAGTGAGATAAAACGAGGTAAAAGTGCTTATAGTGGCGGGAGTGACGTGTGCGCGCTCCCGCGACAGGGGACGCAATTCTCGGCAGGGATGCCTTTCTCGGCATAACTGTCGCATCAACGCAGCGCCAAGACTGCTTGACTTTGAACGATGAGAGGCGCTTGTTTCTTTTTGAAAGTCCGATAATTCTTAAGGGGCTTTTGCTTTTTTTTTATTTATTAGAAAAGGGATTACATCGTTTTAGATAAGCTCCTCCCTGGGTCCTTGGGTGCCCTCCGAAGACAGCGGCGATGATCCGGTGGCCGCTGCAGGCCCGCATGGACATCGTCGTGTAAAATCGCCTTGTTTATTAGACATATTTTTGTTTTCTTCTGGAGGATAGTTACCTTGTGCAGTGCATTTTTTGGAGGGAGCCATGAACAGCCAGCCGACGCCTCGCCGGGTGGCGAACGTGGGCTCGCTGCTGCTGACCCCGCAGGAGAACGAATGTTTGTTCGGCTACCTGGGAAGGAAATGCGCGGTGAGTTTGATTCATTCGTTCCTCCTTCTATTTTGTTATTTTTGTATGCATTTTGGGGGGTTGGGTTGAGATATTGCACCTGCGTCTTCAGGTGCTGCATCGCACCTGCAGCATCGTCACAAGGAGCGAATCCGACGTTGGCGGCTGTTTGTGATTAGCGCTGGTCTTATTTGTAGAGTTGATTCGGTTCTGCGACATACTGTTTTATTTATGTATGCATTTTGTTTGTTTGTTGGGTTTGTATGCTTGCACCTTCGGGTGACGCATCGCACCTGTATCGTCACACTTTCGACACGGCGAGAAACTGCCGATGGCGAATCTAAAATTCGCAATAAGTGCTGGCCCGATTATCAAGTAGATTTGGTTTCGTGATAAACTCTGATATTTATTTATTCACGCATGCATTCATTCATTCATTCATCTAATTTATGCACCTGCGCTTTCAGACGTGTAACGGATTGTTTATCCTAATCGCACCTGCATCGTTACACTTTCGACACGGCGCGAATCTGCCAATCACAAATGTTAGATTCACAATTAGTGCGAGTGTGGTTCTTGACTCTTAGGTTACATTCAATAAATTTTATTTAAAGGTAATAAAAAATATATGCATATTCTTAAGACCTTGAAAAGACGTCAAAAATCGCTCTGAAAGATGTCCCGATTGGGTTAAAAAGTAGAAGTTAAAAAAAGCTGTCTTTATTAAGACATTGTCATGTGATGCTAACTATACTTTTTCTATGAATACTATTTAAGCATTTAACAAATCACACTTCAGCCATTCCGCCTTGCCAGGGTTAGTAATCTCTCCAGACACCTTCTCAAAGACTTCTGAAGACTGTGGGGCACAACATCACTGTCGATAAAGACATTGGTTTGCCAAACAGATTACGAGTTGGTGGGCCCATCGCCTGCTAGCTGGCCTTGGGAAACGTCACCCGTTTCAAAAACCGATTGGATAGGGGGCGGTAACAAAAGTAGCACAACAAAAAGGTGAATAAAAAGGCCAGTGTAGTGGACACTGTCGAACTGACTTTTTCAGTCCTCAATCAAATCAAACCATATGCCAGAAATACGACAGGACAGCCTCAACTGAATTTCAGCATTAGCTTCGATGGCAAAAGAAAATAACTTCTTGGTGCAATTGAAACACACTGAATCTGTAAGACAGGGTAATCAAAATCTTGAGGAAAATGGGGGGGTAGATTTTGTGCACAAATAAAATGATATTTGGTGAATAAAATGTGACTATATTCATAAATGATGTTGCTTTTTTGCGAGGTTATTCTCTATGCTTTTCTAAACGTGGCGCAGCAGTAAATGTTTTATAACTGTCAAATAGTTATTGAGGGTGATTCAGCCTACTAAAGGGCTATGTGTGAAATGCACGGCTTGTCAGTACGTTTAAAGACGTCTAAATTTTGTTGAAAAGTAAAAGCTGCTTCTCTAAGACGTTGGAAATACGTCAAAGATCCATTCAAAAATGTCTTAAAAAGTGAGTTTTAAAGACTTCTTTATTTGGACCACATCAGATGAGGTAAATACTATCAAAACAACAATTTATCTTTTCATACTTTCATACCAACTACTAGTATTTAAAAGCATTTGAATAATTAAAAAAAACTAATTCATTTTAAACTATAATGCATTGTATTTATTATATTTTTCTCTAGTTCTGCCATACTTAACATATTGTGCAGAAGTCTGGGGAAATAATTGCAAAAGTTCACTACAGCCCCTTTTTATCCTCCAAAAACGTGCAATTAGAACCATACGAAGGGTAGGATATCGGGATCATACTAATATTTTATTCCTGCAGTCCAAATGATTAAAATTGGATGATTTAGTCAAAATTTTCACTGCACAACTGCTATTTAAGGTCAACAAAAACATAGTGCCAGAAAACATCCATAAATTATTTATTCGGAAAGAGGGAAATTATAACTTAAGGGGCTTTAGTAAGATTCATAATCCTAAAGGTGAGAACCACCAGGAAAAGTATGAGTGTGTCTGTGTGCAGAGTCAAACTTTGGAACAATTTACAAGACGAGATCAAACAATGTCCAACCATTCACATGTTCAAATTTAAATACAAAAAAAACATTACTGGCGGAATACAGAGATGAAGAAAATGGGATATAAGTGATATGGGAGATTGGAAATAATGCGTTTACAACTATGGTTATCTTTGTTGTTATTGTTGCTATTATTATATCATAACTGTTATTATTAATATTATTGGTATTGTTGTTATTATCATTGGTGTATTTAATGGGGAAGGGGTAGGGAAAATAAGCATCTGCTTCTTACTACCCCTTTTCGAACATGTTATGTAAATTATTTTGTTGTTTAGTTATTGTTTTTGTTCCTTTTTTGTTTTAATGTTCGAAAAATAAAGTTTTCATTCATTCATACATCTGGTCCGTGTTGGATGGGCTACTCACAACCCAGTTTTATGTCTAGATTTGGATTGATTTAGTTGTTGTTATTCTCTTTTGATAACAACATAATGAAGATTGTTTACAACAAGATAAGACGTGCTACTCCAATATAAACTTGTTACAAAAGGGAAAATATCAGATAAACAAATAAGATGAGGATAGAGAGGCAATATTTACAGGGCAGTGCTTGGACACTTTAAGCAAATGATTGTAAAACGTTTTTCAAAAGAAATGTGATAAAACCAAAATTGTGCTTTTATTCTGAAGTAATCTTGGTGTATTTTCGCCCACTATTATTTTCAATTCATGAATAAATTGTTTAGGTAATATCCATAATAACAATAGCAGTGTGTTTTCTTCCTCTAAGCATTTGAAGTCTCTCAGTTTGCTTCAGATGGTTTACCAATCAACAAATTCCAATATTTTGTGAAGCCTTTGAAAGCCTTTTTCACACACTTCCAATCCGAGAACAAATCATTAAAAGTTATTCATCTGACGTGAGTCTTTTTCACATCCCTTAACAAGTCGAGTTTATGATCTTTAACAGTCTGCCATCGCTAAAGTTTGCAGCTTCAGACCTTTGCCAATTTCGTGTTGTGTCAACAAGTTTTTTCCGCTTTTGACTCATGTGGACATGTCAACAACTTGTCCTGTTACCAGAAACTCCGGCTCATTAAAATGTTCGAGTTTTTCCGGAACTTTGAAACATAAAGGAATGAGTAAAATATTGTCATTTAGAAAAAAAACGTGTCCGCTTTATTTTTGATTTATCTATTTTTTTTTTCCTTTTTTAGAATTTTGTCAAACATTATCCGACAAAGTTAACCCCCAGCGTAAGACAAAATAATGATAATAATCATTTAATGTATTTGGTCCTCTTAGGAAAATTAATTTCCACTAACTGTACCGGGGAGTACAGTCAGTGCTGTTGCAGCAGAGCGTGCGCCAAATAACCCAAGTTATAGTACCTGTCATTCCCAGGTGGTCTACCATCCAAGTACTAACCAGGCCCGACTTTGCTTAGCTTCCTGAGATTGAGCGTTCTCAGGGTGGTTTGGCCGTAAACGGGGTCATGAATCTGTTCCGAGGTGGGGATAACAAATTGAAGTTGCCATATAGCGGGGGGAAAGAAACCTATGTTAACAAAACCCTGTACACCAGATAAAAACTAGTAAGTACAAGTTGCGTGCAATATACGTGCATAGGAAATAGAAAAGTGTTTATTGACATTGATATCCACGATGTGAAACATTGTATGCAACTAGATTAGACACTGCACTCCTGGGGAGAACGTGTAATAAAGACTTTGAAGAGAAAAAGTATGAAAGACTATCAGAATAAATAGGCAAAAAAACAAGATAATTACAACGTTGTGTTTCTGACTGGCCTGAGTTGTCATAATGCAATGAAAAAGAATCGTACATCATAACAATAGTGCAAGAACATTTAACCGCTGTACTTAAAAAACACACAATATATTGTATGATTAAGTAGATAGCATTTTAAATAAATATAATCCATCCATCCATTATCTGCACCACTTATCCTCAGTAGGGTCGCGGGGGTGCTGGAGCCCATCCCAGCTATCATCGGGCAGTGGGCAGGGGACACCCTCAACTGCTTGCCAGCCAATCACAGACAACCATTCACTCACTCATTTACACCTAGGGACAATTTTGGACCGGCCACTGAACCTGACATGCATGCTTTTGGAATGTGGGAGGAAACAGGAGTTCCCGGAGGAAACTCACGCAAGCACGGGAGAACATGCAAACTCCGCACAGGAAGGCTGGTAGCTGGATTTGATCCCATGACCTCAGAATGGTGCTGCAGACGCGCTAACTGCTCAGCTGCCGTGCCGCTAAATGAATAAAATAAATATTAAATTAGATTTACCTTTTATTGTGATGTGACGAGCTGGTACAGTGGAGTAGCGAATAGATGCAGAGGAGGAAGGAAAACGGTTTAAAAACTTCCACTTGCCAGAATTGTCATGTTCTTTGAAGATTTCCTAACTTTAATCACCTCTTTATTTATAATAACGGACCTGATTATCCTGTGATTAATTACGGCCATGCAACTTCGAGAGGGTACCGATTCGTGTCCCTTCTTTGTATTTTTTTATAATACTCCGCTTTGTCTCTGGTTATGATGTGTTTCTTCTCCCTTTGGCATCACGGCAAGATTTGGGACCCTTAGGCAATAAATATAGTAAAAAGAGTACAGCACTGTATTGTGAAAATTATAGAATGAACAAAGAGAAATGCATTCTGGCAGGTGGTTCAGCCAATAGCATACAAGTGTTTTCATAATGCCGTTACGCAAACCAATAGCAGACTGGTATCTCATATGATGTCCACCAATAGCAGACTTGCACAGTGGTGGTTTTGGGCACGGGTGAGGCAGGCAGCCGCCCGGTGCGGCATTTCTACCATGACACATGGGGGCGGCACGAGAACTTAAAAAAGACATGTTAATAATAATAATATCTAACAACACAAGACTTTGCCTTTTGTCAGATAGGCGCCCTTTCGTTGCAGCTTTGACCCCCCCCCCTGCCTGCTGCGAAGGTGTGCATAGACGGGGAAAAGGGGAGGGGCAGCGCAGGTGACACTTCACCTTTCAATGGCTCTCTCAAATTGAACTGCTAGCGGCTTGGGGGATTGATGGAGTTGTAGGATTCATTCACTGTATTACTATACACAAAATAGTAACCGATAGTTGTCGTCTCCTGTCTTCCAAATAAGGCACATTACAGACGCTGCCCTGCTTTCAACGAGATGCGTTTTGGACGATCGTTCGTAAGTTAAATTTGTTCGTAAGTTGCTTCAGTGCTATATTTTATATGTTTAAGGTTCATAGAGGTATGTGTAAGGCTTGAATAAGTAACCTGTATTGTTTTGTACTAAAAAAAATAAACGTTTAATAAAATAATTTGCTCTATAACGTTACAAAGCAGGCTGAATGATAACGCATAGTACTGAAAAACCAAGCTACACATTAGGCGTTGACATTCTGTGGTCTGTGAAGCCATTTGAGTCTCCTTGTGATTAATAAACATGACTTGACTATAAAGATAAATAAAGTTAAGTTTAACCTACTTTTGGAAGAGTTAGGCGACTTCCTCCTCCGTGGTAAAAAGTGGACAAAAAAAAAGCGATCCAACCATTTTCTCAACCGCATCAAGCTTTCTTATTCCACTTTCATTTAAAAAGAAACAGCTCGCCTTTTTTTAAGCTTTACACCAACCATATTGAATGGATGCACGAGATATCAAACCATGGAAACGAAAAGTTCTTAGCGTGCTAGAGATACAGTGCCGTGTGTATACACACAAACCAGGAAGTAGAAGCCAGATTTCTTCTTCAGGGTGGATGCTGGGTGACCTCTCACAGCGCCACACGGCGGAAAGAAGCACTACAGCTTGAAAATACACTTTGAAAATACAGGCCACCTGCTGCGCGTTTTCTGAATTGTGTGAAATGGATATAATATCATTGGATACAAAATCAATAATGAGGTGACCAGTCTTGCTGTAATCAGCATTACTCACGAAATAGGGGAGCAGATTGCTAATAATAATAATAATAATTGTACATTTTACTTCAAAGTGCCTTTAGGGACACCCAAGGTTGCTGTACACAGAATATCCAACAAGAATATAACAAGCAAATGAAAAATACCAAATAAAACAAAGTTAAAAAAAGAGGGGCAGTATGTGAAGGAGATAATTATGAATGGACAAGTCTGAAGAGGTGTGTTTTGAGTCCGGATCTGAAGGTGGACAGGAAGGCGGAATAACAGAAATCAGGTAGTAAAGAGTTCCAGAGCTGGGGGGCAGAGCGGCTGGAACGTTATTTATAAGAGTTGAAGGAGAGTGTACTGTCGAGGAGAACACCCAGACTCATAACCTGAGGGGAGGGGAAAAATCGAGGAATTGTAAATATAAAGAGAGATATTGTCAACATTAAAAAGGGTGGATTTTGTCCCAATGAAAAGTATTTGCGTGGGAGGGGGTGGGATAGCAGGAAAGGTAGAGTTGGGTGTCATCTGCAAAGCAGTGTAAGAAATATTGAATTTTCGTAGGCTATGGAGTACGTAGGTTACAAAGAGGTTACAAAGAAGAGGGGTCCCAGAACAGAGCCCTGGGGCACACCTGTGGTAACTGGAGGAGGGGTCAGAGGAGAAAGATATGAGTAGAATGAATTGAGTGCGGCCTGTGAGGTATGAATGAAACCAATGGAGGGGGTTGTGGGTTAGGCCAAGTGAGGAGAGTCCGCTAAGAAGAATGGGGTAATGGTGTCAAAGGCAGCATTTATGTCGAGGAGGATGAAAATGCTGAGTAAACCTGTAACCATTTGCAGTGAGGAGGTTGTATGTGATTTTGATAAGTGCGGTTTCTTTGCTTATGACGATATTATCGATGATTTTGCATCAAGGAAAGCCAAAATTGCCCCTAACTTTTCTTACACACTTGATGTGAATGCGTTTTCGACTGTTATGCTTTTGTGCTTTTCAGACGTTGTGCTCGGCAGTGGTGCAGGTGTACGGCGCCGACCGCACTTGCGGCTGGCTGAAGAAATGCTGCGGGGTGGCGTGCCTGGTCAAAGACAACCCGCAGCGCTCTTACTTCATCCGTGTCTTTGACATCAAGGTAACGTCATCGCGCGGAACCTTCGGAAATGACGGCGGTTCATTTTTCTGCTTTTTTTTTTTCTGCCCCAGGACGGAAAAAGCATGTTCGAGCAGGAGCTGTACCACAACTTCTCCATCAGCTGCGCCAGGTCCTATTTCATCTCCTTCGTGGGAGACGTGAGTATTCTTCTCAATGTGCAAAATGATGGTAGATCGCTAAGCTCATGGGGCTAATCTATCTTTCAGACCAATCAGATCGGCTTGAACTTCGCCAGCGAAGAAGAAGCGAAACGATTCAGAGCGGCCGTCAATGAGCTGCTGGGACGGAGGCAGCGAAAAACAGGTAAACGGACGATAAGTCTAGGTTCACACTGCGGAGCTTAATGCTCAATTTCGATTTTGGGGCAAAATCCGATGTTTTTGTTATATCGTTCACTTATCAGACTAAATCTGACCTGTATGCGACTTAATCTCCTGTGTGAACGCCACAAAAGTGTCCCGCTAATGCAGAAGAGGACACATGACATGCACTAAAAGATGGCTCTTTCGGCACCCAAACGGCTCTTCAGTTGTTGTTTTTGTTGTTGTTTTCATCCACATATAATCAATTATTATGTAACATCATGCTCAAAATGACTTAAAAAAAGGACAAAAAGAGGGAGAAAAAATAAAGAAAACTGAACAGAATGAAAAAACTGACAAAAATGAAATAAAGAGCAAACAAAGGAAAAAGTGAAGAAAAAAGGGAAAATGTTAGGAATACAAAGGAAAGGAAATAACAAAAAAAGGAAACTAGATAACAAAAAGAAGTAAAAAGCTAGGGAAACAAGAAAAAAGGAGATACATTTAAAAAAAAAAAAAGGGTTAAACTTTAAAGAAGGCAGGATCAGGCCCGAGAAGGGTTTTATCCAGCCCGCAAGACAATACGGAAAGAAAAATTGTCTGCAGTTGTAAATATGTCCACTTGACGTCTCCAAATCCAGGCGCCACTCGCAAAGCAACTGCAGCTGTAATTCTCTCTCTCTCTCTCTCTCTCTCTCTCTTGCTTTCTCTCTTTTTTCTTCCACTCTTCTTTACATGTCTTTCTCTTCTTCATTTTTCTCTCTTTCCCTTTTTCCATTCCTTTCTTTTGCTCTCTCACTTTCTCTTTCTCACACTCTTTCTCTGTCTTTTCTCTCTTTTCTCCCCCATCTCTTCCCCTCTCTGTCTCTTTTTCTCCCCATTATTTCCGTTTATCTCTCTCCCTTTGTCTTTTCCTTTCTCCATTTCTTTCTCTATTTCTTTCTCTTTCAGTCTCTTCTCTTTTTGCCGAAAAGTCGTACCCTGATGAGACATCCTACCATAGGGTGATTTGACACCAATTTTGTTTCCTTCATAATCAGGTAAAAGCAGCAACATTGAAACTCAGAACGATTTATTATTTAGCCTGATAGTCTTGTATCATTTGCCTCAACGTTTTTATTATTTGTATTATTTGTTATTGCAACATCCGTTGCAGCCCAGTCATCCTGGAAGGGGAATGACCTCATGTGTGGTGAAATGATGATCTGCATTTATGTAGCGCTTTTCAAGTCAATGACTTCCCAAAGCGCTTTACAGTGTGGTACATGTAAGGCGCTAACCTGCTTATTAGGGGTATTAGGGGTTCAGTGTCTTACCCAAGGACACTTCGACATGTAACACGGACAAGCCGGGATTTGAACTGGGATCCCTTGATCCCAAGACAAGCGCTCTACCTCCTGAGCTACAATAACAATGTTATCAACAATGGTCCCTTCTCAAGGTTTCTTCATTTTTCTCATGTTGAGGTTTTTGAATTTTGCCCTCATGTAAGTTTTAGATCAGGGGATGGTGTCATGATAGTCTGTAGAATAATCCGTGGTCTGTGCAGCCATTGAGACTGTGATTAAGGGCGTCACAAATAAACATGACTTGACTAACGCTTGCGGAAGTACTCATGGATTGTCACAGCAGGAACGTTGTCTCCCCCCCAAAGATTAATTAAATCTAAACCTTGCTTCCCCCCATTAAATTCTGTCCTTGTGGTGTGATTCAAATGTAAATATTGGTAATTACCACTAGAGTATATTATCACTTAATCAATGAACGTCTCTATTGTTGATAGCAGTAAACAAGTGTTCATCTTCCATCAATTATGTGTAATCACGACAGTGTGTTTTTGTTTGCCGTGGTTATTGAATTCTCCGCTTCCTCCCTCCTGGTTGAAGGCTGAATAGTGACGTCTCCCGCCTATCGATAACGTGCAGGTCGCATGAATGAGACTTGAACGTTCAGACAAAAGTTGCATTCTAAAAGATCGGATTTAGGACCTCGTATAAAAACGGCCTGGGTCTGACGTGAAAAAAATCGAATATTTTACTTTAAGACGGACTTTAACAGATCATATACAGTTTACGTCTGTGCAAATAAATCCTATTTCCCTGCAGAGTAAACCTAGCTGAAGTCGCTCCGGTGTATTAGTTGCACCAGCCCAATAATGCATAATTTGAAAAAAAATATTTAAGTGGCACTGGAGTATAAGTCGCATTTTAAGGGGAAATTGATTTGATAAAATACAATACTAAAAACATATATGTCATCTTGAAAGGCAATTTAAATACAAATGAAATGGAGAACAACAGGCCGAATAAGTGTACGGTATACTAACGTTACGGTGACATCCCTGGTAATCTCAATAACGACGTAACACGTTAAGAATTATTCAGACAACTCTCACCAAAGTTTCACTCCAAATCACTAAATCCAATGAAATCCTTATCCTGGGGGTCAATTTTACCGGTAAACAACTCCTCTAAGCCGGAAGGTCGACGAAAAGCTGCTCTTCCGCTTTTACTTCACGGTCGAAATGATCAACACGGGCCTAGAGCGCCCTCTTGCGGTTTAGTGCGAAAATAACACGTGAAATGATTTACACCACTTTACCGGTAATGCAAATCAATAAAAACTCAATGATATAACAATGTGTTTATAATTTTACATATAAATCTTACTGGAAACTATGGAAAAAAACTGCGACTTTTGCTTGTCCAACTTTATTTCTTGGTTTTGAAATCATAAATCAATAAAATAAAAGACTGAAAGATGTTATTCATTTGAAAATCTCATAGGAAACATTTTAACCAAAATGTTCTTTTTGTTAACATTGATACATTAACATTTTCTATTTAGAGCATTTCGTTATGTATTATTCTTTTAGGCTCCAGTATGTATTATATTGTGACCCTTAGTGGTATAAAAATAATTAATTTTGGTTAAACACTATCCTTCAAATTTTCAGCTTAAACACATCGCTCTTTGGTGTAAGAATTTGTAATGATATAATGTATCATGAAAAATCTGACATTGGCAGCCATTTTGAAACTACAGAGGCTTGAATGACTATTTTGTAAAGCCAGCTTGAATCAGTGGTGCTTTTGAAAATTAACAGCGACTTATTGCACACAGCTGAGCCCCAAATGTGATGGTCGATGGTGTAGTCATGTTAGTCAGGCATATTCCACTGCTTCCTTCTCTAGCCACTCAATGTTACTCACTTGGTTTCAGGCTAGTCGCTATTTTGATTGTTAGCTGCTTCTGCTTTGTCCTTCAGTGTCGCTCGCCTTTCACTGCTGGTTAGGCAAGAAAATGACACAGTTTAGTGATTAAGGCATCTTCTACTTTTTTTCTCCGTTTCCTTCTCTAGCTACTCGTGTAATTCATTTGGGCGCGAGCTGCTATTACGGTCATTAGCTAATCTTGCTTCCTCCATCTCTCTCACTCTCCTTACACAACTGCTCATGCAGCGCGATGTCGTTAAAGGTCTGTGATTCAGGCATCTGGGTTTTTTTTCCCCACCGGTCTTTTCTCTGGCCACTCATGTTAGCCACTTGGCTACATGCTATTGTTTGCCACTAGTCACTATTTTGATTGTCAGCTTCTCCTCCTCCGCCCCTCAGTGCAGTCTTACAAAGCTGCACTTGCAAGCCAACGTCACTGGGTTCCGTGATTCAGGATGCTGACGCTTGTCTGTTTCCTTCTCTGGCCACTCATGTCGTGACTTCTGTGATTCAGGGCTCAGGTGTATGACCAACTCAATCTTCTACTAGCCTTTTTTTAGTATGTTCTAATGCTAGACCCTAAAGTTGGCTGCTTTTACCTGCTCTGACCAACTCTTGCTATCGGCTCTCTTCAGCCGCTTCGGGTGTATCCGGCTTGCTTGGGGATCAACGCCAGTTTTCATTTCTCCGGGACGCTACAGAAACACTGGAAGGGCAAAAAGGTCCGGCCAAACCCATCGACCGAATGACTCTATAAGCGTCAGGGCGGCCTGTCGTGCAGGTTAATCTGCGCCATCTGTGCAGCTAACCTACTAACCTTCTGTCAGCGCGGCTAATCTTAGCGCTTTTGTTTTCCCGTGGAGGGAGAGACCTGCATCGTATTGTTTACAAAAGACTTCAGACCTATTTGCACCATTTTTGATTTAAAATTGTTATAATGAAATGTGTTAATACATTATAAAAGTAATTTATATTTACTGTACCTTTTAAACTTGATTTACATTTTTTAGGCTGTCAATGTAGAATAGTTTAAAATGTGGTGGTTGTGTCAAATTTCTATCGGATACAGATACCTTTTAACCTTTTATTAAGATAAAATGCATGCATCAGCAAAATCATTAGCCAGTAGAAATAAAATAAAATCGCCAATATTAACAAATAATAACAAATATATTCATAAATAATACGTTTCTAAAATCATAATTAGTTGTGATGGCCAGCCACTCACAACACACATTACTAACTGAGCTGGAAGCACAGTTGTAACGTGTTGAGAGTGGCATGGCCACACAACTATTAATATCTTCCCAAATCTTATTATTCCGATTCTATCTTCTTCCGTAAAAGTTTGGCTCGCTTCTCCTCCCAGAGCCTTTGGAGTACCCCAACGATATTTCGGCCCGACCAGGAATAGTGTGCTATGATTTTTGTAAGAGATGGCGACCACCGTGATAACACAATTACCCGTCAAACGAGAAAAAAAACGACATAGACAATGAATGGAGAGAGTCCCATCCAGAATGCATGCGGCCCATTCATTTCAATGGGTAGCCATGGTAACCAGGGCTTTTACAGAGGTGGCATGGGCCTCATTAAATTTAACCATAGGTAAATGGTGAATTCCAGGAGTGGATGCTAGCGAGTGGATGCTAACAGCTATGTGCGCTGCTAGCAAAGTGTTAAAGTGTTAAATTTTAGTGCAAGCTAACTGTAAACACTGCCGGCAATGAGTTGGGCTGGCATAGCCAGCCCGAGTATTAGCCATGAGAGGCTGATGCTATGCTTATTCAAGCTAGCTGTAAACACTGTTGGCAATGAGTTGGGCTGGCACAGCCAGCCAAAGTATTAGCGCAAGGTAGCTGTAAACACTGTTGGCAATGAGTTGGGCTGGCGGAGTCCCCCCACAGAACCAAGTTAAAAATTACAAATACATCTCTCTGAGTTAATAACTTCATGCTAATGCAAACAACTCAACACTACCAGTTCTCTACCATCATCTGCCAGATCCATCACAACTCTCACAATTGCCGCGGGAATTGTTTAGTTATTATTTTACCATAAGATCACATCTTCTCATCCAAAAAAAATAAAATAATAATAATAAAAAAATAAAAATTATATATATATATATATATATCTCATCTCATCTCATCAGCCGTACCGCTTATCCTCATTAGGGTCGCGGGGCGGCTGGAGCCCATCCCAGCCATCTCCGGGCAGTGGGCAGGGGACACCCTCAACTGGTTGCCAGCCAATCGCAGGGCACACAGGGACAGACAACTCATTCGCTCATTCACACCTAGGGACAATTTGGACTGGCCAATTCACCTGAAATGCATGTTTTTGGAACGCGGGAGGAAACCGGAGTGCCCGGAGGAAACCCACGCAAGCACGGGGAGAACATACAAACTCCGCACAGGAAGTCTGGAGCTGGATATATATATATATATATATATATATGAAATAAAAACATACACTATTAAAAATAACAATTATACATATATACTGGTAACAATGTGTATTCCCTTCTCAAGGTTTCTTCATTTTTCTCATGTTGAGTTTTTCCTTGCCCTCATGTAGGTTTTAGATCGGGGTATGGTGTCATGATAGTCTGTAGTTTGCAGTAATCTGTTGTCTGTGCAGCCCTTTAAGACACCTTGTGATTAAGGCCATACAAATAAACAGGACCTGACATATTTTTGAGGTTTTCCTTGCCCTCATGTCGGTTTTAGATCAGGGGAGGGTGTCATAATTGTCTTTAGTGTGCAGCCTTTTGAGACTCCTTGTGAATAAAGGCGTCACAAACAAACATGACTTTTCTTGGCTACAATAAAAATAATTATAATGATAAATTAGTTATTGGATTATTTATTTTTTTCCCTGTGCACCATGATATCACTTGTCCCATTCGAACAAAAAATCGATAATTATAACAAATAATACTACAAATACACTAATAGTTAGAAATATTTTTTTCTCTCTACAATGTGAACAGTCCCTTTCTAATGTTATTTACCAAAAATATTTACCTGTACTACCTGCTGAGCAGATCCATTTCAAGCACGATATCGCAACGAATAATGACCCACAATCTGGCATCTCAAGTGTTGTTTTATTTCCTTTTTTGGGGACGATGACGTTGAAAAACATGGCGGTCGAAGATGGTCCAGAATTGGCAGATTGCTGCAAGTGGCGTGCGGCTGCAGGGATTTGGATTAGCCGCCCTGGATTAAGTGCGGCTGCACTTTGCACTGATTGAGAATGATTGAAGACGCAAAGACCTTCCTGACAAAAACCAATGACAATTCCAAGAAACCCTCTTTGGTCACTTGTCAGTATCATGATTTAAGACAGAACTGTCTACATCAGCAGTCGGGAACCTTTCTGACCCAAAGAGCCATAAAAGCAAAAATATTTAGATTATTTTTTATTTTCGAGAGAAAGCCACACTATATATTTTGAGACGAAATTCATTAAACAGGCTCTCCATACAAAAGCTAATTCTTCAGCGCATTTGATTTCACTGTATGTAGTTTGATGATTTGATCAAATCTATGAAATAATAATAACGCCACAGCCTGTGTCCCATTTCAATATAAACAAAGCACTTAAAATTTCTCTCCCTCCTGCAAACACTTAAGAGGATTGAGGTTAATTTTTGTCCTAAATAATGGTTTCAAAACCAGGTGCTAGCAGAGTTCATTTGTAAAAATTCTGCAAACAAGGAGACCATCAGTGCAGACGACGCTGGGCAAAGAAGAACGAGTGCGCTTGCCCTGTGTATAGCTCCGCCCATTCCCACCCCTCACCCAATCGAAATGCTCCAGGTGCTAAAGGCGAAGGACATTCTGATGTCTCGCGCGTGTTCTTTTCCGGGACTATAACGAGTATTCGGGGTTTGAAAACTAGCAAACGCAGGCAAGAATGTCTCTGCCCCTCTATTATAGAGAAAAAGTTGTACATGCAGCGTTACAGACACTCAAAATTCAAATTACAAAGATAAAAACAAGATTAGTACTGCACAGTGCTGAGTCTCAATGCTGCCTTTGACACCATTTCCCCATTCCTCTTAGCAGGATATGTGATAAGGCCAATTCCTCAAAAGTACACTGATCAGCAAGTACATATTTCACTAAAGCATTTGGATAAATACGATGGGTATTTACAACAACTCGAATGAATATTGTAATTATCAAAGTAATGATGTGACGATTAAATAAAAAACTTCATATAGCCAGAAAACTCGTGTGATCAGACAACTTTCTCCGTGACCTATTTTCATAATCTAACAGTGCTTTGCTAGAGCTTCTGGGTAAAACGTTTGTTTTGAGTTCAAGTTTGTTCTGTGTCTTTTCCAGGGTTGGGAACGTTACTTTAAAAAAGTAATCAGTTATTACTACTTCTAAAAGTAACTAGTTACCTGGGAAGGTAACTATTTACGTTACCTTAAGAAGAAATTGTATTTCAAAGAATTTGAAATGTTCTAAGCAGTATTTGAGTCAGTTGAATAGAGAAGAACAGACATACCTTGTAATTGTCATGATTACCGATATGCATCACCTGTGCCCGCTCGTTTGGCGCCAACTGCCTCAGACTCTGATTGTCTCTCTGACCCACTCCTTTCCGTCCCCTTTTGTCAGTCCGTCTGCGAACCTCAGTTAACTCTAGGCAAGCCTTTTTCGACCCTGACTCCCACCTGTTTTTTGCTCCTGTCTGTTCGACCCGTTTTTGTCCCCGACCACGTCTACTCTTCTTTCATGGTTTACGACTTGCTTCCGACCCGACTACATTTTTTTTCTCTCCTGTCCCGGTTACTGACCCGTTTTTCCGTTCCCGACACCGTCATTGTTCGCCACGGAAGATCCCATACCGCGTTCAGAGCAACGCGCTTCTCGCGTCCAGCAACCACCGGATCGTAGGCGCAACCCTTTCTCTGTTTCTCCCAATAAAACTTGTGAGAAACGCAACGCACGTGGGTCCTGTCTCCGTTCTGGTCTTGACAGTAATACAGGGAGTGCAGAATTATTAGGCAAGTTGTATTTTTGAGGATGAATTTTATTATTGAACAACAACCATGTTCTTAATGAACCCAAAAGTCTCATTAATATCAAAGCTGAATATTTTGGAAGTTGGAGTGGGGCTTTTTTAGTTTTAGCTATTTTAGGAGGATATCTGTGTGTGCAGGTGACTATTACTGTGCATAATTATTAGGCAACTTAAAAAAAAACAAATGTATACCCATTTCAATTATTTATTTTCATCAGGGAAACCAATATAACAGCTCAACATTCACAAATATACATTTCTGACATTCAAAAACAAAACAAAAACAAATCAGTGACCAATATAGCCACCTTTCTTTGCAAGGACACTCAAAAGCCTGCCATCCATGGATTCTGTCAGTGCTTTGATCTGTTCACGATCAACATTGCGTGCAGCAGCAACCACAACCTCCCAGACACTGTTCAGAGAGGTGTACTGTTTTCCCTCCTTGTAAATCTCACATTTGATGAGGGACCACAGGTTCTCTATGGGGTTGAGATCAGGTGAACGAGGAGGCCATGTCATTAGTTTTTCTTCTTTTAGACCCTTTCTTGCCAGCCACGCTGTGGAGTACTTGGATGCGTGTGATGGAGCGTTGTCCTGCATGAAAATCATGTTTTTCTTGAAGGATGCGGACTTCTTCCTGTACCACTGCTTGAAGAAGGTGTCTTCCAGAAACTGGCAGTAGGACTGGGAGTTGAGCTTGAGTCCATCCTCAACCCGAAAAGGCCCCACAAGCTCATCTTTGATGATACCAGCCCATACCAGTACCCCACCTCCACCTTGCTGGCGTCTGAGGCGGACTGGAGCTCTCTGCCCTTTACCGATCCAGCCACGGGCCCATCCATCTGGCCCATCAAGACTCACTCTCATTTCATCAGTCCATAAAACCTTAGAAAAATCCGTCTTGAGATTTTTCTTGGCCCAGTCTTGACGTTTCAGCTTGTGTGTCTTGTTCAGTGGTGGTCGTTTTTCAGCCTTTCTTACCTTGGCCATGTCTCTGAGTATTGCACACCTTGTGCTTTTGGGCACTCCAGTGATGTTGCAGCTCTGAAATATGGCAAAACTGGTGGCAAGTGGCACTTTGGCAGCTGTACGCTTGACTTTTCTCAGTTCACGGGCAGTTATTTTGCGCCTTGGTTTTTCTACACGCTTCTTGCGACCCTGTTGACTATTTTGAATGTAACGCTTGATTGTTCGATGATCACGCTTCAGAAGCTTGGCAATTTTAAGAGTGCTGCACCCTTCTGCAAGATATCTCACTATTTTTGACTTTTCAGAGCCTGTCAAGTCCCTCTTCTGACCCATTTTGCCAAAGGAAAGGAAGTTGCCTAATAATTATGCACACCTGATATAGGGTGTTGATGTCATTAGACCACACCCCTTCTCATTACAGAGATGCACATCACCTGATATGCTTAATTGGTAGTAGGCTTTCGAGCCTATACAGCTTGGAGTAAGACAACATGCATAAAGAGGATGATGTGGTCAAAATACTCATTTGCCTAATAATTCTGCACTCCCTGTATGTGCTGCACCTCACCAACAGAAAACATATTTATCATACACTTGAAGTCTAACAAAAATAAACGGCAATATAAAATGAGTTTAATACATTAAATCTAACTCGAATGGTCTGTTGTAGAGATGGGAATCCTGACTCTTTTCAAGAGAACCGGCTTTTTCGGCTTGGCTCATTAAAAAGAGCCGGCTCGCCAATGGCTCTTCAGGTTGTTTAATCCATATATTCCCATTTACTATTATCATTATGAATGACTTAAAAAGGGGAAAAAAAGATTACAATGAACACTTAAACACTGTCAATGAAAAACACAAAAATTCTAAACTTAAATATTCATAAATCTATGAAAAAAAGGTGAAATACAATACGAATTTAACCTTTTTTCTACTCAACATAATAGACAAAAATACCGCTTCGGAGGGAACCGGCTCCTGATTGGTGAGGAGTCGGCTCTCACTTCCAAGAGCCGGCTTATAAAGCGTTTCATTCGCGACACGCATTCACCAACTCGCCTTTTCTTTCGGCGCTTGGGTAAATACTCTCCTCGTAATCGCTATCCAACCATATTGCTAGGCGCTAATTTGAGGTATTTAGTGATTTACATGCAAAACGGGATCTGTTGCTGTGACACCATGACTGGAAACTGAATTTAAAATGGACCAAACCCTATATCCTTCAGAATTGTACTGTGTGACTATTGACCTCATGAAAAGATCCATTTATCGCTCGTGAGCCATAGGTTCCTGACCCCTGCTCTGAATGAAACGTGAAGATTGACGTATAGCGGAGGATCCATTTTTGAATAGGACTTTGTTTGCATTGGGCTCTTAGCATCGTTGTTTTGCTCACGGAAGTGCTCGGTACAGGTCCCACGCTGCACATGGCCACGGTGGACATCAAGAACCCGGAGATCAACAACGTGCGTCTGCTCAACCACCACGTGGTCAACAACGTGCTGCTGGCTCACCGCAAGGACAAGAAGAACAAAAGCAAGAAGAAGAAACTCACCAAGGCCGACATCGGCACGCCCAGCAACTTCCAGTCAGTTGTTTGTGTTTTCGTTTTGATAGGAAGTAGATCTTACGGGCGTAACGTGTTTTGGCTTCTGTCTGTAGTGTAACAAATCTATACATTTGATCTGTTCGGACATGTTGCTATACGTACTGCAATCCCTCTAATACTTTACAGTCTTGATCTATTATCCCTGATCACATATTGCGGCGAGTGGGGGGCCGGCGGAGTGCATTTTTGGTCCACCAAAATGTGAACTGCACTCACGTGGCCGCGATCAGTAATCCCTGATCGCATATTGGTGCGAGGGGGGCAGCCTTTAGCACGCATTTTTGTGGGCCCTAGTGGCTCTTTTTTGCCGTTCTGCTCATTAAAAAGTGAACTGCACTTATGGGTCTGCGATCTGTTATCGAGCATTCCATATTGCTGAGAGCGGGGACGCTCAGAAGGGGCTTTGATCGGCACATTCTGGCCCGCTCCAATGAAATGCACGGTTGTGGCCGCACTCCATTATCCTCAGACAACTATTGCTAAAAGAAGGGGTTAGCAGATAGCATTTTTTTTTTTCGGTTTGAGCCGCTGAAGCCGTGTCATTGTCTTCCGCCTGAAATGAACTGCACTGTTTTTGGCTGCAATCCATTATCCCCAATTCCCCTTATCCACTAGGTTCATAGGTGCACCGTTTCCTGTGTTGTGTCTTGGGACAGCACAACCTGGTGGCGCCCATTCTTCTCCCGACCAACATATAATTACACCCGGTCTTGAACCAAGGACCTTTTACGTGTTTTTTATATCTATCATGACGATGATAGTAATTATTATTATTACTATAAATAATAAAATATAAATTGTTCCAATAGTAATTCAAATTTAACGTATTCCTTAAGCACATGGTTCACAGGGCACCCTTGAGGACGCAACTCTGGACAATCTTTTCCACCGTTGACGGTCCAGGACCTGTTCTTGGGCCGACAACATTAAGTAATGGACAATAATCATAATTTTTCACATATTTTTTCGTGTGGAACATTTACAATGCACAAATTGAATTCTTACCCAGTTGGGAAATATATAATATCATTATATATTTATCTTTAATTAAAAGCGAGCCTGGGGCAGCACGGCGGTGCAGTGGTTATCACGGGTGCGGCACAGTTCTGAGGTCATAAGATCGAACCTCCTGTGTAGAGTTTGCATGTTCTCCCCGTGCTTGCGTGGGTTTCCTCCGGGCACTGCGGTTTCCTCCCACGTCCCAAAAACATGCCTGTCAGGGTAATTGGACGGTCCAAATTGTCCCTAGGTGTAAATGAGCGAGAGAATTGTCAGTCTCTGTATACCCTGCGATTGGCTGGCAACCAGTTCTTGGTGTCCCCTGCCCAATGCCCGAAGATAGCTGGGATAGGCTCCGGCACCCTCGCGACCCTACTGAGAATAAACGGTGCAGATAAAGGATGGATATATTTATCGTTAATTAAAAACGAGCATAACTATCTGCATGAGAGGGTCGCTAAGTCTCGTCATTCAGGCATATTCTACTCTATTTCCTCTGTTTCGTTCTCTAGCCACTCCTGTTAGCCACTTGACTGTAGGCTATGGTCAATAAAGCCTTATTATCATATTGAATCTAATCTGAGCACTTTCTTTTCAATATTTTTCAAAATCTCATGTGCGAAGCGCTGCGCGAAGGGATTTTCTTTCTTTACTTGGTTGTGATTCGGTCTCTTCTGCTTTGGTCCTGCAGGCACATCGGTCACGTGGGCTGGGACCCCAACACCGGATTCGACGTGAGTCACGCACGCACGAACACAACGGTCGCCTTGTGTCGCAACAATGGCGTCTCTCGACAATAAGCTGTTGTCCTCGCGCGTGTCAACAAGCGACCGAAAACACGTCACGGTCACAAGTCGGTGAAAATTTGCCATAGAAAAAAAATCCAGGGAGGCAACTTCATTTTGATTTTGTCAATATAGCCTTGAAATTAGAATATCCTTTGGTTTTCTTTTAAAGGGACAATCTGTAGTACTTGAGTCAAGTCAAGTCCTGTTTCCTTGTGACGCTCTTAATCACAAGAAGTCTCAAAGGGCTGCACAGACCACAGACTTTTCACAAGGATACCCACCCTTTGTAGATAGAAAGTTTGGGGTTTCTGTGCTGTTCTCTGGAGGGAGTAGTACACCCCGTTGTAAGAGATCACTCCCTCCAGAGAACAGCACAGAGTTGGAAAAACAGGGGAACAAGTACATCATCTTATGAAACTGATGCCGTACAGGTCCTCAAAACAGTACATGATTGTTGAACAATGCTAAAGCAAAGATACGAGTAATGCAAGTTAAGCTTAATCTCCTGACATTATAAGAAGAGAAATAAAAACCTGATTCCATACCGTTCGAAGTTCTTTTTACCCTAATTGATAAATCGCCTCAATCGAAAGGTAATAAGCTTGTCTACTTGAGTGCCTCTTACTCGTGAAAACAACATTAATTTGAGTAATAAGCATAACCAATTGAATGAATTTCCATCTTTTAGGTATTCATAAGAGAAATGTGTATTTCCTTTTCAAAATATGAGGCTCACCTAGAGGGAGCTAATATCATTGACCACATTCGAGACACCAAAAGAAAAAAAAGAGAACATTCTTCTTCTTCTTTGGTTGCATGAGACAATCCATCTAGTGGTCAAAAATAGACAATGTTTTGAATACAAATCATTATTTGTGACAGACAATAATTAATGGGAACTATAAATTCTAACTATTATAGAGCGCATCTGATTATAAGCCGCACCCACCACATTTTAAGGGGAAAACCGATTTTATACTTACACAAGCCGCACCTGTATATAAGCCGCATGCGCCCACATTAAAACATGTAACACAATCACAAAATTAGCCTATTGTAACTGTATATAAAGTACACAGTCCTAAAACCACAGCCGGCAAAGTGAACAGAAAATGATACCGGTACTTAAGATTTGATGCAGACCTGCAGAGTCTGGGTACCCGTTGAAACTAATCCAAGGGAAAAAGTCTATATTTCCAAAGGTAAGGGTGGGAAAAATATATATCCACTATTGTCCGCCGCGACAACAGGTCTCACTCACCTTTACCCCACTTCCCGTCAGCCCGCGTTTGCTCCGCCCCTCTTTTTTAATTCGTAAAACATATCAGAATAAGTGTCTCAAATAGATACATTACAAAAATATACAGGTGCAAATACATATTATACATCGGTTACACATATTTACAAAGAGAGACGGTACACTGAGAGAGTTTTCAAAGCTTTAATCATAATATTATAACTTTCATCCCAAACCGTGCCTGTGAAGGGTAGCAAAACGCTACTAGCAACACGCTCGCAACGCTGAAAACGGGTCTGTTAAAAAAATCATACCGTACTTGTTGAAACCACAGTAAACCGTCCCCATGTTCCTCCTTACAACCGACGTCATCAAAGACGTCTTCCCCAGTATGGGAAAGAAACTTTGTCATATAGACGTCGTCCCACGCTCCCTTATTCAAGTACACGCTAGCAACACGCTGGTAATGTGAAATTTACGTGCAGTAGCTCTGTTATCTTCTTTATCGGACTGCTCGTTTGCTTTTAGCTTGAAAGCTACGTCATGTGCCTTTCTTTTTGCAATTTGCATGATGAGGATATGTCTACGCTAATTTAATTTGTGCACAAGCTAAGAAGTTGCAGTCTACCTCAGCGCACATATTCCACCTTTTGTACTCGAGCGCCGCTGGCGGCCGTTAGAAAAATTACATAAATTGGCCGCATCACTGAATAAGCCGCAGGGTTGAAAGTTTGGGGAAAGGGTAGCGGCTTATAGTCCGGAAATTACGGTATGTGTTTAGTCTGTTTTTTTCAAGATACAGTGGCTTGCCAATCTATTTGGCCCCCTTGAACTAAGACCTTTTGCCACATTTCAGACTGCAAATATCAAGATATAAAACTTTTATTTCTTGTAAAGAATCAACAATAAATGGCACACACTCATGAAGTGTAACACACTTCTTTGGATATTTTAAACTTTTTTAACAAATAAACGAAAAAGTAGGTGTGCAAAATGATTCAACCCCATTGAGTTAATACTTTGTAGCGCCACCTTTTGCTGTGATTACAGCTGCAAGTCGCTTGGGGTATGTCTCTATCAGTTTTGCACATCGAAATATTTTTGCCCATTCCTCCTTGCAAAACAGCTCGAGCTCAGTGAGGTCGGATGGAAAGTGTTTGTGAACAGCAGTTTTCTGTTCTTTTCACAGATTCTCAATTGGATTGAGATCTGGACTTTGACTTGGCCATGCTAACACCTTGATATGTTTTTGGTGAACCATTCCATTGTAGCTTTTGCTTTATGTTTTGGATCATTGTCTTGTTGGAAGACAAATCTCCGTCCCAGTCTCAGGTCTTTTGCGGACTCCATTTGGTTTTCTTCCAGAATGGTCCTGTATTTGGCTCCATCCATCTTCCCATCAACTTTAACCATCTTCCTTGACCATGCTGAAGAAAATCAGGCCCAAACCATGACGCTACCACCTCCATGTTTGACTGTGGGGATGGTGTGTTGAGGGAGATGAGCTGTGCTGCTTTTACGCCAAACATAACGTCTTGCGTTGTTGCCAAAAAGTTCGATTTTGGTCTCATCTGACCAGAACTCCTTCTTCCACATGTTTGGTGTGTCTCCCGGGTGGCTTGCGGCAAACTTTAAACAACACTTTTTATGGATATCTTTAAGAAATGGCTTGCTCCTTGCCACTCTTCCATAAAGGCCAGATTTGTGCAGTATACGACTGGTTGTTGTCCTATGGACAGATTCTCCCACCTCAGTTGTAGACCTCTGCAGTTCATCCAGAGTGATCATGGGCCTCTTGGCTGCATCTCTGATCAGTCTTCTTGCATTAGGGGGGAAGGCCCGATCTTGGTAGATTTGCAGTGGTCTGATACTCCTTCCATTTCAATCTTATTGCTTGCAGAGTGCTCCTTGGGATGTTTAAAGCTTGGGAAATCTTTTTGTATCTAAATCCAGCTTTAAACTTCTCCACAACAGTATCTCGGACCTACCTGGTGTGTTCCCCGTTCTTCATGATGCTCTCTGCGCTTTAAACAGACCTCTGAGACTATCACAGTGCAGGTGCATTTATACATAGACTTGATTACACACAGGTGGATTCCATTTATCATCGTTAGTCATTTAGATCAACAGTGAATCATTCAGAGATCCTCACTGAACTCCTGGACAGAGTTTGCTGCACTAAAAGTAAATGGGCTGAATCATTTTGCACACCCACTTTTTTGTCTTTTATTTGTTAAAAAAGTTTAAAATATCCAATAAAGTGTGTTCTACTTCATGATTTTGTCCCACTTATTGTTGATGCTTCACAAGAAATTACAGTTTAATATCTTGATGTTTGAAGTCTGAAATGTGGCAAAATGTCAAAAAGTTCAAGGGGGCCAAATAGTTTCGCAAGCCACTGTATATGATAACAGCCAAATGATCTCCCATTTGAACTTTATTGTCCACTTCAATCATCTTAAGAGAAAATTAAGTCCTGAAATGTTATCACGTCTATATCCTGAGCAGATCATTTAAAAATCTACTGCCACCTCCTGGAAATTGAGTAATATGACAGCTAGACTGTCGATGACTGGAAAACCGCACAGATACTTGAAAAATTCCGATTGAGGACCTCTAGTGGTTGTAAATCCATGAAAGTGGCGCTCTCTGCTGCAGGGGCTCTATCTACAGGGTTCGTACGAGTGCTTGAACTCCTTGAAAATGCGTGAATTGTAATGTTGAGTTTTCAACGTCAGGAAAATGCTTGATTATTTTTGGGCAAAGTGCTCGAAGATATGAAATATTTGCAATTGTCACTTTTCTCGGCAGTCTGACCTTATAGACCGCGCAATAAGTAAATACTTTTTTTTAGATTGAAAGTGCATAAAAATGACCCAGACACGCCTGCTCCAGGTCATTTTGGCTTTGGCATGTGAAGCATCACTGCCTCTTACTGGTCACAAACAAGAGGACAGCTCTATTTAGAAACCCTGCTATTTTGGCTCGGCGCTCTGAGATTAATGTTCACTATGTTTTGTGTACTGTTACCCGATGGTAAATCTATTGCACACTGGTCATCCTGGAAGGGGGATTACCACTTGTGAGGCCCCTTCTCAAGGTTTATTTTCCTCGCGCTGGGGTTTTTGAGTTTTTCCTTGCTCGCATATTGGTTTAAGATCAGGGTATGGGTTCGATTTTTAAGATTTAATGATATTATCAATTATAATAAATTATTATAGACCAAGTTAGTATTTAAATGAATGAATGAAAACTTTATTTGCAACATTAAAATAAAAACAGGACAAAAACAATGAGTCAACAACAACAAAAATAATATCACATAACATGGTCGAAAAGGGGTAGTCAGAAGCAGATGCTTATTTTCCCTACAGTATTTAATCCTTCCATATGTTTTGCAGGGGGACACCTCAAAAACACGTGAAAAATAACTTAAAATATTCACAGATCTACAAAAAAAATCCTAAAGTACAAAGCACTTAGTTTTTCAAACACTGAAAAAGTCGAGCAACAACCCAAATTCCGGAAAGAATCAAAATGCTATAATAAAAAATAAGATATTAACTGTTCTCAGTTCTATAAATAAACAATAAAATCCCCAAAAAACAACAACAATCAAACCTCTTTGCGATTCTAATTCAACTGATTTCGACAAAGGGTCTTCTGAAAATTAAGCAAAAAATATAAATTAAAAATAAGTACAACAAAGCAAAAGATCAACAACAGTCTTCTTCCTCATGCCATAAGGCTATTTAACTCCACCCGGGGGAGTAAAAGCTCACATTAAACCCCACCCCCACATTTGCATATTGCCTTATTTTTATGACCGTGTGTATTTTATGTAGCACCATTTAAATACTCTATTTTAACACGTTATATTGAATATTTTTCATATTCTATTTATTTTATTTTATTATTATTTTAGTTTTCAACACAAGGATACTGCTGGTGTGAATTTGCCTACGAGGATCAATAAAGTATCTCTCTTTATCTATCTATCTCTATATCTCTATCTCTATCTCTCTGGAATGTTGAATTCTCTCTGCTTCAGAGCATCAATATTATCAAAATTAGTCCAAATTTGGCTCATTTTTCTGCTTTTTAGACAAACAGTATCTTTTATTTTTATCCTCCGTATTGAACTTAAATATTACCCAACACCTATAGAGACCATCGTAAACAAGTGTGACAATTATTAAGGCAGAATTCCTGTCAGTTTATAGCAGCCCCTAGACACAAACCTCATTAGGGCACAAAGCATGTGCTAGCGGCAAGGTAGCAATTTTCTTTTTATTAAAGACAACACAAAAACACTTTTTCGACTCTCTCTGGATTTTTGGAAAAAATGCAAAATTGGCCATGAAAAAGGTGTACCAACCCTGTATCTAGCGACTCTGCTCTAGTGTTTCTCGATTATTTTCTGTCTTGGAAGAAAAGCTCTCCCGCCCTCCCCATAGTTGGCTCTTTTGCGTAACTATGAAAATGTTTCTCTGTATTACACTCTATCCTTATTAACGTAGAAAATCATTTTTGAAAACGAGGGGGCGCACTCCACTAATGGTAGATTCACCTGCTGGCTGGCCGCCAAACTTGAGAAACGTGATGCCGGGCTGCTACACGCGAAATAAATCCCAATCCTCTGACCACGTCCCAGCAGGTCGTACGTCGGATGTTGTCTGGAATGGACAAGTTGATGGTTTGTCCCCCGTTTTTGTCTTTTTGGCAGTTAAACAATTTGGATCCAGAACTGAAGAACCTCTTCGACATGTGCGGCATCTCAGAAGCTCAGCTGAAGGACAGGGAGACCTCCAAGGTCATTTACGACTTCATCGAAAAGAAAGGGGGGGTGGAGGCCGTCAAGAACGAGCTCAGGAGGCAGGGTGAGTGTCCCGCAAAAATTTTGTCCTCATGTCTCTGAAGACTGGACGGCAGTCACATGGGATTAGATGAGAAATGTTTTTCTTTCTTTCTTTTTGACACGCAGCACCGCCCCCGCCCCCTTGCCGAAGCGGCCCCCCTCCTCCGCCCCCGCCTCCACACAACTCCACCCCGCCCCCTCCTCCGCCCCCGTCCCGAGTAAGTCGCGGCGCCCCTCCCCCTCCTCCCCCGCCTCCATCCCGCGCCCCGTCATCCGCCCCGCCTCCCCCGCCGCCCACCAGGCCGGGAACTCTGGGCGCACCTCCCCCTCCTCCCACTAGGGGGGGCAGTCCTCACCACCACCCTCAAGCCCCCCTTCCTCCCACCGCCCCCTCGAACTTTTCACCACATGCTCCGCCTCCTCCCCCGCCCCCGCCGGCTCACCTGTCCCCGTCGAACCGGGCCCTCGCGGCCCCGCCCGCTCCCCCTGCCCCGCCGCCTCCTCCCCCGCCAGGCCCCCCACCGGTAGCCGAGCCGGACGCCCCCCGTTCGCCGTTGCCCCCCGCCGGGAATTCGGCGCTCCTGCAACAGATAAGGGGCGGAGCCCAGCTGAGAAAAGTGGACCAGAACCACAGGGAGGCCCCGCCCTCTAGCGGGGGGCGGGACGCGCTACTGGACCAAATCCGACAGGGAATCCAGCTGAAGACGGTAAGCCCCGCCAACTCGTGATGTCATCGGTGCAAGTCGGTTATCGCGGGGGTCGGCAACTTTGGCGCTCCCTAGTGGCTCCCTGGCGTCTCCTGGCACTTTTTTGAAAACGTTTGATAATGGGAAATGATATGGTTTCTGTACGACAAACATTCCTAACATTTTCCAATCAATATAGATGGATACAGTATTTGTTTCCTCCCTTATAAAGCTTTGACATTTTTGCAGCTCCAGACTTATTTTGGTTTGTTTTTTTGGTCCAATATGGCTGTGTCATCATTTTGGGTCGCCGACCCTGACGATTTGGTGTTTGTAGGTGTCTGATCAGCAAGAGTCGGGGCCCCCGGCCCCCACCGCCGGTATTGTGGGGGCCCTCATGGAAGTCATGCAGAAGAGGAGCAAAGCCATCCACTCATCAGGTTAGTTTTTAGTTTTTTCATCATTCATTTTTATGATTAACAAAATACGTAATCCACACAAAAATAGTCTTACATTTCTTACCACCCCAAAAATGTTTGTCCTTCATTGTATTTTAGAAGAGAAGTTAAGTTGAAAGCCCATGGCTAAATATTCCAGTATTAAAATAATACAGTATACTATACCCCAGGATACAGCATCAATAGGTTCTGAGGTGTGGTCGTAAATTGCCGCGTACTGGGGAAAAGAAACCTATGCTCGGTACCTATTAGGTTGTGAAACCCTGGTACCCCAGATAAAAACATTCATCTAAAGAATATGAATAAATATACATGTTAAAGAAAAATGAAATTAAGTTATTGTTTATTGGAGAAGCAGGTGGATGCAGACGGCTCAGTCAGCGACAGCGCATTAAAAAATGAAAATGATTTTGAATACCCTTGCGATGATTGCTTTTATTTACCCGTTATTTATAGTCATAATCTCAATCATGGATTGGTTAAGGACATGCAACTTAATGAGGGTGACAAATAATTTGTACTTTTTGAAAATCCCAAGCTTTGTTTCCATGGTTATCATGGTTCTGCTTTTCCTCTAGCATTACTATAAGGCAAGGGACCGATAGCGAGTTAATACAAAACAAAAATACATTATCGTCGATTCCCAAAGTCTTTAGGAAGCTCACGAGATTCTGAATCAAATGTAGAGAAAGGCCTTATGGGAGGGAGTTCAGCCAATAACATATTGCCATTTTCATGAAATGAAATGAAATGATCTGAAATGATCTGCATTTATATAGCGCTTTTCAAGTCAATGACTTCCCAAAGCGCTTTACATTGTGCTTCACATTCCCCAATAGCGGCCGTGATCTGTGCACCCATGTAAGGCGCTAACCTGCTAATTGGGGGTATTGGGGTTTCAGTGTCTTACCCAAGGACACTTCGGCATGTAACACGGACAAGCCGGGATTCGAACTGGGATCCCTTAATCCTAAAACGATCGCTCTACCTCCTGAGCTACTGCCGTGATGTTGTGACGCAAATATTAGACTCTTTCTTTTCTCTTTTCCTTTCTCTATTCCTCATCTTGCTTTCGATCATCTCTATTTCTTTCTCTGTGTTGTTTCTTTGTATCTACATTTTTTTGCTTGCTCACTAACCCTTCCTCTCCTCCTTTTTATTTTCTCATTTCTTTATTTCTCTTTCTTTCTCTATTCCTCACTTTCCTCTCTATTTCTCTCTCAATTTCCTTCTTGCTTTCATTTTACGGTTTTCATTTTCTCTTCATTTCTTTTTTCTATTCTTTTTTACTCCCAGTCTCTTTCACTCTTTCTTTTTTTCTGTCTCTCTCCATTTATTTTATCTTTCTCCGTTTCTTTCTTTTTCTTTTCTTCTCACCTTCTCCTTTTCTTTCTCTCTCTCGCTCCCGTTCCCTCTTTTTTTGCCCCCTCGTTCTCTTGAATCTACTAGTCTGTCCCCCAAGCTGAAATGAGTCTGACACCCCCCCCTCTATTTTTAATCTGAAAGGTAATAACATTTATTAGTGTTTTGTGAGTAAGAGCGAAAACAATTGGGACAATAACATTAGCATGATAGTTTTTCTCAATCTACTAATTAATTTCACGATTCCGCATTTGATGGAAGCCATTAATTTTCTGTCCCGCTTTCAGACGAGGACGAGGACGAAGACGAGGACGAAGATTTCGAGGAGGACGACGAATGGGACGACTAAAACTAAACTTTTTTTTTTTTGCGTATTTATTTGGATTCTCATACTTGAACGGTTGGTCTTTCCTGCCGGAGCGGCCATCTTGAGCATTCCCATATTTTCTCCCCCTGCCCTCCCTTTACACTTCCGTTGTTCTCGCGATATTTTCCTTTCCCGCCTGCGGATCGGGTTCCCGCGTCATCTTGTTTTCCTCCACCGAGACGAACCTTTTCTTCCTCGGTGGTCAAAATGCAACGGGCACGCACGTTTGCTGATTTTTGTCCGTCCAATCGCAATGTCTTATGCAAAGCAAGTACGAAAGGAGAAATCTTAACTTGTATTCCCAAATAAATGTTTGTTTGCCGAGGCTTCCTGGTATCACTTCGGACGTGCGTTCTCTGGCGCCCCCTGCTGGTAGGAGGTAGAAATGCCGAGGCATAGACTTTAAAGCCGCACTGTGTATTAGCAGCCATCTTAGAATGAGGATTTTTGCTAAACTAGCTTGTCCCAGTGGGAGTTTTGGCGCTTAACAACCACCTGCCACCCACAAATGAGCCAGAGTCCCGTGATTCCACCATCTTCCACTTTTTTCTCTACTGTTTCCTTCTCTATCTACTCATTTTGGGCATTCAGCTGCAGGCGATGGCTTGCCGTTTTTGTTAGATGCTTTTGCTTAGTTTTTCAGTGTCACTCGCCTTCTACAGCAGGTCACGTCAACGAATGTCCCAGAGTTCCTGTTTCCTTCTCGAGCCACTCAAGTTGGCCACATGGTGGCAGGCTATGTTTTGCCACTAGCACTTCCCTTCCTCAAGCAAGGTAACACTTCCAACGTCCCAGGATCCAGGTATCTTTCACTTTTTTTCCCTCCGCTGTTTCCTTCTTTAGCTACTAATCTTAACCACTTGACCGAAGTTCATAGTTTGATGTCAGTGATTATCGTTATTGTTGGACGCTCCTGCTATGTTTTCAGTGTCATTCGCCTTTCTCATGCAAGCTAACGCCATCGAGTCCTGACGTTCCGGTCTCTGGCTTTTTTCCACTTTTTCTTCTCTAGCCACTTATGTTCACCACTAAACGGCAGGCTATGGCTCACTGCGAGCCGCAATTGTTATTGTTAGCTGCTCCATATAAATAAAGACGTTTTGTCCTGCAGTATCTCTCACCTTCCATAGCTAAATGTCGCCTGTGATTTGGGCTTCTTTTATTTTTATTCCACTGTTTCCTTCCAGAGTCGCTCATTTCAGCCACTTGACTGCAGTCAAGACTCGCCACTATTGCTTTTGTTAGCTAACCCCTGATTTGTCCTTCATTGTCATTCTCTTCTACAGCCAAATCTCATAATTCAGACATGTTCAACTTTTTTCCTACTGTGCATGCTTCTGTTCTAAGCGACAATGACCTCTAGTGGTAAATCATTACACATTGTCAATTTGTTTATTATGACTGAAGACTAACTTAAGGTAATGCAAATTTGAAAGGACATATCTAATAAGTGCCTTCATGTTTTGGACACCTGATAGGACAAAAACGTGATTTGAAGATTTCTAATACGAATATAACTAGTTTCAAGTCTTGTTTTAAAATCTGGACCAGGACTTTACCCTTTTCAACGACTCGATCCCGCTCCCTCGAACGTCCGCCATCGCATTTTTCCGACAGCATCTTTGGGGGGACGGCGGCAGGGGACGGAAGTCATCGTCCCTCATCCTCTGCCAGAACGATCTCAAAGTCTTGGACTCATTTAGATTTGCTTCAATGACTTGCTGTTTTTTGACCATCTCTGGGCGAGTTTCTGCAAAAACTGGTTTTGGAATTCTGCGTCTTGTTGGACATTTTAGGAGACACATCAGTAAGTTTCTGCTTGTCCTTGCTTTGTTGGCATTGAGGAGACGAACCAATTACGGGACAAAACTAGGAAAAAACAAAAGTATACTAGACCCCCGGGTTATGGCATCAATTCATTCTGTGGTGGGGATCACAAAGTGAAATAGCTGTATAGCGGGGGATAGATCTTTTGCTAATTAGCTTATGTCTTCTGAACAGTGTATATGATTCAAGTGCCTTTTTCGTAATTCTTTATTTAGCATAAACTTTGTTTATATAGTTATCATTTTTTCTTCTTTCTTTAGCATCACTGCAAGCACCATTTCCAATAAATACAGTATTGTATCCGCATATAAGGTTGAGAAAAGGCATTGTGGGAAGGAGTTCATCCAATAGTATAGCACCATTTTCATGACACCAAACCAATAGCATTCTACAGGCGTAAAAGGCATGTAACTGGTACATTTGTAATACTAGTACCTATTGGTTATGGACATTTTCTTTAGCTAACTTAACGATGAGTTTTTTTTGTCCACATTTGTTATCGTGAGCTTGGTTCAGATAGTTATCATCTTACTTCTCCCCTGAGCATCACTACAAGGCTCCAGAGCCATAGCTATACAAATTAGTTTTTACACCAAATTTGAACTGAATGAAGAGAAAGGCATTGTGGGAGGGACTTACTCCAATAGTGTATTTGTATCTGGATGCTGTGACGCAAACCCATATCAGACCAAAATCTTATGACGTCGACCAATAGCAGACAAGCATCTCGTCATTTGCACACAAAGTTGGATATATTTAGGTGGGATGGGTGGATCCTTTAGGCACACGGGTCGTGGGGCACCAGTAACTGTGGTGTGTCGTGGGCAAGTACAGCCTGGTGGCGCCCATCCCTTTTGGAGGCCAACATGCGTTTCCACCCGGTCTCGAACCGGGTACGTGAAATAATTTGTTGTAGATATTTTATAGTAGGGAAATTTTGAGGGGCCAAAAAGCATCTTATTCCCCACTGTAAAATGAGCACAAGGTGGGGCCACTGTATCCTGGGGTTAGAAACATTCATTCCTACCATTTTCTAGGATCGGACCTGGCCCACCGCCAGTTGAGGCAACTCCATTGGGCTTTCCTATTTTTAGACATTCCGCTGGAGCCTCTGCGGTTTTTCGAGAGAACGTCATTGGGCGTTGCCCCAAAATATACGCAGAAAGGAGATATGGCAAAAAGGGAACGCTCTATATTGCATTCGAAACAAGTTCCCTTTTTGTGACCTCCGAAAGCGCAATTCCACTGGGGTGTTGTTGTGGTGCAGGGCCTCCCAGCAAAACCAAGAGTCCAGATCCAGTGACGAAATTAGACTATGTGTTCAGACTTCGGACGCATCGGTTATGGCGAAGGGTTTTGGAGATGGCCTGGGCCACGTGGGTGTTTGCCAGGCTGAAGACCGTAACATGGATTTTTGTGGTCAGGCTCTCTGCGGAGTGGACTGTCTCCTGGGGGATGTCCTGGGCATTGTTGACGTTGACTTGTCTGGTGCCATGGACATTGCAGACCTCTGTCAGATAGTGGTTGTGGTTTTGGCATTGACGGGGTCTTTGGGGGACCTGATCCTTCTCTTTGTACTTGGTTTTGAATCTTGTCAGTCTTGGGAAGTCCCTGCAATCCTTTCTTCTTTTAATGTGTACTTTCTTGGTCTTTGCGAGTCCCCGTTTCCTGTGTTTGGTCCTTGCTGTTATCTGTCCCCCTGTGGACCAAAATACGGTGTTAAAATAGATAGTTGGTGATAAACCGTCACTGCCGACAATGAAGTTGTCTAGGTCCCACTCCGGTCACTCCATCATTACTGTTACAGCTGGCAGGATAATCTCGTCCTCAATAGGATTCAATGTGTTATTTTATCACTGGTGCAGAAATAATTTTGGTTTAGTTAGCGGTGGTTCCACTTGGTTGTGAATTTGTGGATCAAAGGTTATGTTTTTAGATTAGCTGATGCTTGTTTCACCTTGTTCCTGATTCACAAATTAAGGACTCTGTTGGTTAGTCGTTAAAATTAGTTGACGGAGATTCTCCTTAGTGGTGGGTTGACGGATTAAATGGTCTCTTGAATCGTTAGAACCAATTACCACTAGGTAATTGAGTTGACTGTCTGTTCATAGGTTAGTCATTGCCAAAGGTTCATGGACCAGAAGTTCTGTTGATTGGTTTGTAATTTTTTCAATTAGCTGGTGGTGGTTCTACCTGGTGCTGGGTATGTGGATATATCTGTTGATAGATTGAACCAATGACTAATTACGTGGTAGTGAGTTTGTGGATAACATGCTCTGTTGGTTAGTGGTTTTGATTAGGTGGTGTTCATTGCACCTGCTGGTGGGTTGGTGAATCAGCCAGTCTTATTATTGGTTAGTCAGTCCACATTATGGTATTTTTCTGGATAGGTTAGTACTCGTATACTGTGTTGTAATTTCCTCTCACCAGTCCACAGTTTTTACTGTTCTGGTCCTTCCGGGACTTGAGCAGCGCATCCCTGTTGAAAACATGGCTGTCTGGTCCTTCTGCCTCAGGCCAACAGGGAGTGCTTGGTTCGTTTGGAGGTTCCTCTCCTCCTCTGCCTCCAGCTTTTAGAGTTGGTCGCAAGAGAGTGACCAGCTTCTGGTTTTCGTCCTCAAGTCTCGGCTGTCCCCAGAGAGATGCTCATCCTTTCCCAAGTCAGACCTCGGCCACGAAAATTTGCTGGCTCTTCTATTCGAATCCTGCATACGAGCGAAGGAAGACGTAGGTTCTGCCGAAGGGAATGGTCATGTGAACAGTCATCCTTTTTTAGGTTGTTTGTCCTCCGGGGCGTCAATGAGAGAGGGGCTAAGCCATGGTATCCTAAACATCTGAGTGACCTGTGAGTAGGATCTGATGAAGCCTTTACATGATGAGAGATAACAAGCACCTTTGGAAGTGGCACTATTTTCCGCTAAGACAAACAATTGAGTGTAAGAGTAGATTGCTGTGCAGGTTGGTGGCCGGAGAAAAAATGAACATCTGCTGAATAAAATGAGCTACAAAAAACGAGCATCTGCTAGAAATAATGAGCATCCAAACACAGGCGTCTCCAACGCGGTGCCTACGGACACCAGGATGCCCTGTGAGGACAGCCGAGCTGCGGACCTGTTCTGAAAAAAGCTCATCAGTGCTCTATCATTGTGATTTTTATAGTAAAATTATATTTTGGTGGTTAGCTAAAGTACGTTTAACCCTACCTTGAATAATCAACCTGGTAACATGGGTGTCCTTTGCGCTAATTAGTAACAAAAGTAGCTCTTGGCTTGATAAATCCTGGAGACCCCTTATCTAACAGAAGAAACCAGCATCTACATGATAAACCAAACATCCGCTGGCGAAAATGAGCACTTTCTGCAAAAAGATACAATCTGCTGGGTAAAACGAGATCCTGCTGGAAAAAATGACCAGCCGCAGAAAAAACAAGCATTGGCTGTTAAAAGTGATGATCTGCTGGTCATAAATATAAATTATATATATAGAACACTTGCGTTAATCTCGTCGCCATGGCGACTGTCGAAGCCCCGACGACCCATCATATCACGTTAATGTGACCTTTGAACCCGTCTGGAGACCGAACGGGAACTTTGCTTAACTCGCTCGGAGCCAAAATGGAGGATCATTGTTCCACTCAGTTAGATTTGGCCATGCATTCCTTCCTATTTTGGTTTTATTTTTCTATTTGAGTTATTTATGAATGATGAAGCAGTCCTCGGTAAAGTTCTGTTGTTTTTTTCACTTAAGTGGCGTTTGTCTGTCAGGTTGCTGTAATTTACCATTGCAGCCACTAGATAGCAGCAAGTCCTCGTTAGCCATAGACCAAGGCCGTATGACAGACCGAACGTCCAGGGCTTCGCTTTTAATGTGTTCTTTTGTTTGTTTTTAAAGTCATTTTTAATTTATTTTTCTTTTAAAGTTTTATATTTTTTATGGCAACATAAAAGAATACAAAGATATATAATTATTGGGAATGAAGTGGAATCCTTGGAATATTTAAAGGAAAAAGTCTGAAAGAGCTTTAAAAAAAAATACAAAAAGTTGTAAAAAAAAAACAACTTCGTTTTGTCCAGTTAGATAAATTGATTAACACACCCTGCCTCTCCTTTCGTGTTTTGTTCAGTGCATACTAGTTTGCATTCCAACATTTTCTGCATCTTTCTTCACGCTTTTTTCAATTAGATCTAGTCAAGTCATGTTTATTTGTGACGCCTTTAATCACAAATAGTCTCAAAGGGCTGCACAGACCACAGATTATTGCAAACCACAGACTATCATTACCCCATCCCTTGATCTAAAACCTACATGAAGCCAGGAAAAACTCAAAAACCGCAACATGAGGAAATCAAAGAAACCTTGAGAAGGGACCGCACATACTAGCCCCCTTACGTAATTTATTGACATACTAACCAAATCTAATTACTGTTTTAAGTGTATGGTGCAGGGATGTGTAGTTGAGCCTGCATTATCGTAAAATGAGGTCTTTTCATTCTGAGGATCCGAGTAAACTTCCTCGTTCTGTTCAAGTACACTATCCGATACAGAACCATTTTTCGGTAAATCAACGCAGATCAAAGCGGCGCTGCCGCGAGCGGCAGCCTCTCCAGCAGCTCAGTGTTATTTCGCACTTTTTGTGATTTATTGTTTTAAGTGTCTGCTTCTACCTTCAGTGTTTTTCGTCCCGTTTGACAATTACACTTTGGATTACTTTCTATCCTATGGTTATGGGGATGCAGAGCCGGAGCTAAGGCTAAGCGGCGTTATAAGCCTTCGGTACCGTCCGTTATCATGGTAAATGTGAACTCTCTACCAAATAAAACCGCCAAACTGGCTGTGCTGGTGAAAAACAACAAAGCGTACAGGGAGTGCAGTTTGCAGTGTTTTACGGAAACGTGGCTCACGTCTAGCATCCCGGACGCTCTACTTTGAGGTCCATTATGCTGTTAAGCTGCACGCCCTTATTGGCCTCATTTAAGAATGAAGTGCACTCCACCACTGCTTTTATCACATGTCTTTGGGCTTTTATTTTTGAAACGAAACGAAGACCTGTAGGGTAACATGAAAACAGACACACAAATACACCCACAAACACACCCATGCATGCAAAGCCTTTGTAGTGGAGAATACAGGGTGACTATTTTCATCAAGGCCGAACATGCAGCAGGAGTTGAGGATGCAGCACCGCCAACCAACACTATGCGAAAACGAGGTGGTGTAACCCTGGGCACAAAGATTTCCATCTGCTGTAGAGACGTCGAACTTTTGGCCTAGCGTGTTATGTCATCCACGCCACTGTTGCTAAACTACAACACAGCACCTGGAGGCCATCCTGTTAATCTTTTAATAATCAACACAAGGATACTGCTGGAAGAGGCAATTTCCCTACGAGGATGAATAAAGTATCTATCTATATATCTAAATCAATTCTGTTCTAAAATCATATTTTGTCTCAGATTGTAGGGCTCTGACCACCCCAAATTGCGACGTATTCGAAATATTTCTCCGCCGCGCTAACGTCACAAAAAGCCGAAGCCAAATCCGAGCGCCAAAAGTGCAATCAAAACCGTAACACGATTTTAAGCGGATCAAAATCGACGCGCGCGAGCACAAAACGTGTTCGACATCGTTTCTCATCCGGCACAAACAGCAAATTCAAAATCCGGCCAATCTTTTTTTTCTTTTTGCCTAGTCCTAATCCTCTTCTGTCCCTTTAAGTGTCCCCATCTGGACAGCCCCGTTTCAAAATAACAATAATCTGGGATTTCTGAAGAATTATAGAAAAGAAAAAGCCATTTCCCTGAAGCGTGCGATGTTTCGCTTGTTACCTGCAGGAACGACATCAGCGCGTTTGTCCTCTTAAATCTCGATGACATGTTTTTGTGATTGTCGACATGTTTGCTAGCGGATTAAGCCACGTGGTGCGGAGGAGCTAGCGTACGCTAATCCGATGCTGCGCGTGCCCGTCGTTGCGCTTTTGACCGCGCGCAAAATCTCTGAACCGCGAGTTTGAAAACCGAAAAACGCTTTGAACCCCAAATTCTGAAGGATGGAACTTCATTTGGTAACCTTAAAGTGACTTGAAAGCCTTCATTTAAAGCTTAACACTTAACTCATTTTACAAGCGGTTTCAAACTAGGGTTCAAATCGAGGTTTAAAAAGTTTAGTCCAACTTTTAATCGTCAATGAATTCGGATTCAATTTTAATTGTAGTTTGAACGCCTTAACATGCTTTAAAACTGTAATCTGAGGATGAAACCCTGGTTAGAAACCTGAAAAAGTCTTAAAACTTAAAAAAATTTGAAGCATACACACCCCCCTCCGGAGGAAACAAAGCCTATTTACAACAAGACAGTTAAAACATCTTCTTTGTTCCTTTATCTCTTTGTTTCCTTATCCTCACTGTAAAATGTGGAACTGGAGTTGTCCAATTTCGTTCTTGCAATATATCCCATGTTGTAACAATGACAATAAAGGCATATTCTATTCTATTCTATAAACCTTAGTCTAAAACCCTAGTTGGAATCCTCAAAAGAACTCTCGTTTCGATCCAAAACCCTATTTTCAAACCCTACTTTCAAACCCTAAATATGCTTTGAAATTCTACTTTAAAAGCAAAACTTTGAAACCCTAATATGAAACCCCCAGTTTAAAACCATAATTTGATGCAGTGTCGAGTAAAGGATTTTATACGTTTGACTATAAAGGATTTTATAAGATTGACTACAAGTTACATATATTCAGTGTAATGCAATAAAGATATTCACTGACTGTGCTTTAGTTCAAAGTACAATAAAAGGTCAGGGCAGGCTGTGTGGAACGCATAAATGGCAGTTGTTTTGTCTAGGACACTTCTGATAACAGGATGCCTGGATGTGCTGATGCAGGACGACCAGAGATTGTGGAGCCCAAGTGGCTTCCTTGGCACGCCCATGGGAGGGGCCGAACCGCCATCTCTCTCAAAGAACGAGCGCGCACAATTGTTGGATGAATGTAGGTCATGTTTGGTTAATGGAGTCAGAGAACTAATTCGAAAAATTTGGTAAAACGGTACATTTTGATATTTAATTCCCAACATGAGTTTGAAACTCTAAAATGCTTTAATACTTAATTTGAAATCCCTAAAATCACTCTAAAACCCTAATTTATAGGGAAAATGCTAGTTTTTAACCCTACTCCGAAACCCTAAAGATACTTTCAAAATGCCAAAACTCTAGTCCCAAACCCTAAAACTGTAGTTTAAAGCCAAAACCCCCAAATAATTTTAAACAACGTTGTGAAATAGCATTGTTTTAAATGATTTAAAGGGACAGTGTGTATTATTTAACGCCGCCTCATGGTAAAAAGAAATCAATATTGATAAAAATAAGTAAAAATAAATGATCTATCATATACAGGCATGAGAGTGCTTTCAGTGTTTAAAAGAAGAAAGCAGTGTGAGGAAATTGTGTTCCGTTACACTCTACAACCCAAAGAAATACATACACCTTGAGAATATTGCACAAAACCAAGATTAGGGATTAAGTCCGGATATGTTTGTTATTTGAATCCAGCCCGAAGAGCGACCAGTCCTGTTACAGTTTACAACTAAAACCATAACCCTAGAATTGGTACTGTCTTGACTGGGAATTGAACCCACAACCCTGCGAGTGTAATGTAAGAAACCTTAACCGAACCGTCCAACCAGAACTTTAACCCCACTTCCAACCAATAAAGCCAGCTCCAGGGCCAACCTAACTCCTAACCCCAGCTCCACCACCAAACCAGTAACACATAACATTAGTACTGGCTTAAATGAAGACCACACCCACAACCAGTTGGACTACCAGTGTTGTCCTTTGCATAAGCCTAACCAAAAACCTAAGCCAAGCACCAACAACCCACGGATTTGTACTGCCTTGACTGGAGAGCGAATCCACTACCCTGTGAGTGTTAAAAAGACATTTTAGCATTTAAGCTACCAGGATTTCTTCAAGAGCAAACCAAAACTCAAACCCTAGCTTAACCCCGACTTCAACTGTAAATTTGAAACCTCAGTTTAAATAGTCTCAAAACCCTAGCTCACATATGTCAGAGTCAAGGCCCGCGGGCCACATTAGGCCCGCGAGAGGGCTTTACCTGGCCCGCGTGACGATATCAATATATTATTAGATCCGGCCCGCAGGCCGCTGCAAGCCAGCAGCCCGCAGTACGCATGAATACTACATTTCCCACAATGCAACGGGGACACGCCGAGCGGGAGCAAAGCGGGAGGCGGTTTGATTTATTCAGCAGTCGATCAGCAGCAGTCATTAGCATAACAGCAAAAATTAGCCAACATATACCCATCAACAATGGCTAAACGGAAGGTGGACACTGAAAACCGGGGCTTTCAAACAAGGTGGGAGTTGGAGTACATGTTCACGGAGGTAGCTGGAAAAGTATCAGCGTCAGCCTCAAACAAGTAATGTAGAGTTGTAGTAATACAGTACTGTAAATGTATGTAAATACAGTAATAATACAGTAATGTTTCCCGTGGAATTACACATTTGAAGTTTTTACTCCGTTCAAGTTTAAAAGTTAAATATGCACATAAAGAAGGTCTTGTTTTTTGTTGTTCCCCTCGGGAATTTTAAAGCTTTATTGTCTATGTTGACTATGTTGTATTTGTTTGCCGACTCTGTCCTGGGAGTGTTTCTTGTTTTTCGTCTTTTCATGGAAAATAGATCTTGATGTGGACAACAGTCTTTTGATAAAATTGTCTCCTATTTAGCAGAGAAAATTACTTTTGATTGTTATTATTTGTTAATCAGTAATTCCTTTTTTTCACACTAACCCAGAGAAAGCCCAGAAAGGAAAGTCAAAGTACATTTGAGCAGGACAGATGAGGTCCAGTGTGTTGATTGCTTTTGGTTTTAAGTAACAAGAGATTTTTGCACTTTATTTTATTGTATTTCGAGGCAATATTTCTTTTTAATAATTTCAGATGATTGAATGATAGAAAATGGTTATGAGTTGTTGTTATGAGATATGTTATGAGTTTTTTATATAAAGGACATTTGTATTTTGTGCCTGCTGAAATTAAAAATGACTCACAGAGTCATAAGAAAATATTGCTTTATTTATACAATCATATTGTAATATATTTGTTGTGTTTTCAGTAGGTTAAATCTTGGTTTCAGTAAAGATTGGACAGTCCGGCCCTCGGCTTGTAGCCAAATGTTTTATTTGGCCCTCCGTCCATTTGACTTTGACACCCCTGCCCTAGCTGCACTTAAAAATCCTCGTTTGAGGCTAAAACCCAAGTTTGAAACCCTAAGTGCTTTGCGTTTCAGGTCAAAAGCCTATCCCGAAACCCTAGGTGTGCTTTAAAATCCCAATTTGAAGCAGAAGCTCTAAAAATGCGTAAAAACTTGAGTTTGAGGCCAAAAAACGAGTTTGAAACCCTATCTGTGCGTTAAAGCCTCCATTTGAGGCTGAAACCCTATTTTGAAACCTTGTCTTAAAACCCTATCTGCGCTTTAATATCCTAGTTTGAGGCCGAACCGCGACTTAGAAACCCTAGAAGCGCATTATAATCCCAATTTGAAGTCGAAAACCCTCGTTCGTAACCCTAAAAATACTTCAAAACCCTCATTTGATGTCTAAACTGTAGCCGGAAATCTTAAATTCACTTTAAAACTGTAACCCTAATTTCACTTCCGTTCTAACTTTCCACGAAGCATGCGATTGGTCGTACAAAGGTTTTGTTTAAAAAGGGGGCGGTCCTAACTTCCCTATCGGCCAATAAATATAAAGCAACCGGAAGAACAAAGAAACGAATCCATCTCCACACACATTTTATTGACTAAAGCAGAAAAGTTTCGGCAAAACCACGCCGAATCGGCGTCTCAGAGGGCGACCCAGACACGTCACGTGTCGTCGTGCGCACAAAAAAAAAAAAAAATCGACCGAAGCGTCATCAATTTCAAAACAGGTCCCCGAGACTTCTTGTCGCCAGACAAAACGGCCACCCAATTTGTCCCGTTCCAGCCCCGAATCCAAAGTTTTTATCGTTTTACGTGAAGCGCTAATTTACTCAAAGTCGAGCACAGTGCTTCCAGCGCTGAAGTTGAGTCCTTCGTCCTTGAGGCGCTTCAAGGCGGGAACGTAAATCTCCTTGCTCATGGGCAGCACGACGCCTTTGGAAACAATTTCACCTAAAAACACAAGAATAAATGTTTGTGCTTTTATTGTGAAGGCTGGGCTATTTGGCAGGAAGATGGCGTTCATTTTTGTTGGTCAGATTAACGTTTCGCTTTTTTGTGTTGCGCAACTACAAAAAATTGTACAATACTTGATGAATAATTAATTAGGAAGATGAGTAATATGGTAACGTGGAAAAAAATACTATTTTTCAGTTAAATATTCTCTTTCTTTTAATTAAATAGTTATTAACTTTAAATAATAAGAATCCCCAAAACGTAACATTATCCTTCATACATATTTATCATAAGAATTTATATTATTATATTTATTTGTTAAAAACATTTTACAGTACTTAGAATTTATTTGATTACATTTAGTATATTATTGTATTACGTATGACATAACTCTCATTACATTTTATTTGGGAATTTTGTTTGTTATATTTAATCTATTTTGTGTAAAAATCTTTTTTTTTATTAAATGTATGTGTCATTATATTTATTTTATTTAGTAATTTATTATATTTTATTTAGTATTTACTTTGTTAGTTTCTTATTTCCTTATTTGAGTAAATGTATTTAATTTAATATTTATCTTTTATTTAGTATTTTTTTATTATATTTATTTTATTTAGTTTTTATTTTGGTAAATTTATTTGATTTGGTATTTTATTATATTTGTTATATAGTATTTATTTTAGTATATTTGTTTGAGTTAATATCTATCTTTTATTTAGTATTTTTTATTATATTTATTTTATTTTGTTTTCATTTAAGTACATTTATTTGATTTGGTATGTTATTATATTTGGTATTTAGTGTTTATTTTAGTATATTTATTTGAGTTCATATTCATCTTTTTTTTAGTATTTTATTATTATATTTATTGTATTTAGTTTTTATTTTCAATACATTTATTTGATTTGGTATTTTATTATATTTGTCATTTAGTATATTTATTCGAGTTAATATTTACCTTTTGTTTAGGATTCAACCCATATTTATTCGATTTTGTAATTTATGATAAAATACTACATCAAATAAATACAATATTTATAAAGCATCTATTCTATTACATTTCGTTTTATTTGTTTTAGTACATTCGAAGTAATTATCTTTTTTAGGAATATACTATATTGATTTGAGTTAGCAATTAATTTATCATATTTATTTGATTACATTTTTTGAATTTTTGTATTTGTTATTTCATCTTATTTCTATGCTAATTTTGCTCATTTTATGAAACATTTGTATTATTTTACTTCATCAATGAATAAAGAATACATAAAAATGATTTTAAAATAATATAGTGTAATAGATTTGAATAAATGATTTAAAGGGACAGCGTGTATTATTTAGCACCATCTCGTTCATTCAATGAAACCAATATTGATTTAAATAAAAATACATCAATTTGCAAATAAACGAGCTTTTTTTTTTTTTTAAAACACTCACATGTTGACCAATTAGCATTTGTTCGACGTACTGCTACGGGTGCTCAAGAGGTCAAATGTTGCATTTTGGTTACTTTGAGTCTCTGTAGTTGGCATTCTCCCTTGTGCATTTTAGCACTCTTTTTTTGGTTTCACTACACAACACGGTGACATAATGGCCGATTAATACACTGTCCCTTAAAAAAAAACAATTATATATATATATATATATATATATATCACGTGAAATGGAAAGAATCTTTTCAGACAGACCGTCGAGGAGCATGCGAGCGGCGATGGCGGCAGGGTATCCGACGGTTTTGGCCATGGCGGAGAATCGTCCGTCCTCGCCGTACACGACTAAACTAACGCGTTTGCTCTCCAGCTCGCCCGTCGGATGGCGAAGCCCGAAGTCGCTGCGAAGGACGATCATATCGCGCTCGCCCATACCTTAAAAGAAAAGATAAATACTTATATACGTATATCTTGTCACTCACGTAAAAAAAAAAAAAAAAAAACACCTCCATTGTGTTATTTAGCTTTCCGGAATGTTTACTATCAAGTGTGAGCTTCTATAGAAGTAGGAGCACAATTTTGTCATGTCTAACTCTCCATAATTAGAATATACTTTCATTTTCAATTCAAGGTAATAGAACAACTGGATCAGGTCTACTCTCCACCTCTGCATGATTAGAAGATATTTTGATTGTCTTTAGTTGTAGTAGCAGAACGTGGTCGTGTCTCCTCTCTACCGCTCTATAATTGGAATATACTCTAACTTCAATTAGAGATAATAGAACAACTGGATCACGTCTCCTCTCTACCTCTCCATGATTAGAAAATATTTGGATTTTCTTTGGTTGTAGTAACAAAACTTGGTTGTGTCCCCTCTCTACCTCTCCATAATTAGAATATACTTTCATTTTCAATGAGAGGTAATAGAACCACTGGATCACGTCTCTCCATCTCTCCATGATTAGGATATTTTGATTTTCTTTGGTTATAGTAGCAGAACTTTGTCATGTCTCCTCCTTACCCCACCATAATTACATTATTTTTAGCTTTGGCTATAAAGCTCAACTCGAGCATGTTTACTTTCTAACTCTTCGTATTCAGATTATATTTTTGGGTCAAAATAGAAGCACGACTTTGTTGTGTCGCTTCCTTACCTCACCATAATTAAAATATATTTAGCTTTTGTAATGAAGTAAAAGCACAACTTGGTCGTCTCTACTCTACCTCATAATTAAAATATATTTTACTGTAAAAGTAGTAGTACAATTTGATCGTGTATCCTCTTTATCTCCCAGTAATGAGAATACATTTTGATTTCCTAAAGAAGTAGGAACAGATTTTCGTCATGTCTCCTGCCTACCTCTTTATAATTAGAATATGTTTTTAATGTTCTATACAGGGAGTGCAGAATTATTAGGCAAATGAGTATTTTGAACACATCATCCTCTTTATGCATGTTGTCTTACTCCAAGCTGTATAGGCTCGAAAGCCTACTACCAATTAAGCATATCAGGTGATGTGCATCTCTGTAATGAGAAGGGGTGTGGTTTAATGACATCAACACCCTATATCAGGTGTGCATAATTATTAGGCAACTTCCTTTCCTTTGGCAAAATGGGTCAGAAGAGGGACTTGACAGGCTCTGAAAAGTCAAAAATAGTGAGATATCTTGCAGAGGGATGCAGCACTCTTAAAATTGCCAAGCTTCTGAAGCTTGATCATCGAACAATCAAGCGTTACATTCAAAATAGTCAACAGGGTCGCAAGAAGCGTGTAGAAAAACCAAGGCGCAAAATAACTGCCCGTGAACTGAGAAAAGTCAAGCGTACAGCTGCCACTTGCCACCAGTTTTGCCATATTTCAGAGCTGCAACATCACTGGAGTGCCCAAAAGCACAAGGTGTGCAATACTCAGAGACATGGCCAAGGTAAGAAAGGCTGAAAAACGACCACCACTGAACAAGACACACAAGCTGAAACGTCAAGACTGGGCCAAGAAAAATCTCAAGACGGATTTTTCTAAGGTTTTATGGACTGATGAAATGAGAGTGAGTCTTGATGGGCCAGATGGATGGGCCCGTGGCTGGATCGGTAAAGGGCAGAGAGCTCCAGTCCGCCTCAGACGCCAGCAAGGTGGAGGTGGGGTACTGGTATGGGCTGGTATCATCAAAGATGAGCTTGTGGGGCCTTTTCGGGTTGAGGATGGACTCAAGCTCAACTCCCAGTCCTACTGCCAGTTTCTGGAAGACACCTTCTTCAAGCAGTGGTACAGGAAGAAGTCCGCATCCTTCAAGAAAAACATGATTTTCATGCAGGACAACGCTCCATCACACGCATCCAAGTACTCCGCAGCGTGGCTGGCAAGAAAGGGTCTAAAAGAAGAAAAACTAATGACATGGCCTCCTTGTTCACCTGATCTGAACCCCATAGAGAACCTGTGGTCCCTCATCAAATGTGAGATTTACAAGGAGGGAAAACAGTACACCTCTCTGAACAGTGTCTGGGAGGCTGTGGTTGCTGCTGCACGCAATGTTGATCGTGAACAGATCAAAGCACTGACAGAATCCATGGATGGCAGGCTTTTGAGTGTCCTTGCAAAGAAAGGTGGTTATATTGGTCACTGATTTGTTTTTGTTTTGTTTTTGAATGTCAGAAATGTATATTTGTGAATGTTGAGCTGTTATATTGGTTTCCCTGATGAAAATAAATAATTGAAATGGGTATACATTTGTTTTTTGTTAAGTTGCCTAATAATTATGCACAGTAATAGTCACCTGCACACACAGATATCCTCCTAAAATAGCTAAAACTAAAAAAGCCCCACTCCAACTTCCAAAATATTCAGCTTTGATATTAATGAGACTTTTGGGTTCATTAAGAACATGGTTGTTGTTCAATAATAAAATTAATCCTCAAAAATACAACTTGCCTAATAATTCTGCACTCCCTGTAGAAGTGATAGCACAACTTGGTCGTGTCTCCTGCCTACCTCTCCATAATTAAACTATTTGTTTTTTCCATAAAAGTAATATAGCATAATTGGTCATTTCTCCTCCTGACTTTTATGTAATTGGAATATATTTTAATTTTCTAAAGAAGTTAGGGCACAACTTAGTTGTGTCTGCCCAGCTCTCCGTAATTCGAATATGTTTTGATTATCTATAGAACTGGGAGCACAACTTGGTCGTGTCTCCTCCCTGCCTCCCCCTAATTAGAATATCTTTTGATTTTCTATAAAAGCGGGGGCACAACTTTGTCGTCTTTCCTTCCTAACGTTCCATAATTAAAATGAATTTGGATTTTCTTCAGAAGTAGTAGCACACTTTGGTCGTTTTTCATCTCTTTCCCTGTAATGAGCACACATTTTAAATTTCTATAGAAGTAATAGCATAACTTAGTTGGTTCTCCACTCTACCTCCCTGTAATTAGATTTCACTGTTATTTTCCATTAAAGTATTAGCACAATTTGTTCATGTCAATTTTGATTTCCTATAAAATGTATGAGCAAAACTTAGTCGTGTCTCCTCTCAACTCTCCACAATTGGAATATATTTTCATTTCCTATCGTTGTAGAAGCAGAACTTAGCAGTGTCTCCTTTATACCGCTCCATAATTAGACTATATTTTAAGTTTCTATCGAACAACCTGGTCGTGTTTCCACTCCCTTGGTCTGTAATTAGAATTTAATAGGAGTAGGAGTAGAAGCACGATTTGGTCGCGTCTCCTCTTCACCTCTCCATAATGGGAATTTATTTGGATTTTCTATAGAGGTATGAGCACAACTCGGTCATGTCTCCTCTCTACCTCTACAACATAGGAATATATTTTGATCTTCTATGGGTGAGGGAGCACAAACTGCTCATGTCTCCTCTCTACCCTCTGCAATTAAGATATTTTTTGATTTTCTAGAAGTATGAGTACAACTGAGGTTGTGTCTCCTCTCTACCGCTAGGTCATAGGAATCTATTTTGATTTTCTACAGGTAAAGTCAAACAACTTGGTCAGGTCTCCTCTATACTCTCTGCAGTCAGAATGTATTTGCATTTTCTATACAAGAAGGGGCACAACTTGGTTGTGTCTCCTTCTCTAACGCTCAGTAATGTGTGTGATGCACTGGAGAACTTGGGCATAATTAGTCTCATGGTTCAAGTGGTAATGATTGCACAGGCTTCTGAATTTAGCGAGTACATTGAGATTATTTTAGCACTTTGAATGAATGAATGAATGAAAACTTTATTCGAACATTAAAATAAAAACAGAACAAAAACAATAACTCAAGAACAAAATAATGTTACATAATATGTTCGAAAAGGGGTAGTCAGAAGCAGATATTTATATTCCCTATCCCTTCATCTTCCCTATTAAATACACCAATGATGTAACAACAATTGTAGTAACATTAATAATAACAGTTATGATATAACAATAGCAACAATAACACAAAGCTAACCATAGTTCTCGACGCACTATTCCCAATCTCTCGTATCACTCATACCCCATTTTCTTCATCTGTGTATTCCGCCAGGAATATTTTTTTGTATTTAAATTTGAACAAGTGAATTTTTGGACATTGCTTGTTCTCGTCTTGTAAATTGTTCCAAAGTTTGAATCCACACACAGACACACACATACTTTTCCCGGTGGTTCTCACCTTTGGGGCTTTGTTGTTGAAGTCTCATTTAATAAAGATAGACAGCTCATTAAAATCGACAGCTGCATGACTAAGTCCTCAACCGAGCGTATTAATCACCACACAACGTGTTAATTTCGTGTACTAAACACAAAGTGTACCTATTTTGAGGTTTTATACTTCTTTGCCATAAATTTGTTTCACGTGCATCACCCTCCAGCTGTAATTGGCCTACAGTTACATTAGCATGCATTTATTTGTTTATTTTGATTTATTCTGGCTTTTAATGTGTACATCTAAGATAATACCATATATTTTTCTTATCAAAGGCCAATCTCTACAACACCAATTTTTGGAGACACATTTATCGAAGCCGCATTTTGTTGTCACTGTAAACAAAAATGAAGACACTGATATTTTGAGTGTCTTCATATATATTTTGAAAAAATAAGGAATACATTTAAAAAAAAAACTAAAAGGAGTGTACTTACCAAAAGAAAGATTGGCTTCCAGGTGTTTGCTGAGCGCGGTGAGGACGCTGTCGGCGTGAGGAACCACTTCGTCGCTAAACATGCCGAACCTGAACACAACAACGTCTAAACGTCTCATTTCATTGCTATAGCTAGCGTCTAACTCATTTAGTGCCGTACCGTGTAAATACGTTTTTCATTTTAATTATAAATTACTTTTCAAACCGATATTGATGTTTTTGGTGTTCGATTGTAGCAAATATATTTCTACCAAAAATGTGATTTACACTTTGCGACTTATGTTTTTCCTTCCTTGCATTTTTTGCACCCCCACAAGACAATCGCTTATGTTCTAACTGGTTGGGTTCATTATCAGATGATTAGATTACCAGATCCACTGTAATAAAAAAGCTATAGCTGGGTTCTCATGTCATGACAGGCTGATGTTTGATGATTCCTGATCATAAAATGATTAGTTTTAAGATTTTACTTATAAAAACGTGCTTGGCAGAAAACTAACCATTGGCAACTAAATGGTAGGGTTTTCTTTTTTATTAATTAAATCAAAGGTCTGCGTGCAATACCAAGCGGGCCTGCAAAGGAGGGGCGGATGGGGGAAGGCCGGCCTTCCCTCCCCTCTCCACCCTCTTGGGTGGATTCAAGTCACGCCTGCTATAAAAGGTGTATGCACCCTCCTCTCAATCTCTTTTCATGGACGGCCGAAGGACGCCTACGGATCACCCCTAACCACGGGCCACCCTCCCTGGGGTGCAGGGTGGACGAGTCGAGGTCTTTAGATTGCCTGCTGCTGGCCAAGGCGCGAGCCATCACTCATCCTTCAATATAGCTTATGCACAAAATGAACAATATGCTGTCTGTTTTTTGGGTTACTGTGAAACACGCATCGGTTTGGTACATTTCTAAAGTTATGCACACCAATATAGGATCCTGTGTTTCTCTAAAAAATTACAACATTGCCACCTCTGTTCAACTCAAACTCCCTGTCCCCACACGATTCCTTTTTCTCTTGTGAATAAGAAATGAGAGTTTCTTTTGTCAACAAGTTTTTTTCTTTTCCCTTTCATGTCAATAAACTGTAGTTTGTGAAAATCAAACCAGGTGCATTTTTTATTTTTGTGTCGATAATATTTTCCTTCTGGACTGCTCAATCATTATCGATATCAATGAACTGCAAAATCGAAAGTTTACCATCGGAGAGCGTCCATGCTCGAGTCATCTCCATCCACACGCTCGTAGATGGCGGCCTCCAAAGCATCGCGGGAGGTGGAGGCAGCTGGCAAGTTCATCATGTGACACAGCAAACCTTTCTAAAAACACATCAGCGAAAAGGTTAGCGCTGGCTAACCGTTTATTCGTCTGTCTGCGTTTGGTCTTACCCAAGTAACAGGAGAGGAGGCGCTGTCCAGCATGGGGCAGGGCTCCTGGTTGATCAGGCCCAGCTTGACGAAACCACGCATGGCCCTGGAGAAACCCTGAAGAAAACAAAACGTGAAGCCATAAATAACGATGGGTAAACCCTGTCCCAGTTTTTTTCCCGTTTCCCACTAGCCATTCATGATAGCCACTCGGATGCAGGCTATGTCTCACTGCTGGCCGCTGTTGATGTTGTTAGCTGATCATGCAAACCAACATTATAAAGTTTTGCGATTTAGGCATTTTCTACTTTTCTTTCTTCAGTGGTTCCTTCTCTAACCACGCATGTTAGCCACTTGGCTGCAGGCTATGGCTCCACGCTATTGTTTTTGACAGCTGGTTATGTGGGCCAGCATCACAGAGATTCATGATTTAGACATCTTCTGTTTTTTCCCATGGTTTCTTTCTCCAGCCACTTGGCCGCAGGCTATGACATGCTGCTATTAGTGTGGTTACCTGCTCAATGTAAATAAAGCTAGCTGTGTCCTCCATGATTACCTGCCTTTGAAAGTTGAACATCGCAGAGTTCTGCGATTCAGGCATCTTGGACTTTTTCCCCAGTTTCCTTCTTTAGCCACTTGGCTGCCGACTTTAGCTCGCCGCTAGCTGCTATTGTGGGCTGCTTTGTGACAATAAAGATTGCTCTTGCGATCTATTACAGGCAGTTTGAGTAGCATCTCCTACAAGCCTTTAAGGTTAACACACACTTCAGCTCCAATTTAAGCTACAATAAGAGCTACTGGTCAATTATTACACACTGCCACTTAACTAGGATCTGAAGAAGAAGTCAACGGACTGAAATACAGTGAATTCATAGATAGATAGATAGATAGATAGATAGATAGATACTTTGTTCATCCCCGAAGGGAAATTCACATTTCCAGCAGCATCCCTGAGCTGAGAACAATCGAGAACAATCGAAAATAACACGGGAGCTGCTGGAGTGGCTGCCATTCGTGACGGCGCCGGAAGAAAAGATTCAATTTGAATCATGTACAAACAAACAAACAATTGAATCATGTAC